>NW_005871051.1:26509922-26594288 GCF_000147115.1 Myotis lucifugus
AGTTGGGGGTGACCAGGCCTGCAGGGGAGTTGCATTAGGCAGGCAGGCAGGTGAGTGGTTAGGAGCCAATGGTCCTGGATTTCAAGAGGGATGTCTGACTGCTCCTGAGGGGTCCCGGATTGGAGAGGGTACAGGCCGGGCTGAGAGACAAACCCCCCCCCCCCCCCGCCGCCCCATGCACGAATTTTGTGCACCAGGGCTCTAGGATATATAAAAGCGTACTATGCTAATTAGACCGGACAGTCGAACGACCTTCTGGATGTCCTTCCAGATAACCTTCTGGACCAAGCCAGGCTGCGAGGGCCGAGCCCCTTCGTGCATTAGGCCTTTAGTATATATACACTGAGTGGCCAGATTATTATGACTGGCCAGATTATTATGACCACCCCATCAGTACAATGAAGTGAATTAATTATGCAAATAATAATAATAATAATAATAATATTAATAATAAAACCTTGAGAGTATTTGCTTAGGAAGTTTTCAATATTCAGTATTTTTGGAAGTGTCAATGAAGTACTGATGGATCATAATAATCTGGCCGGTCATAATAATCTGGCCACTCAGTGTGTGTGTGTGTGTGTGTGTGTGTGTGTACATACATATATATATATGAAATTTTTCCGTTACAATTTACATTCAATATTATTCTATATTAAATTCCTATGTACTGCATGGTGGTTAAAGTGGCCCCACAATGTTTCCAGTGCCCACATGGCCCCATACATAGTTTTTATGATTTTATTGACTATATTCCCTATGCTGTAATTTACATCTCTGTGGCTGTTCTGCAACTACCAATTTGTACTGCTTGATCCTTCACCTTTTTCACCCAGTCCCCCAACCCCTCTCCCCTTTGAAAACTATCAAACTGTTCTCTGTATCTATGATTCTGTTTATATATACATATTTGTTTTCTATTGATTTCAGAGAGAGGAAAGGAGAGGGAGAGAGAGAAATAGAAACATCAATAATGAGAGATAATCATCAATCAGCTGCCTCCTGCACTCTCCCCACCAGGGATTGATCCCACAACCCAGGCTTGTGTCCTGACCAGGAATTGAACTGGGAATCAAACCGTGATCTCCTGGGTCATAGGTCGATGCTCAACCACTGAGTCACAACGGCTGGGTGAATCTGTTTCTATTTTGTTTGTTTTGTTCTTTAGATTCCATCTATCTGTGAAATCATATGGTATTTGTCTTTCTCTGACTGACTTATTTTATTTAGCATAATACCCTTTAGGTCCATCCATGCTGTCACAAAAGGTAAGATTTCATTCTTTTTATGGCCGAGTAGTATTCCATTGCATATATGTACCACATCTTCTTTATCCACTCATCTATTGATGGGTACTTGGGTTTCTTCCATAACTTGGCTATTGTAAATATTGCTGCAATGAACATAGGGGGCATATATTCTTCGGAATTACTGTTTTGAGTTTCTTGGGATTTGGACTCCTGTTCCCTTTCCTACCTTACTCCTTCACAATCCTACCTATTCGACCTGAGATTGCCTCCATATAAACTGCTTACACTCAAATTTGTGTTTCCGGGTCTGTTCCTGGAAAGACCCAAAGCAAGATAGCAGGAAAAGACAAGCTTATTTCAAAGAGCAGGTTGGAGATGGCATTAGGAGGGGGGAAAAATGCTTTCTTCCTGCTCGTCCATTCAATACATGAATCATGCTGGCATTCTGGTTTTTACTCATAATGAAGTTTCCAGCCTAAAACCTGGGGACTAGAGGCAGTGGGGCTTTCCATTTTCTTCTGCATGCTCATCAAATCTTGAAACTCAATCTAAATAGAGTCAGATACTCATCACACAACTATTCTGACTTCTTCCTGCCTACTGAACTTTCCACTTCCTCCCATGATGTCCTTGAGTTGGAAAGAATTTCACAGGGGACACAGGTTGCATGATGCACAGTTCATGGAGTTGGGGTTGGTGGCTGATATATGTCAGGGTGGCTAGCCTCCCAACAGCCCAATAGCTTTACTTCCTTGGTTTTTATATTTTCTTATCAAAGCATAATTTACATACAGAAGAATTCAATCATTTTCATGTTCTGACACTTTTGCTTTGCTTTTTAAATAAATTTTATTGTGAAGTATAATCCTATATAATAAAACCCTAATATGTAAATCAACCAAATGGCAGAACGACCGGTCACTATGACCTGCACTGACCACCAGGGGGCAGATGCTCAGGCTCACACCTGGCGAGCACAGTGGTGGTGGCGGGAACCTCTCCCACCTCTGCTGCAGGTGGGCAGTAAGGAGCGAGGGGTCCCCAGACTTCAAGAGGGTGTAGGCTGGGCTGAGAGACCCCACCCACCCTCTAGTGCACTAAATTTCATGCATCGGGCTCTAGTTTATAGATTAAAAGACATAAACACAAAGATATAGCTGGATGAATGTCACAAAGCAGGCAAACTTTTAACAAGTTTGTACAGACATATAATCATCACTACAGTCAAGATATTCCATCCTGTCAAGCTTGCTGTTTTAACTTTCACATTTAGGACTAGGATCCATCTCAAGTTAATTAATGTATATTGTGTGAAGTAGGGGGTCAAGATTAATCTTTCCATAGGAATGTTTATTTGACCTACATCTTTTACTGAAAAAAAGCATTTGTCCCTTACTGACTTGCCATGGAGTTTTGCCATAAATCCAGGTCCCATGTATGTGAGGACAGTTTCTTGACTGTCCTCAAAAACAAAGTTCCTTTGTTTTTATATTTTCTTATCAAAGCATAATTTGCATACAGAAGAATTCAATCATTTTCAGTGTTCTGACACTTTTGCTTTGCTTTTTTTAAATAAATTTTATTATGAAGTATAATCCTATATAATAAAACCCTAATATGTAAATCGACCAAACAGCAGAACGACCGATCACTATGACGTGCACTGACCACCAGGGCTCTTTTCTGTTCCATCTGTCTATTTTGTCTACTCTTGCACCATCAGTAGACTGTCTTACTTACTATAGCTCTATATAGTAAATCTTGAAATCAGATATTGTAAGTCCTCAAACTTTGTTCTTATTCAGAATTGCCTCTGATATTCTAAATCATTTGAATTTCCCATACAAATTTCAGAATCATAATTCAGAATTTTATTATCATAAAATAACCAACTAGGATTTTTACTGGAATTTCCCTGAATCTATAGGTTAATTTAGGAAGAAATTACATATTTAGTTCATAACAATATTTAGTCTTCCAATCCAGGAGGCAGCGATCGGTGATTCTCTCTCATCACTGATGTTTCTATCTCTCTCTCCCCCTCCCTTCCTCTCTGAAATCAATAAAAATATTTTTTAATCTGCTTTAGTCTCCCCAAATGTGTTTTTCTACAGTACAGAAATCATGGCCCTGCCCATTCCAGACACACATGTTTCCAACCCTTCACCTGGAACAAAAACTATCCTCCCTATTTCCCATTCAAGTGCTGGGGAACTAATATAGTCTCTAATCAACTGGAGATTGTATTACTGGCCTTTGGCTAGGCTGGCAAACAGTAGCAGAGGTAGCTCCTACTAGAACCCAATAGTTGGAGTTGGGATGTGGGAAGAGGTTTCTCCCAAAGGGATGTGCTATTTCCAAAAGACAGATGGACTTTACACAGACAATTTCATAAATGTCTGTGTCATCCAGGCCCCTTCTTTCCTGGAATTCACTCCTCTGATGACGTCTGTCCTTTCCAGACAGATAGTTTATGCCTCTGACCTCCCCTGGGTTAGTCCTCACATGCAAAGACGCCTCAAGTCCTGCAGACAGCGTGGGAACACTCTCTTGCGTGTACTCAAGGTAAACAGCCACTTCTTGTGCTCAGTGGCACTTTGTACCTTTAAGAAATCCACAAACTGAACCACAGCAATATGTGGTTCAGTCAATTTGGCGATGCCTACTACATTTTAAGTATTTATATCTTTGACCCAGCATTTCTGCTTCTAGAAATGTACTCTATACTCACAGAAACACTCCCAAGTACACAAAAATATATGTATAGGGATATCTATTGTAGTATTGTTTATTTTAAGAAAAAATGCTGTTGAAAGGGGTTGAATTCCAAGTATTTACAAATAGGAAACTCATTACAAACATGATTATTCATACACACAATGAACATTGTACAATGGTTTAAAAAGTGAGATCCTAATACTGGAATAAGTTCAAGATATGTTAAGTCAAAAAGCAAGGCGCAGAATAATTTTTATGGTAACAATCATAAGGGTGATGATGATCATGATAATGTTATCTATGTTAGTTAGTTAGTTAGTTAGTTAGTTAGGAAAAAAATTAGAGCAATATATGCCAAAGTATTAACAATAGGGGAGGGGAGGAGGTTGATGCAGACTTATGAGGAACTTTCATCTTTCAAAGTATAGCTTTCTGTAGTATTTGAGTTTTGTTTTGTTTTTTTAAATATCTTTCTTTGGGATATAAAACATAAAATAAATATTTTTTAAAAAAAGAAAGAGTCTTGAAAGCTGGGGCAGTGTGACAGATGCTGTTTGATCGCCTTTCAGACAGATGTCATGTGCTCACAAGGTTATTTAAGAATTCAAACTTATCTCCTTGCTCACTGACCCATAACACAGCAGACTAAATGTTTGACATGGGAAAGTTCTCTGAGACAAAAGAGCTTATTCAAGCAGACCTAACAGCCATGAGCTATCTCATAATCAGCAGAGACAGACGTGTTGTGCCTGCACTGGGGGTGGGGAGAGGGCGGGAGAGGCTGGGTTAGGACAGCCACGGCCTGGGAAGGTGACTAACTCTTTTCTCCTACTACCAGCGCCGGTGGCCTTGGCTTTCCTGAGAGTGAAGGGCCCATGCTGGTCTGAATGGGGGGGAGCCTGGGTAGGAGGCCCCAGGGAGAGTCAGGAAGCTGCTGCAGGGAGGAAGAAGCCATGCTCTTCATAGGGCTTCAAAGGAGCAATCATAGTTAGAAAAAGTGCAGATGGTGAGATGCATTTGAAGGTGGGTGATTGAAAAAGTGCCATTAAAAAGAAGGCCTAGGCCCTGACAGGGTAGCTCAGTTGATTAGAACATCATTCCCACACACCAAGGTTGTCAAGGTTGCAGGTCAGGGACCATACAAGAATCAACCAATAAGTGGAACAACAAATTAATCTCTCTCTCTCTCTCTCTCTCTCTCTCTCTCTCCTTACCAAAATCATCTTTAAAAAAAACTTAAGCCTATGTTAGGGAGGCCAACATAGAAACTGCATCCTGTGTTTTTCTGGCCTGACACAGATAATCTCTGAATCACTTGATGCTAATGATAATGTCAAAACCAAGGGACACGTGCTGGTGTCCAGCTCCCTCCTAAGATCTATCTGACTGTACAGGTCACAGTGAGTCCATTCCTGTCAGAAACCTAGTTTGGACTCAAGTGGACCCTCTACCACATACTTTATCACTATCTCAGGGCACCTTTTGGTGTTACAGTCTCTCCTTGTGGAAGGAGCAGGGAAAGAGGTGTTTCCACGACTCCTTACGTAAACACAGGCACGTCCGCCGCTCTTTTTTACCAGGCAGTGGGGTGGCCGAACACTGGTTTCCCACTAGTCTTGATTCCATTACAGCTCATCAGAAATGGGCTTGTTTATGCATTTTGTCAAGAATGCTGGTTTCTTCTGAGAAGGAAATTATTAATTGCATCACACAAAAATAGTTCTGTCCCAGACCAGTTTGAGAACAACTTTTCTTTTACAGATTGTTGGCATACATAAAAATCACCCGAGCTGCTGACTAAAGAGCCAAACGTGTTCACAGAGGAGGGTGGGGAGCGGAACCCCCACTCCCCAGGCGTGTCCACATGGCCCCGCTCCTCAAAGGTGACCCCTTCCCCAGAACTTTCTGCTCCACTGGAGCCACTGATCCCTGCTGGTCATACCAGGATCGCAGACTCAGGGTAAGTGTGGCTAACCTCGCCCAGGGCCTCCCCAAGGGCCAGGGGGTGAGAGTTTGAACTTGGGAATGAAAGAACTTCCCTTTCACTTCCAGGGAGAACACTCCCATTTGGGTTCAGTCTACTTTACTGAAAGTTTGAGAAGACACACAAGGCCCACCCCAGCACAGTGACAAAGTAGGTGTCCCTATTGTTACAAAGCTTCTTGGCCATTCAGCAGGCAGTCACTCTAGACTCCCTTCTCACTCCCTTTGCTGATGCCCTGATCCACTCCCAACTCCAAAAATATTTCTCCCCACTTTATTATGCAGAGCAATTCCATGCTCATTACTTTCTGCCACCAACCTGCTTTGCATATTCAAAGACTAATTGCTATGCTTTTCCAGTAAATGGGGTATTTTATCCAAGTCTTGCCCCCTCTTCTGGCCCCTCTCCACTTTTGAGGAAGGAGGTAGAACAGGGGTGGGCAAACTTTTTGACTCGAGGGCCACAATGGGTTCTTAAACTGGACCGGAGGGCCGGAACAAAAGCATGGATGGAGTGTTTGTGTGAACTAATATAAATTCAAAGTAAACATCATTACATAAAAGGGTACGGTCTTTTTTTTTTTTAGTTTTATTCATTTCAAAGGGGCCGTAGTTTGCCCACGGCTGAGGTAGAAGGTGGGCAGATACATTACCACATACCCACCCCTTTTCCTGTAAGGCCCTGTTTCTCTAGGTAGGATCTTGTGGTTTGCCATTGCAAGGGGGAAGTGGTAGTCCCAGTGGTTGTCCCCTTCTACCTCCTGCGACAAGCTGAGAATGCATCTCGGCAAAGACTGGGGGACAGATGCTGACTGCAAGACAAAGGACAGAGCGAGGCTTAAGGATGCTCCCAAGGACTCACCTCTTCCCCCAGTGTCTGGACCCAACTTGGATCCTTCTACAGAAGTGAGGAGGAGGAAAACAGAATAAGTAGAGCATAAATGGGACTGTAGGGGAGGGCGATCACAGAACTGGTGAGTTTTCTGGGATTGGCTCAAGTATCTGCCATGAGGCAGATAGGGGGCTCGAGACAGAAATTAACCTGTAGAATTATTAAACTCTTTTTTGATTCGCACAGTTAAGTGACTGAAATGACACCCAGATCCCCCACGGAGCAGTGAAGGTGTCTCTCCAGAGTAGCCCTCAAGTTTTGAGGGAATTTGTGTCCCTAACCATAATCTCCTGGCTTCTCCCTGGTGGAAACACCCAGGCGAAGTGAAAATTCATCTTAAGCCACTGTGGTCGGGTGGGGCCAATGTGGTGGCGTCCACGGAGCAGAGAATGCAAGACAGTGGGACCGCCTCGCCATCACATGGGGTCCCAGCTCTGAACAACAGGGCTATAGAGGGCTGGGTCCACTGGGCTCCAGCCCTGCCCATAGGGTCAGGGAAGGGATTGGGGCGGAAAGGGTGCAAAAAGACATCTAGTTTGGCTCCAAAATAGGCTGACACTCAAAACTCAGGGCACCTTTCACAGTTTGCTGGAGGCCCACTTCCACAATGATAACAGCTACTGCCCACTGAGTACTGGCTCGATGCCAGGACAGAGCCCACACTTCATGCCCGTTGTGACCAAAGATACAATTATTAATCCCTAATACTATGAGCTGTTGTCATTTTCATTGAGAATCCCCAGGCCATTCCTGCCTCCCCCCATACCCCCAGCAGTGCCCGCTGTCAGTGGCCTACACAACCCTCAAGGCCGAGTTCAAGGCCACTTGCTCCAGTGACTGGGAGCCCACACTCTTTGTCTTTGCTTCTTTGGGTGCGAGGACCTTTCTGCTTCTTGTTAGAGTACAAACAGGGCTCTGCCTTGTTCACCTTCCTCTCCTGCACGTTCTCGCTGGGCCTCTGGAAGGAACCCCTTCTACTGAGTAGTGGTCCCCAAAAGAGAGCAGTGGGGGAGTGGTAGCCTCTGCTCCCCAGACTGGGGCAGCTGTCCTCTCGGTGGCCATTGTGTCCAAACCACAATAATCTGCCACAGCCCTGTGGGGACGGGATGTCAGATGCCCCACAAAGGCCCTTTCCTGGGCCTGCTGCTCATCCTCCCCCCAGCCACCAGCCCCCTTCAGGTGTAGCTCCAGCTGGCCATAGCCTCAGAGCCCCTGCAGCAGCAATATCCTCTTCAGCCTCTTCCAACAGGAAGTGACTCCTCCTCCTACCTCTGACCCCTCCCTGACCTGCACACCTGCCCGGCACATAGAGGCTCAGGCCACTTGCTTCCTCCCAGGCCTCCAGTGAACCCTCAACAGTGTTGATGTGGATCAAACATACCTGCACTGACAGGCCCTTCAAAGGCTGTCACAGGTATGCCGCCAGGAGCCTTGGCCACGGTCCTGGTGACCACAGACACACCTCAGAAACCTGCTCCCTCTCCAGCTCCCACTGAAACCAGCTCTGCCTGGCCTGGTATGTCCCCCACATGTTTAGCCAGGCCTCTGGGGCCATCCCTGGAGGCCCCCCGCCCACCTGCTTCTGGTTTCCCATCTCTCTTCTACCACTCCCCCCTCCCCTGTCAGAAATACACCCAGGCTCCCCTCCCAGACCCCTTCCACTTACCCTGTGCTGCCTGCCCACCCAACTCTTTCGAAGCACCTACAGCAGTTGTCTCAGTTACCCAACCTGCCTAGCAAACCGACTCCAGGCTTTAGTCCTCTCATTCTATCCCTGTAGCTGCAGGTTGTGGGAGGTGTCCCATGGAGTCTCAAGGCCAGTGTCACCCACTTCCCGGGGGGCGACAGAAACCACTTGTCACCACATAGCAGGTTCTAATTTCTAGAACTGCAGAGTCATCCAGAAGATGAGAAACAGGGTGTTGGGTGTCTGATAAGTAAAGATAGGGCTTTAGAGGGGTTGCAGGTTGGGGGGAGGTTCAGAAGGCAAGGCAGTCACACTAATTTTTTCTCCAGAAGAGCCCAGAAGTCATCCCATAAAATAGGATAAGTGTGATTGGAAGGTGAGAGCTTTGTTGGGACACACGTGACCCTCCTCCATCAGCCTGCACCACACCCAGGCCCGGGGCCACAGCTCCAGAGGGCCTGGATGTACAGCAGGAGGCTTTGCCTGGTTGTGGCTGGTGAGCATTTGGAGTTGGGGCCTCGCCACTTCCTCAGACTCTGAGTGGGCGTGGCCTTGGGCAGCATCCTCATGCCCTCTGGCTTCCCACCAAGGCCACCCAGCCCACCTGCCTATGTCTCAGCCTACTGACATCACTGCCCTCTTCCTCTGCCAACCATCTTCCTACCGGCCACCTGGGGACAGGACAGGAGGCAGGCTTACTAACAGACACAGGTGACATTCCTGTGCACGTGTACCTGCCCCCTCCACACACACACCCCATGCGCCCCCCCCCCCACACACAGAGGGCACGTCAGACAGGGGGGGCATGCCCCCGCACCTGGATTGGCCACACTCACACAGAGAGAGGTGGCCCTGGGGAGGGAGTGGAGAAGGGCCTGCTGGCTCATCTTCACGCAGAGTCGACCTCAAGCGTCCATGAGGCCCGCAGAGGAAGGAAAAGGTTCCCAGCCCGACTCCTAAAGCCTGGTGGATGGTCAGAGGGCACCTCCTCAGGGTTGTTTCAGCACAAAAGAGAAAGAAACAGCCCCACACTGTTGCTAATGAGGAAAGGAAGCGGGCCCTGTGGCCAGAGGGAAGTGGTCCTGAGTACAGAGCTGAGGCAATTCACCACCCAGTGCCCACATGCCATGCTTCAGACTGTCTCCAGGCTGTTCTTGTTCCTCCAGGAAGGGCCTGGACAATTCTAGCCCCAGGGAGACTTCCTCTCTCTCCTCTGCTGTGGGCTGACCAGTGACAAAAAAACTGGTGCAGGGGGCACCTTCGCCTCCCTCATGAACCTGGCTGAGATGAACAGGGAGTGGCCTTGAAAAGGGTAGACTCAGACAGAGGGGACAATCTCAGGTCCCCGGGAGAGGTGGTCAGTGGGGGAGGGAGAACAAGCAAGGGAGGTAACTGACCACATATTCAGGAGTTCAGACCTTTGTTACGCTGGTTGGCAGTTTCCATCCTCTTTCCATGAACTTCCTTCCTAATTCTCTCCCCACACAAGGGGTGTGGGGAACATGCCCAACCACTACAGCCTAAGGTAGCATGAGGCAGGGTCTACAGTCAGTGGCTGTTGATGGTGAAGAAAACCAGCACTGGGATCAGACTTACAACCTACTAACCAAATGGTCAAATCCCTTGAGCTCTCTAAGCTTCAGTTTTCCCATCTGTAAAATGGTGACAATATCAGAGTCCATTTGCAGGGCTGCCGAGAGGAAAAACTGGATAGAATGCACTAGGACAAGGCTTGGCACCTGGTAGGACCTCAGTAAATGTTAGACTCTACTGTTGTCCTGACAACAAGTGGTAGTTGCAGAACCAATGGGCTCCTCACACCTTGTCTTGGAGAGTCTGCCTCTCTGATCAATGCACAGGACTAACTGCTTTGAGAGTCACTGAAGAAATTCTTCCCACTCCGTTGGCCTTGATGTCTGAAATCGCACCACAGAGACTTGTTGCTTGTAGAGAGCCAGGCGGCTTCTCAGATCATAGGGTTCTCCACAAAGCTGCTGGGATAGCAGGTTGGGGTACAAGGAGTCCAGCTTAGGACCATGTAGAGGTGGGGTATGAGTGGGCAGGGGGGGATCTCCTGATAAAGATGGGTCCCTGGTGGGTCAGCAGCTGAGTCTCCCTTCCCCCAACCCCAGGAGGCCTAGCACCCCAAGACATAGCCTTCCCCAGGCCTCTTCATCATTGCTTCCTGGGCCTCAGTTTCCGCATCAGAGCTGTTTTATCTCTTAGCATTGTGGTTAAGATCAATTGAGGCAACTTGTACAAAATCCTTCAAACTAAGCCAGACATAGTTTGCTAGGGCTGTCATAACAAAGGACCACAGACTGGGTGGCTTAAACTACAGAAACTTATTTTCTCATGATTCTGGAGGCTAGAAGTCTGACATCCAGGTGTTGGCAGGGTAGATTTCCCTTGAGGCCTCTCTCCCCTTGGCATGTAGTTGGCCATGTAGCCTCACATGTTCTTCATTGTGTGAGTCTGTGTCAAAACTCTTCTTATAAAAACACCAGTCAGATTGGATTAGAGCCCACCCCAAGGATCTCATTTTAATGTCATTGCCTCTTTAATGACCCTATCTCCAAGTACAGTACTAAGGTGCTGGGACTTAGGACTTAAACATATGAATTTTGGGAGTCCACAATTCAGCCCATAACAGTGGATGCTCAGAAAACATCCCTATTTAATTCAACTCAACAAATACCTTCTTCATTGGCATTATTCTAGGCTCTTTGAGTGCATTAATAAACAAAGCCCAGACCACGACCCTTGTCCATATGGAGCTTAATCCTGGGGGGTGGAAGGAAGGGTGACAGACATCACACAATGACATACTCATGTGGTGTGCTAGAAGGTGATCAGTTTTATGGAAGAAAAAAATAGAACAAGATAATGGGAGCCAGGAGATAGGGGTAGAAATTTTGAACAGAGTGATAAGAGTAGGCTTCATTGAGGCAATATTTGACAAAGCCTTCAACAAGGTGATCCATTATCTATTATTATTCTTATTATTATTCCTAGGAAAGCATATTAGATTCTCTGTCTGTGAACCGCCACATCTCTGCCAATCTACACCCACTCTAGTATCAGAGGAGAAACAGTGCCCCTGAGACAGATCTGACGTTGATAATCGACTCTGCTCTTTACTAGCTGTGAGATATGGGGCAAGTCACTTAACCTCTCTGAGCCTGTGCTTCCACTCCTCTGGGCCATCACCTCTGTGTGGTGAGGTCCCAGTACAGGCTATGCGAGAGCAGGGCTGCTTTAGGGATGGCTGGGGTAGGTGCTGAGATTTCCAAGGGTGCTCCCAGAGTTTGTGCGGTGTGGGCTGAGTATCAGTTAAGACTATGTTCAGCTGCCAGTAACTAAAAACTAGAGTAACAGGGGCTTAAACAAGGAAGAATTTTTGTTTTAACCTCATGCAGAAAAATAAGTTCAGAGTAGGCAGTCAAGGGCTGTTGCCTCTGCTTAAAGGTATCAGCCAAGATCCAGACTCCTATCTTCCTCCTCCAGCACACTCAGCTTCTGACTTTTAGCCTCATGGTTGAAAGATGGCTGCTGCACCTTCAGGCATCCAGACTGTCTTCCAGGAAGGTAGAAAGAGGAAAGGGTGAGGTCAGCGATCAGAGATAACGGGCTGGTGAACATGCCAGTTGAGTCAGTTCCTTTTTCAATATCTACCCACTGACTTCCTCTCTTATTTCATTGGGCGGAACTGGAGCAACAGGGCCCCACTAGCTACAAAGGATCCTAGGAAGCATTTCAGCTGGGCTCATTGCTATGCCCCCAAAATCAGGCTCTGCTAATAGGACAAAGGGGAAACAACATTGGGTAGATGCCTAACACAATGCTCTCAGAATGGGTGATGCTCAGACCCCTGGTCAGGCCAGCGCTGGGGTCAGAGCCTGGCGTGGAACCACCCCCACCAGCAGCAAGGAGAGTCCACAGCAGGAAGGGGCAGAGCCTGGGCTGCGGGTCTGGAGGTTTTTTCCTTCCTTAGAAATGTACTGGCTCACTCACACACGGTTCCTCTGTGCACTGGTGTCATGCAGCCTCCATTTTCATAGAGACCTTGTGCTCTTATCTCTCTCACCCACTTGGCCTCCAGTCTTTCTGACCACGTGAGCATGATATCATGGGGGCAGGAGATGGAAACTGCCCCTCATCACTGCTTCTCAGAAGTTCCCCCTCCCTCCTCCCTCCCTCCACCCACCCGCGCCAACCCCCCCCCACACACACACACACACACACACATGCGCACACTCTGCCAAAGAAGGAAGTGCAGCTGGGCACTGGTCTGTGTGCTAAGAACAACTATTCTTTCAGGTCGTTCAGTCACCTACCCCGACCTCCCACCTCAAGATTGACAGTGTGGGGACTGGAGCATCCTAAGGGCCCTCAAACTCAGAGCCTGTCAGCTAAAGAAAGTAAATGTGAGGATTGAAGCAAAAGGCCTAACAGGAGGACAAAAAGCCTGCCCTCCCTGTCACAGCAGCATTACAGGATGAGCCCAAAGACGAAGACAGGAACTACATGTGGGGGTATCCTCCCCACTCCTCACCCACGCTTCCACCAGCAAGCCTGATGGGCATCTTGAATTAGCACATCTCAAAGCAAATTCTTGATTCCACCTAAGGGACCTGCCCCTCCCAGCCTGCCCCCTCTCAGTCAGCCTCTCAGTCAGCCGCATCTACATTTGGCAAGTGGCTCAAACCGCAACCACCGAGGAGTCCTCCTTGAAGCCTCTTCCTCCCCTGCTTCCCCCTCACATCCAATCTGTCTTCTTCCTTACACTAACCAGAAGCTGACAGCTCCTCCTGCTTGCACGACTGCCACAACGACCACGTGACTCCTGTGAACCTCAGGACCACACCAGCCACTCAGGAGTGGGCTCCTGCCTTGGGGTCTTTGCACTTTCTGCACCTTCTGCCTTTGAAGTCTTCCACAGAGCACTGGGGGAGGGGGAGGCGAGGGGGGGTTATCTCAGCCGTTTAGGCCTTGGTAGCACCTATCTGAGAGGCTCTCTCTTACCTCCTTTGTTAACAGACACTAACCCAACCTGCTTTCTCTTCTCCACAGCAAGCAAGGGTCACCCCCAGAAACAGTTACAAACTCCTGGAGGGAGGGACCAGATCTACTTTGTTTACTACTGACCAGATTTCAACCAGTATGTGCTGAGCAAATAAAAAGGATGAATGAATGAATGAATCAATCAATCAATCAATCTATCAATAAATGAAAATGAGGCCTCAGAAACAGACATTGAGGTCATGGTCTTACTAACCTCTGCATTGGATGACTTGCCATCTCTCAGACTTGCTTTCTTAAATCACCTTGGGAGCCGAAACCGGTTTGGCTCAGTGGATAGAGCGTTGGCCTGCGGACTGAAAGGTCCCGGGTTCGATTCCGGTCAAGGGCATGTACCTGGGTTGCAGGCACATCCCCAGTAGGAGATGTGCAGGAGGCAGCTGATCGATGTTTCTCGCTCATCGATGTTTCTAACTCTCTATATCTCTCCCTTCCTCTCTGTAAAAAATCAATAAAATATATTTAAAAAAAAAAAAATCACCTTGGGAAACATGAAGAGAATCAGAGTAAAGGTTTCAACCTAAAGCCCCAGCAGAGAAGGAGGAGGGTGGAGACAGGGGCAGTGGGCCCTCAGAAGGTGCAGAAAGTGCAAAGGCTCCAAGGCAGGCGCTCACTCCCCAAGGCTGTGGGTGGTTTGGCTCTGCCACTTTCTAGCGTTGTGAGCTTAGGAGACTGAACTTTTCCAACCCTCAGTTTCCTTATCTGTATAACGGGGATAAATAACACACTCTCGTTATTGCCCTTAATAAAGTGAATTTTGAGGCTGACCATATATATATATATATATATATATATATGATTGATTTCAGAGAGGGAGAGAGAGATAGAAACATCAATGATGAGAGAGAATCATTGATCAGCTGCCTCCTGCATGAACCCACTGAGGATCGAGCCCACAATCTAAGCATGTGCCCTTGACCAGAATTGAGCCCGGGCCCCTTCAGTCCGCAGGCCAATGTTTTATCTACTGAGCCAAACCAGCTAGGGCAAGGCTGACCCTGTTTTAAAGGACTGGCTTGATTTTCATTTCCCCACTGGGACCTCCTTTTCCTCTCATCAGAACCCAGGAGGCTCTTTGTCGCCTCTGTCTTTTGTACATCAAGGTTACCCTTGGCTTCTTTGCTGTCCAAGCTCACTTGGTGTGCCCCCCATTCCCAACGTCCAGAGCACCTTCGGGTGGGGGAATCTTTGGCAAGCCCAGGTGCCCCACCTAGGACCCCCACACCAGGCCTGGCCACTTCCTCTGGCTGCTGTGGGGTATGGGGGTCCTTGCTGCTCAAGGACCAGCATACTATCTACCCTGAGGCTGGAGTCTATGCCACCCTCCAAGACAACCTCCCTCCTGCCCTCCAGAACACCTAGAATGATCTTACCAACATCTGGCTTAACTCCAGGGGATGTACTGCAGTTGAAAATGGCAAGTGTCTCCTGGGGCTGGGCAGGCTGGCTGAATGTCTGAGCCACCAAGCCCAAGGGAATAATGGGGCCTGGATGAGTTGGCTAGGGCTGCCTAGCAAAGCCCCACAACAGAAATCTGTAGTCCTACAGTTCTGGAGTCCAGAAATCCAGAAAATGCTAAAACTGGGAGAATGTCAGGCAAACTGGGATGGGTGGTCACCCTATAATGCAGGCCTTATTGTTTCATATTTCAAGAGAGGCCAGAAAATCAAATTTCATGTAAACTACCCAATTTTAAATGTTTGCAACTAACTCAACAAATTTAAAAATCCTGCTGAGCCCCAAGTGAATGTGACTGTAGCCAGCATATGGCCAGCTTGCCACCCGCTAAAGTTTTGGGAGATGGGCCATACTAGACTCCACCAATTCCCAAGGCCAAGTTGCACAAAGCATGGTGCTGCGCTGAAAAGGGAGTGAAGGCAGGTGTTTAAAAGAGGAACCCCAAATTAACACTTCAATAGATGATGCTTCCTGGCATGTGGGGTGCTTTGCCGGGCACAGGGAATACATATGGGGAGGTGATGAAGAATCTAAAGAATGGCTGTAGCTGCTGTTAGCTCAGAGCGAGGGATTCACGAGTGGGCATGAGAGGCTTGCTCTCATCACACCTCCTTAGAAAGCCATCCCAGGCCCTCCTGCCCATGCTCAGTAGCACTTCATTCTCCAGAAACCTCTATAACAGCTGGTGGAGTTTAGCATGGCCCGTCTCCCAAGACTTCAACGGGTGGCAAGCTGGCCAGATAAGGAGCCTTCACGACCAGGGGTGGCATTTGCACATTTAGAGCCATGTGAAAGCTGGAGTTGGTCACCCAGGAGAAAAGACTCCAGACTGAAGAGAGATGAGAGACAGAGGGCACCAGGCCCTCCCTCATGCTCCCTGATCAGGGATCAAACCCACCACCTTTTGGTGTATGGGATGAGGCCCAACCAACTGAGCCACACCAGCCAGGGGAACATAATTACCTTTCTTTTCTTTATTTATTGTTTTCATAACTAAAGACCTTATCTCCAAATAGAGTCACTCTCATTGGTACTGGGGGTTAGAACTTGAACAAATGAATTGGGGAGGGACATGATTTAGCCCATAACAGGAGCCACATTGTGGATGTCTCACGTGGGGAGGGGCACTTCATGGGAAAGCGATGGAGACACTGAAAAGGTTGCCCAGCTCCCCAGTTCCCACTATGCGGCCACCACCAGACTGGGCCATCAACTTCCCACCCCCACTCACACCATGCCACTTGCTGCTCCTTATCTGCCCAGATCAACTCCAGCACCTACGAAGGCAAGATTAGCCTCTCAAACAACAGCACCCCCTCTCTGCTGGTGGTGACTAATAGAGAGAATTGCAGACAAGGTCAGAGAGGAGATTGGCACAGGGTACAGTGGGTGAGGATGAGATGTCCTGGTTCCTTCCTCAGGGCCCCAGAAAGGTGCCTGTCCAGGCCTCTGCCCCCTGATTGGCTGTCCCTGTGCAGCCTCTGGTTTGCTGGCCCAGACAGGACTCTGGTCTGCTCCTGGCCACAGAGCAGAGCCTGCAGATCTGGAAGGGGAATGAGGAAGTGAAAGAGGAAGCATTGTTGAAAAGAGGGGAAAGGCAGGGACTCCCCCTTCCCTCTTGCCAGACCCTGCAGCACTGGGGAGCCCCCTCCCCCATGGGAGACCACCTTCTTCCAGCTGGGAGCTGCACCCTTGCTTGGCCTGGCCCCGGGTGACCTGTTCTGCCTGCTGTGACCTGGGCAAAACACGCTGTCCCTGCACACACTCGTGCTTTCTGAAACCTGAGGAGGCCAGGGGGATAAGGAGTCCCTCACAGCCCAGGCCCAGCTGGTGGGGCTAATTTTAGGTTTTTCCCAGCTTAACTGAGGCCCACTAATCTCCATCCACCCAGAAAATGCACACTGATCAGATGGTGCCTTCACTCATGGTATCCCCCACACCTATGCCCTAAGAAAGGCTGTCTAATTTCTGCCCCTTTTACCTGCGCATTCTCACCCCCCTGAGGAAACCTGCCCTTTCCACTACTTCCTGCAGAGAGCTTTTCTCCCCCAGTGTCTGGGGCAACTGTAGTCTGCAGGCATAGTGGAGCCCTGTGTCCCCAGCACAGGGTCTAAAATTAGCACTCGGTCAGGGTGGATGGAATGAATGAATGAATGAATGAGCACTTAATTACATAGTGCCATCACATGTTACACGAAGTTAGGTCTAAAGTTAGCACATAAGGTCGAAAGAGTGAAGTTTAAGTCACCCTTAAAACTCCATCAACAAGGCATAAATCTCTCAGTAAGTCCAGTGCAACCATATTTCCTCCACAAGACCTGCCTTCTCAACCTCCCCACCTCCTTACCCTCCTACCCCTACCCAGCCACCAACAACAATGACCCCATCTTCTGTCCTGTTCCCCAGCTCTCTGCCCAAGACTTGGGACTAACAGGTGCTGGCTCAGGAATTCTCGAGTTTATGCAACATGGCCCTATAAGAACCCACATCTAGAAACTTTAAAGGTAAGAGGCTCTTTCTCCATCCCTGCTCAGCCTCCTCTGGGGGCCGCTTCTCTGTGGCCACAACAGTCAGGGCAGGGTCCTCGGAAAGTCTAGCAGTCTGAGGAGAAAGCCAGCCAGAGGCAGGGAGGTGGCCCCAGGCCGAGAGCAGAAAGGGGAGGCCTGTGGTGAGCAGCGGAATGCCCAGTTTTGAAGAACTCTGAAGTGTGGCCAGGAAAACTCTCGGGCTCCCACCATGAAAAGGGAAGTGACCCAGGCTAGAGCTGAAACCTGCCAGCCAGGTGGGAAGGCTGTTCTTACCTCATTTTTTCTCTTGTGACTCAATAAGTTTTCCTCACCTTTTCACTTGACAATTTCCAAACATAGAGGAAAATGAAAAGGATAGGACAATAGTTATAAACCCTCCGTCGAGGTTCCACAAATTGCCTTATTCTCTAACTCTCTGTATTTGAAACATTTGATAGTGAGTCCAGACATCATGACACGTCATCCCTAAAGGCTCCAGCTCTATCTCCTAAGAATTATCTATTCTCCCACATAACCACAAAACCAGCTTTCATGGGTATTTGAATTAAAAAAAAAAAAGTTGTACCTAATACTTTTTCTAAATAAAGAAGCTTTGCAAGACTAGAAAAATAAGGGAGGGTCAGGGGTTACAGAGGACAGCCATACCAAACCAAGCCTAGATTTGTTCTGAGAAACTTCTAAATTGGGTTCTCATCACAGGAAAACAAGAGAGCTTTTCAGCTGCGCGAAACACCTCCCCAGGAAGCCTCCAGGTATATATTTAACAGCGAGTCTCCAAGTTATATTTTTATACTTCCCAAAATGATGTCTTGTGAAGCTGGAACTGTCCTGTAAATGTATGTTTAGCACATAGTAGGTGCTTCATAAATCCAAGTGCAAACTGCCTTGGGGCAGTGGAAAGTGTTCAGAGCCCACCTTCTGAGCCTGCAATGGGGCTCAGCATGAATCGGTCCTAACTTGACCTCGAAAGAATGGCCTTTACTTAATCAGAGGAGGTCCCTCTGGTCCATTGGTCACCAGCTCCAGCTGCTCTGAGACCAGACTTCCTTAGCCATCCAAGTCCTCCCAGCTTTTCTTCTTATATAAATCCCTAATATATTTGTGGCAAGTATCCCAATTTGGCTCTTAATTTGTCCTCTATTTTCTCCCTGTGGGTTCATCTTATTCTTTAACCAGAGCCTAAAACCCTCCCCATCTTTACCTTACAGCTCAGAGCTCACAGCCGAAGTCTGTTTCAGACTCGGGGCAGGTAAAGATCAGAATCACCACAGAATCTCTGACTCCTAGGGTTCCAGGTACTGAGCTAAGCCCCTCCAAACACAATCTCACCTCATCTTCACAAAACCCTATGATGTGAGCACTAGTATAATCTCCAATTTATAGATAAGGAAATTGAGGCTCAGAAAGATGCACAAAAGTGGCACAACTAGTAAGTAAAACAGAGGCAGGATCTGAACCGGTCACTCGGGAACCAAGTCTCAGATTTTTTAGCACTAGATGCCAAAGACGGGCAAGGGGGCTGCATGGGTTCCTACCACATTGGAGAGGGTGGTGGATGGAACTGCTGTATCAGCATTGCTATGGTTCTACTCCAGGTGCAAGCTTTGCCTCCCCCTACACAGGGCATCCCACAGAGCAAGGGACCCAATTGTCTCTCCTCGTCTTCTCTCTGGATGTCACACAACAGGTGCTCCATAAATACTCAGTGAGCACAGCAGGTATGCAGAAATGTGGCTTATTTCTCCTTTATCATCCCCTCCCCTCCCCCCTCCCCCGCCCCACGCAAATGTCCAGAAGGCAGCGTGCAGGGGAGTATCCGGACCCACCCATTAGTGTCCCCTTGACAACTGCAGGGAGTGTGCTCTCTGCTGTTCAGGCTGTGCCTGAGGTCCTGGCATTGTCTCCCAGGGGAACGGATTTTCCACAGCAGACCGGAGGTAGACACCCCACATTCTTCTGTATTATGTAGGACAGCTGTGTGGGATGCAAGGGAGGCCAGAAATGGAACCGGGAGGATGGGACTGGAGAGGAGCAAACAAAGGGCTGCCCCCAACGGATTCCTTCATTATCTGACTCATTCATTATCCAGAAATATGATGAAGGAAAAAAAGAGGAGAGCTCAGTTCTCCCTCAAACAGGCAAACATAACTGTCGTTTTAGAGCGAGAACTTTGTACGTGAGAAATGAATGAGTAGAAAAGTGTGCAATGGATTTGAACAATATTAATGAGACCTTGAATCTCCACCTTAGCCTGTGCTCCATTGATCTGCCCGGGGGAAATTTTAGGATTTGTTACAGAAGTTAAATTAAGAAGAAAAAGGAAAGTTAAAGGAAAAAATAATAAGCCTTGAAAGTCAGACTATTGCTTTATAAAAATATATGCTAAATTACTCTTTCTCTCCCTCCCAAGTTAACTTTTAACAAAATGTTTTCTCCTGGACCTAGTACTTTTAAAAATATATATATTATTTCAGAGAGGAAGGGAGAGGGAGAGATAGAAACATCAATGATGAGAATCATTGATCAGCTGCCTCCTGCACGCCCCACCCTTGGGATCCAGCCTGCAACCCGGACATGTGCCCTGACCAGGAATTAAACCCTGACCTCCTGGTTCATAGGTCGATGTTCAACCACTGAGCCACACCGGCTGGGCCCTCCCCATTCTTTTGAAAGCCAGAGGAGAGCTGGCTCCTCCAGCCCAGGAAATAGTGAGCAGAGGCAGAGAGAGGGGAAGGGGTCAAAGCAGTCCAGAGTCATCCCAATTAGCGGAAGGTGGATAGGATACAAACAAGAGCAGGCAGAGAGTAGAGGGACCCCTTCTCCTCCTCTCCACACCCTACCTCACCCCTCGTCCATACCCAGGCCTCTGGGGAAGACTGTCTGTACCTGCCTGGGATGCAGTCACATCTGCACCAATCTGAGGGGATATCTTGGTTAGGGGAGGCCCACCCCACATCTGAGCTCTGAATGAGCCACCCTTTGGTTCCTGGAATCACGGGCTAGACCTTGAAGGAGCTGTCAGTCTAGATTGGGAGCTTCCCAGAAAAAAAGGGGGTGGAGAGGGGTATAAGCAAAGCATTAAGGGTAGAACCAAGTGCAGGCTCCAAGCCTGCCTCAGAGGGGCCTTCTGCCCCAGTAGGAGCTGGGTGGGGCGAGCCAGGGGTGCATTGGTCTCCAGGGATGCAGGGGCCATGGTGTTCAAGGTCACCACTCCTTCCCCTGGCTCTACTGAGCTGGCCTGGAACAAGTACGCACATTTGCATAGAGGTCAAGGAGCCTCCCAGAACAAAAGCAACCCACACCCTAGCCCTGAGCATTTGAACTGCACCATAAAAGCATCTCTGATGAAATGAAACTGCCCCAAATGAGGACTGGCGGCAGGAAGGGCCTCAAAGGGAAACTTACCCATGAGAACAGGTAGTGGCAGGACTCAGGGTCCAGGTTCAACAGGAAAGCTTAGGATGTGGGGCTCAGCCTGTGGACTGGCCCAGGTGCTCCCAGAGTGGCTTTTAGAGACCACGGCTTAGCAAGACATTGTAAAGTGAGCATTCAGACCTTGGGAGGCCGAGGGTGGGGTCCTCTGCTGCCTGGGCTGAAAGCGGAGCAGTGGCACCATCCCCAGTGAGAACAAGGAAACCTTCTTCTGTGCAGGGTGCTTTCCCAGAAGCAATGGCAGCCAAAGCCAGGAGTTGGGTTGAAGTCTCCACCATTCGCTGTCCTCCTGACACTTGGAATCCTGAGCCATCTCTGGTGCTTGTTGCCAGATCCTGGCCCCTTCTGTCCTTCTGCTGACCAAGATCCTAAGCCTCTCACATGTCCCAAAGTGTCCCCAGCTCTGTGGTCCAGTGTGATTGACAGCAGAGGGGCTTGGCTATTTGGTTCCTGGGAGAGGCCATCAGACACCATGGTCCCCCTCTTAGTCCTACACTGAATCCCAACACTGGGACACCTGGGACTTCAGCTCTACTTCATCTGATCAGTACCCGGCTGCCTGGGCCTCACCCACAGCTACACCCAGTAGCCTTTCTGCACTGAGGGCAGCCAGTCCAAGCATATTCCAGGCTGGTCCTTCCTTTGACTCTTTGCTTGTGGTGCCTTCTTTCCTCTTCCTACCTGGATTCACCTGGTTGATGCTTAGAGATTCAGGTCAGGCACGCTGGCTGCAGAAAGCCATCTCCGAATCTCTAGTATGGACTTGTCTGGCACCCTGAACAGACCTGACACCTATATTTCATCCATTCCTTCCACAAATATTTATGTACCTACTATGCATCTGTTCTAGGTCCCAGGGATGCAACAATGAGCAAAAGGAAGAAAAGAATCCCTGCCATTATGGAATCTGCTTTCTAGAGCATGTGGAAGGGAGACAGAAAATAAGTAAAATAAACTACACGGCATGTCAGACTCAAAGTTCTATGAGGATTAAACAAAGCAGCAAGTGTGAGGAGACAGGGGGAGGTCACTTATGGGTGTGTCTCTTTCACTGCATGCTCCTGAAAGACAGGCATTTGGTTGTGTTTCTCCTTGGACCTCAGGTCTAGCAGGGTACCTACTGAGTGGTCCTCTCCACCAGGCCTGCCACATGCACAGCCACTTGCCCCTTGAGAGCCCAGAGGTCCCTTGGGTGTCTGAACCCATGCCTCCCCTCTCCAGATCATCCAACCAGTCTCCAAGGAGTGAGGGCCCAAGAAAGTCAAGGCAGAGCTTCCACTGGACTCCAGGACCACCCAAGCAACCTGCATAGCCCTTCTTGAAAGCAATCTGGGGACCAAGCCAATGTTGTTCTGCCAGCCCTTAAAGAGGGGGACTTTGGGCAAAGAATTAATGAACTGATTTTTGATGAAGGTATGAATCCCAATGTGGCATCAACAGCCAAATGTACTAGAAGACAACCCTGCCCAGATAGACTCATAAGAACCATAATCCACTCCAAGAGGCTGGCTCTGGATCAGGGGGAAGGGGTCAGCTTTAGTGCTGTTTTCTAGAAGTTTCTTTTCATGATTTTTTTTTAAAATCAGTTATACTAGAGATGAGAATCATTTCCTTCCAGGCCACAGCTCAGATAATTCCTCTCAGAAATTCCTCTCCTGCACCTAACCCCAATTTTCCCACAGATTATCTCTCATCCAAGGTGGCCCAATCACTTTCTCCCGGGATGTGGAAGTGAGTCCCAGAGTCCCAGAGGTGTTGCTGCTGCTTGGAAGCTGCTCATGAGCACTGCAGCAGGGAGAGGACATAGAGCTGGAGTCAGCGCCACACGCAAGGCAAAGCTCCCGGCTGCCAAGAGAGGGTAGAGCAAGTGTGCAAAGGACAGAGGGATGGAGGCTACGAGAGACAGAGACAACGCTATGGAAAGTTGTGTGTGTGGGGAGAGAGAGAGAGAGAGAGAGAGAGAGAGAGAGAGAGAGAGAGAGAAGAGAGAACAGGAGAGACAGACAGACAGGCTGACTGGGTCTGGCCGTTTGAGAGAACGCTGAGATACATGTGGTGGTGGAGGCATGGAGGCATGCCTGGGAGAGGGGCATGTGGCTCTGCCTGAGGACACCAGAGAGGTGAAGCTTCCTGACAAAGAATGATGATGCCTAAGGTGAGCACCAAGGATGAGTAAGATGAAGCTGAGAAGCAAGTAGCGGAAGGGCGTTCCAGGCTGCACATATCACAGGTAGAGGTATGAGGCATCGTGGCATGCCCTGGGACATCCTGCGAGTTGGGGATGACTAGACAGTGAGTAAGATTGAAGAAAGAGCAGGAGCCAAGACCCAAGGGCACACGTGTCATACTGATGAACTTGGACTTGGTGGTTGGTCAGCCGTGTGGCAGTGTTCATGGAGCAGCGAAAGATGCATTCCAAGGGTAAAAGAAAACATTTTAAATCTTAGATGCCCTATGAGGGCTGAAGATATCTATCAGAGCATTGGCAGCATAGAAGTGACAGAAATTCTAAGGTGGATGAGAAGTGAGGCAGTGTGAGAGAGAAGAGCACCGCACCAAGTATAGAACCCCAAAGAGCAAGACTGGGATCTTAAGACCCCAGCTTCCATCAAGGAGTCTCTGAAGAATAGGTTGACGAATAGAAGGAACACCAGGTGAAGGCTGTCTTAGGAACCAAGGAAGTGGGAAGTCTCAGGAAAGAGAGTATCAGATCAATAAAGCAGTCCAGAAAGATAAGGACTGAAATGTATCCAGTTTTCTTGATAATCTGGAAGTCACTGGAGACCAAAGTAGTTATAGTGGAGCTGTAGGGAGAGAATGCTGTGGGGTGGGGAGCAATGCAGTGGGGAGGGATACAATGTCCTAGTGAAGATGGCTCTTTTATCAAGCTCAGGGCAAAGGAAAGGGAAGAGAACAGGGTCCAAGGAAGGTGCTTTGGAGGAAGGGGAAGCTTGAGTATGTTTCTGGGGAAGGGGAGAGAGGTTGCAGACATCAGAGGGAGATAGGAGTAGGTGGAGTGAGTCCTGGAGGCATCAGAGGGAACACAATCCAGTGCACTTGGGAGGGGCTGACTTGACCCTGAGGAGGGATGCCTCCTCCTGGACACCAGGGGAGGTGGGCAGGTCTGTGTGAAACACAAGGAAAGCAGGATGATGGGAGCAGTAGCAGAGCTCAACCCAAGATGAACACTGGGAAGAAATGTGAACGAGAGCTTACCTGTGGGTCCTGACCCTTTCCAAAGAGAGTCCAGAATAACCCTCCAATTCTAAATGAATAGCTTCCTTCTACAGTCAACCCAGGAAGAAGGAAAGATCTGAGTCTGGGTCAGAAAATTAGCAGTTTTTTCAGGTATTTCAGGCAGCAGGTGACAACAGGTCTAGGATCAAAATGTAAGATGGTGCTGAAATGGAGCAGAGGTAAGAGTCACTGGAATTGAGGGAAGCAAAGAAATCTGAGGCTAGGCTCCTGGATAGGTGTCTCAGGCAAGAATAGATTCAGCTGCAAGCAACAGAAAATGACTACATGGTTTACATGAGCAAGGGGTATACATAGTAAGTCCAGAGTAGACAGATGTTGCTAATAGTTCAATAGCTTTGAAGACAGGATGGCCACTGTCACCTATTTCCTCATGGTTCAAAGATAACTGCCCCTGCTCCAGCTATCACATCTACAGTCAAGGAAGGAAGATGATACCAGCCATGTATGTCCCGGGGTATCAAGAAAGCAAATGCTTTTCCAAAAAAACATTTCCTTACCCCCAGCAGATTCCCACTGAGGTCTCCTGGAGAGAACTAAGACATGTGGCCTTTTATGAATGCAGGAGAAGCGAGGACAAGGCTGCCATGATAGAGTTAAACCCTGAGCCTGGACTCACTGCTGCATGGAACCAGATTCAAGGAAGAAGGGGGAACTGAACATTGGTCAGGTGAAATGAGATCTTCTGCAATAGTTCCTCTGAACTGTGAAAGCAATCTTGCCCTGTCCCCAAGGGTTGAGACTCAGGTTTTGTCTCCCAGCAATGCTGGGTAAGAGCTTCCCAGGACTCCTGCCCCCCCCCCCCCCCCCCACCATCCCCCTCCTCAGGGCCTTCTGGGTCCTCTGAGCAGAAAAGACAAGGCAACACAGAGGCAAACCTGGGCCCAAGTAGCTACTACTGGCTGCTAACTGGTTGTGAGGGCCCAAGGTCAAGTTGATCCCATTTCAAACCTCGGTGACCTGTTCTGCAGCCCATGGCAGTCCAGAGGACCTGGGCAGCAGTGGTGTCCCAGTGTGTGGCCAGGATGTCAGGCTTTGTCTCAGATCAGCCAGAGTGTGGGTGACTGAGCTCCTCCTGTCCCTCTGCCCTTTGTCCACTCCATCAAACACACCCTCTCACCACAGGGCCTTCACGTAAGCTGTCAGTCTAGAATGCTCCTCCCCATACTGTTCTCCAGGCTAACTCCCACTCTTACTTTGGACCCTGGCCTAAGCATCACTTTCCTAAGGATGAGGATGCCTCTCCTGGCCCTTTGCCTGCTCAGTTCTTTCCATTTTCCCTCACAGGAAATAATTCTGTATTAGTTAAGGTAATTGCAGCTGCTACCAAGTCAAGCCTGAGGCCTCAGTGAGCAAGCACAACAGCGGTTTATTTCCCTTAATTGTTAAGTTCAATGTGACCTGGGTAGCCCTCCTTCATCTCATAGCTACACCATCTCCACGGTGCCCAAGGCCATCAAGGCAGAGCAGAGAAGGTTGAAAGAGACACACCAGCTCTTAAAGTCTTTTCCTGGAGGTGACCCACTTCACATCCACTCCAGGTCCTTGGCCAAAATTAATCACATGGCCCCAACCCAAACTCTAAAGAGGGGAGATGGGAAATGTAGGGAAGCACACAGAATATTTGGTGATGCTGCCCGTCTCTGCCACAGCTCTTCCTAAAACCTCTTATCACAATTGTCATTTTATATTTGTTTACAAGCTTCTTTGATGACATGTGTCCTTTTCCTTAGGCTGTGAACCCCATAAGGGCAGAAACTGTGTGTGTGTTGGTGTAGCAGTCACCTTCAGAATACCTGTGGGTAGTAGGTGTTCACTAAATACTGAACGACTGAACTGAGTAGGTGGGCAAGTGGGCTCAGCAAATGGATTCACTTCCGGAGACAGAGAGCATCAATTCAGAGGTAAAAGAGGTGAAATTGACTTAGCAATTGGTGGGGCAGCTCATTTGACAGAAAAGAGCAAGAAGATCTGATAGGAGAAGGTGTTTGGGTCGAGGAGTGCCCTCCATTAATAAACCAGCTTTTATTAATTCACTTGCAAGCCCTGTGGCCCTCCCTCAGCTGCCTTGGGGGAAGAAGTAGGGAAGCCAGGAGCTGTGGGGGAGAAGGCAAAGGTCGCATAGCCATCACCAACACCCACTCCTAACCCCCTGACCCTACTACCGCCAAAAATAATGTAGCGGCAGCAGAATCTGCAGTCTCTATAATTAGGCCCCACGAAGAGGGGAAGCGATCTCAAAAAGGCAGTTGTTTAGCTCTGTTAGCTGTCTGGTAACTGAAGGGAGCCTGTTTTCCAGGACAGAGGGCTTAGAAACTGTTGCCTGAGAACAGGCAGGCAAAGGAAAAAGAAACTACTCAGGAAAAAAAGGCTTCAAACCTCTGGAAAGGTGGTGGACACGACGTATTTAAAACCCAGCTCTGCCTCTCACCAGCTCTGTGGTTGTGGCCACAGTACCCCGCTTCTCTAAACTTCAGCTTCCTTGTCTGCAAAATTAATTCTTCATCATCAATTCTAGACGCGCTTTCTTTTCACATTTTAACGTCTCTGAAATGAGGATGCAATTTGCAATCAATGGCAGGTTATAATATTGTTTACGGGTTGTTTTTTTCTTAACGTTGCAACATGTAGCTATGAATACTACACCCCAAGTGTCCTATATTTGATAAAATACAGTATTTCCCTTTTGTTTTAGGATCAGCTATTATCGGGGGTAAGGCCTCTGGCATAAGACCTGGGCATAATAGAGTCTCAAAATAATTGCTATTTTAAACTTATTACTTCATGATATAAAAAGAAAAACAGTCTTCAGACTCTTTGTGAATTGCTTGATTTCTATCCGCAGACTCTGTACAACTGTCATTATGGGCTTTAGGAAGTGCCCTTGCATGACTTGTTGGGTGAAATGAGCTCATTTTGCAGGTAGGACTGGAATAAAGGCTAGATGAGGGGGCGCAGAGGAGTGGGGGGGAGAGAGAGAACACCAAGAGAAGAGAAGTTAAAGCCGTAATATTAACTGATGACTTCATTGGAACTGTACAATCACAATTGAACTGTAGGAGATGCTGGCTCCAAGCCGGGAAAGGCAGGGAGCCCGAATGCAAGATCAGGCCTCATGAATGACTCAGCAAGGAGCAAAGAACATCCCGGATAACAAATAATCCTTAGCCTCAGAGAACCAGAGACTGGAAGAGTCGAGAAGCCATGAACTTTGATTATTGTAAAATTGGAAATTGAAAATATAAAACTTTTCTTTTTCATTGAAAAGATAGAGACCTTTGTTGGTGCAAAGCTCCCCACTGATTTGTAAAGAAATGAAGGAACTCTGTTAGGTACATGGGAAAGAATGCCCAAATTTATCCCCGGTTTAGATCCAGCTCCGCCCCCTCGCTGTCCATCCTCACCCCACCCCCACCACAAGTGATTTGCTCTATTTGAATTGCATCAATTTGAATTGTTGGAGTGGTCTTAGTGTGTGATTATCTGGGTATTTGTACTTGAGTTTAACACTTGAAAGTTTAATTTGGTTTTAGAAGTGCTTTTTATAAAAGGATTTCTTTTCTTTTTTCCCCACCACCATTTATGCCCCCTAAGGATTTCATTTCTTAATGGAGTGGGATAATATTTAAAGGCAAATCAGGGTTTGATTTGTATTGATCTGGAGAACTTCTACAGGATGTCAAATGTTTATGGTTTTTCAGATTAAAATGATAAGAATCAGGGAAGGACATTAAAAAATAAGCTTATAAAGAAACTTGGGTAAGTAGTGACTCAGGACATTCCTTTTTTAAAAAATATACTTTATTAATTTTTTACAGAGAGGAAGGGAGAGGGATAGAGAGTTAGAAACATCGATGAGAGAGAAACATCGATCAGCTGCCTCCTGCACACCTCCTACTGGGGATGTGCCCGCAACCAAGGTACATGCCCTTGACCGGAATCAAACCTGGGACCCTTCAGTCCACAGGCCAATGCTCTATCCACTGAGCCAAACCGGTTAGGGCAGGACATTCCTTATTTTAAGGAAAGGGAATTATTAATGAATTGTTTGGGGAATAGAACGGCCAATTGTTATGTTCCCTCTATGGCAGAAGAGAGTAAACGTGAAGATGCTCAGTTTTGTGTATAATTCAGTGCATGATTAGGTAAGTGTGTCCAGTTCTGCTAAGTGAAGGTATAAAGTTGTATTGCAAATTTACATTAAAAAATACAGATTCTACAAAAATGCAGAACTGAGTTTTTGATCATAAGATAGCTTGGCAAATAGCAACATGTTTATAAATATTTTCCATGATGTAATTTGTCCTTTAATTTAATCAAGATGACTTCTTTAGAGATAATTTTTGTTAAAGCAGTCAGTGATGAAATTTACATTTGAAAGCTGAGATAGAAATTGGGCTGGTTGTGAGGTAATTTTTATTTAAAAACATCCCATAGTGTTAGGGTTAATTTGCTTGGTAATTTTAATCAGAGACATACGATGATTATTGGTGAATGGGATGGGATTTTGCTTTTAGAGGTATCTCATCTACCCATAACCTAGCCTGTGCTCTAAGGTGGTTTGTGGTATGATCATCATAAAATAGGCTTGGTCCACTGAACACCTGTGATCAACTCATATCTACAAACTATAAACACTTCTAATAACAATGTTACATTGTTTGTATTTTATACATTTTGTTTTTTAAAATATATTTTATTGATTTTTTACAGAGAGGAAGGGAAAGGGATAGAGAGAAACATCTATGAGAGAGAAACATCGATCAGCTGCCTCCTGCACACCTCCTACTGGGGATGTGCCCACAACCAACGTACATGCCCTTGACTGGAATCGAACCTGGGGCCTTTCAGTCCACAGACCGATGCTCTATCCACTGAGCCAAACCGGCTAGGGCTATTTTATACATTTTGAAAGTAATTTTATATATTTTAATTTGAAACTTTGTTTATAGCATAGTCAGTCCCTATCCCTGGGGTGGTTGGAGAAGTAGCTGGAAATTTATGTGAATGGTCCCGGAGGCGGCTGGTAGAGCATGCTGTGAATGTGGAATCAGCATGGCTGGATGCATTAGGGTTTGCAGAAGCTGCACTGAAATTGTGACTAGACACATGGATCCTCAGTCTAGAGGAAATCGAGTTTCAGCTTGATGGATTTGATCTGGGTCATCTCCAACATACTTTGTGTACCTCATGTACTATTCCTCAGACACTGTGGCAATAGAAATAATATCTTCTGCATTGATCCTAAGATAGCCAGAGATATTGCAGTTCCTTGTTGGAGGCCCTGGTGGCAAGTGGCGGCCAGGTACCAAGTCCATCACCTACATCCTAGCTGCACCAGTCCGGGCATATGCCAAGGCATGCTGTCATCTGGACCACACCTGGACTGGAGAGAGCCTGTCTTCTGTACCATTCTAGGTGTGAACAATCCTTTCCACCCTGGAAGCAGTGGGTGGCAGCTTCCCTGGGCTCTCTTCCAGCTGTAGCAGAATCTTAAGAAGGTTGGATTCCAGCCAAAGCCACTGCCTGAGTGTGTCTCTGGTGCCTCATCCCATTCCCCTGACCCCTAAATACCTCTTCTTCCAGAAAGTAGGCAAGTGCTCACGCTGTCAGAGGTTCCTAGTCACCCTTCAGTCATATATGCCTGTATTGAAGCCTGTGGAGCATGAAGTTGCAGATTCCTGGTGAAATTGCCTAGAGGAAATCAAGTTTCAGCTTGATGGATTTGATCTGGGTCATCTCCAACACATTTTGTGTACCTCATGTACTGTTCCTCAGACACTGTGGCAATGCTTATAATGTCTTATAATGTCTGGCCTCCCTTTTGCTTTCTTCCTACTTTAATATTAGCTAGCTAGTTATGACAGTAACAATACTAGAAGCATAGCTAAATGGGTATATTCATCTTTTGAAGCGCAGGTCTTTCAACCACGACAATCTAGAAGAAACTTTACTATAGGGAGTCGTTAGCATGTTTTTGACCACACCCACCAGGACTGTTGTCTTTTTTTAAAAAATATATTTTTATTGATTTGAGAGAGGAAGGGAGAGGGAGAGATAGAAACATCAATGATGAGAGGGAATCATTGATTGGCTGCACTCCCCTCACTGGGGATCAACTTCACAACCTGGGCATGTGTCCTGACTGGGAATCTAACTGTGACTTACTGGTTCATAGGTCTATGCTCAACCCCTGAGTCATGCAGGCCAGGCAGGACTGCTGTCTTTGTAATGAAGGAAAACTGGGAGCTCCCGCTAAAACAGGACTTCCCAGAATCAGAGCTGGGGCCACGTTGCCAGTTTACTCATGTCTTGAGCTGTTAAGATGGTGGTTGTCCACAGGGGAAGTCACAGGACAGCTGAACAGAGCCTCAGGGCACAGGTGCTTATCAGGACAAGTCGGAGTGACTTGCTGGCTGCCATCCAGGGAAGGTCCTCACTGGAGCACAAATTTCACCTGGTCATTAAGGAGATGATTTTATTCAAGCTACTGCAATAAGGAGAACATCCATTAATGAGGAACATCTCACAGAAAAGGGAGGGATCCTGGGGTTTTATAGAGGCAGATAAACAAGGGAGTCATCTTAGAGTCTAATGGGTGTCATGAGGAAGGATGGAGATGAGACTTGCAGAACCTCCTTGAATTCCTTGAAGCTAAGATGTCTATGCTCTTGGTGATGTTGTGCATAGTCTTGTTATCTCTCATTGGAAGCATGCATGACTCATTCTGTTGGACTTCCTTAGTGGTCCAGCAGCAGCGTCCAGGGAGAATTCCAACCCTGTGCACGGTCTGCTGTGGTGTTGGTTCCTTCAAGGTGTATGACAAATCACCAGCCTTCAGCTCACTGTGCTTCTTAAATTTGGAGGGAAAGGCAAAGCAACCTGGAGTCTGGTAGGGATCTGAGCAATCAAGTTTTAGTTCTTGGTGATGCCAAGTCAGGTGAGTGGAAGAAAAAATTGAAACATTAGATTGGAGGATTGTAGCTGTATATTGAAGAAAACTGGAAGAATTGAAAATTTGGTAAGGATTGACCATTGGACAAGGCAAGAGATTGAATTCAAATTTTTCTCTTTTTTTTTTTTCTGAGAGAGGAAGGGAGAGGGAGATAGAGGTAGAAACATCAATTGGCTGTCTCATGAACACCCACTACTGGGGATTGAGCCTGAAAACCAGGCATGTACCCTGACCAGGAATGGAACCGTAACCTCCTGGTTCCTGGGTTGGTGCTCAACCACTGAGCAACACCGGCCAGACCCCATCGGTATTTAAACATGCCCAAGTCTCAGCTATCTTCTAGACCCTCTCTTCACCAGGCATTCCTTTCCACTTTCCTGTCTTGAAAATACACATAAAATGCACATTATTTCCAAATCTCTCATTCACACCTAAACCCACTGCCATCCCAGTGTCTCTTCATCCATTGCTCCATTGGTACAGCTCTCTCCAAGGTCACTAAAATGCTCCTGTTGCCACATCCAACTGATAGCTTTCAACCTTGTAGGTATTACTTGATCCTATCGCATCACTATTCTTTCTCTTGAAATGTGCCTGTGGAACATAACCCGCTCCTGTTTTTCCTCCTGTCTTCTGATTGCTCCTAGATGATGTCCATCTAACTAACTAGCCATACTCTCCAAAAGCCTGGTTTCCATCCCATATTCTTCATTCTCTCCTACCATATATATGCATCAAATCACCAAATACTGCCTTCTAAATACTTTTTTTCTAATTGTTTCATTCTTGCCCATGCCCCCTGCCATAGTCCTAGCTCAGGCCCCATTATCTCTTGCCAGGATGGCATTGCCTCCTACTGACCCCACTACCTCTGATCAGGCCTTCTTCTCATCCATGTGGCATAGAGGATCAGAATGGCATTTCTAAATCTAAAGTACACACCTGAGCTTGTCATTCCATGGCTTAAAGTTTCAATGTTCACTTCATCCAACCTCTCTCCACTGTCTTCATGTTGAAACTCAGTCTTTTCAATATGGATGAAATGGCTTTTCATTATTGGACTTTTGCTCATCTCTCCAACCTTACCTGTGCCAACTCCCCTCCTCAATCCTGCTATTAGTGACAGTATGGATGGACCTTGAGGGCATTCTTCTAAGTGAAATAAGCTCTACAGAGAAAGACAAATACTATACATTCTCATTTATATGCAGAATCTAAAAGAGCTGAGCTCATAGAAATAGAGAGTAGAATGGTGGTTGCCAAGGGCTGTGGGTAGAGAAAATGGGGAGATGTCTGATCAAAAGATACAAATTCCCAGGTATAAGATAAATAAGGTCTGGGGATCTAATATTCAGCATGATGACTATATTTTATACTAGAGGCCCAGTGCATAAAAACCATGCACTGGAGGGGGGAGAATGCCTCAGCCCAGCCTGTCCTCTCGCAGTCCAGGACCCCTTGGGGGACGTCTGCCTGCCAGCATCCCAGGGGGATCGGGCCTAAGCCAGCAGGCGGACATTCTTCTTGCAATCCGGGATCCCTCAATCCTTACCACCTGCCTGCTCACTCCTTACCACTCAGCTCGCTGAAGTTCACTGCTCCTTAGTGGCAGGCTCCTTACCACTCGGCTTGCTGCTCCTTAGCGCTGCCACAGATGTGGAAGAGGCTCCCGCCACCACCACTGCACTCGCCAGCTATGAACCCAGCTTCTGGCTGAGCAGCTGCTTCCCCTGTGGGAGCGCACTGACCACCAGGGGGCAGCTCCTGCATTGAGCCTCTGCCCCTGGTGGTCAGTGCATATCATAGAGACCAGTCGTTCGGGTCATTTCGCCATAACGGTCGCTTAGGCTTTTATTATATAGATAATTGAAAGTTATTGAGAGTAGATCTTAAATGATATCACCACACACATATACACAAAATCAAAATTATGTGAGGAGATGAAGTTGTTAACTAACCTCACTGTGGTAATCATTTTGCAATATAAACATGTATCTAGCCCTAGCAGGGAAACTCAGTTGTTTAGAGCATTGTCCTGATACACCAAGGTTGCAGGTTTGATCCCTGGTCAGGGCACATACAAGAATCAACCAATGAGTGCATTAATAAGTGGAAAAACAAATCGATGTTTCTCTCTCTTCCTCTCTATCTCTCTCCCCCTTCCTCTCTCTAAAATCAGTAAATAAATTTTTTAACACATGTATCCAATCATCATATTGTACACCTTAAACTTATATATGTTATATGTTAATAATATCTCAATAAAGCTGGGAGGGAGGGATAATAGCAATAAAAAAATTCTCCTCCTCTAAGCTCTACAGATTGAACTACTCATGTGCACTTCCCCAAATTCACTGTGCTTTCTGGCTTTTGGTGCTACTTGAATGGTTTTCCTTGAGCATTTCTCTCCATCTCCAACTGGCTAAATCTTATTCATGCTTCGTCTCACTATTGCCTGTTGACTTATGTGTCTCTCCTGGACTACAAGCTCACTGAGTTGCTCAATGTCTCATTCCCACTGCTTGTGCTCAGTAATTATGTGCTCTCAGTAAGTATTTGTTGAGTAAACAAAGCTTCAATGAGCTTTAGAGCAGGTTTGGTGGGTATGAGGCTATGGGAAGGGTGGGTAGATGGGAGGAGCAATTAAACAAGAGAGTTATAAAGTTCAAGCTTCAAAGGTACAGTGGTGGTGACCGAGAGACCCCGGGTGGGGCTACCCGAGTGATTGTTGAGGTGGAGTGGAAGTGAAGGTCACTGGGGCAGAGAATAGGAGGGAACTATGCTCCAACACATGAGATGAGTAGTACTTATGTTGCCAAAGAGAAGCTAGGTATGGAGTGGGGTAGAAGGGAAGCTGTGAGTCAGGCTCCAAAGTCTTTTCACAGGTGGTGTGATTAAGGAGGGGAGGTGCCTTCATCTCATGACCCAGCTTCAGCGGAGGAGAGGAAGGGAAATGATAGTGATGGAAGATTTATACAAGACCAATCATGACTCTGGAGAATGGCTACCCTGCCTTCTGAACCTGAGATCTATGGAGTCGGCACAGGAGAGTGAGGTGTCTCTGTAAAGAGGGTTTCAAGGTGAAGAGGTGGAGGAATTTCCCAGAAAGAGTTTGTGCCTACAAAAAAATATATATATTAATAGAATGGGCTTTCCAGAGAGCCCAGTGGAAGAAAGTAAGTGTAAATTTAAGTGGTCAAATGACAGGGCTCCTTCTGCTTTGGCTTCAGAATTTGTTCCTGCGGCAGAAATTTCTGCTGTCTTGCTGGAATCCTGCTCTGACCCTTTCAGTAAAGGGATAAAAAACTTGCATATGGGGTTGTCCACCCCCCTGCAGTCACTCATTCTGTGAGAAATTGGGTCTTGACTTGTTTTTGTGGGATGTCAGCACAATCAAGGCCTCCCTTTGGGATTACAATAAAAGAGGACTCCCATCTTTAAAAAAAAAAAAAATGGAAAGAAAGAAAGCTGTAGGGGTAAAGTCCTTATTGACCAAAGTTTCAAAATTAGATAAAACTTCCAGTCCACCTCTCAGGAGGGCCTGGCACCTCCCTGCCATGGTTACTGGAAAGAAGCAAAGAGCAGCTCGGGGACCAGCCGGCTCAGGCCTTTTAGTCAGCTGACTTCTCTCTGGCCTACACGGCTACGGCTTTTCTAACAGCTTCTAATATGCTTGAGATAATTGTCTGTGGTTGGGATGGACTTTACTTTTAACGTGCTGATATTTTATTTATATTTCAAACTTTTTATTTAGGTTTTCCCTATATACTCACTAGCAATAATAGTCTAGTTTTCTTTTTGTGTCAGTTGCTTTATTGAGATTTTGTATCAAGATTATAATGAGAACAAGAATAATCAGCACCCTCCCACCCCCTTCCCAGACCAATGGAATCACTATCTGCATTTCAACGGGAGGCCCCAGTCATTAAGCTAATTACGTGGACATTATAGTTTGAGAAGCTGCCCCAGGCCTTGTCATTTACTGAAAACTGCTCCTTCCCCAACATCAGTGTAAGCAACCTGGCTCTCCAGCCAGCACTTCCTTCATTCCAGCTCACTCCCCATCCTGTGCCGGTTCCAACAATCCTTTCACCCACCATTTCATGGGTCCTCCAACTCCTACAGGACGTCTCCCTCCTACTGCCTGCACCTCCACCCCCATTTCCTCACTGCCTCCTATCTGGCTTGGATTCAACAGTCAGCCATTACTATTATTCCTTTCTTGTATACACTCTCTCTTTCCTTTGCTTGTTGTCTCTGCATGGAGTTCCCTAACAGAAATAACCCTGGTTGAATACAACGCCTTCCCAGTAACCTGTGGCTGGTGAAAAACACAGAATAACCCTGCTGACCGGTCCTGCTTCACTCCTCCTCTTCCCTCAAACTTCCAACAGCTCCTCCCCTCCAGGCTCTGAGCTGATAATGTTGCCTCCCATCCTAAAATAAAAAACACACAAACAAAAAGAAAGAAAACAAGCAAACAAACATCCCTTTGACCCTACATTCTTTTCCAGCTGCCGCCTCATTTCTCTGCTCCTCTTTAGAATAAAACTTCATGAGAGTTCTCTACACTCATGTTCTCTCTTTCTAGAGCCCCATTCTCTCTAGAGACCACTCCAGTCAGGCTTTTCCGCCCACCTCTGCTGAAACAGCTCCTACCAAGGCCACTAGTTACCTCTATGGTCCTGACGCCAATGGCCAATCACCAACACCAACCTTGCTTGAACTATTAGCCAGAATCGGTGTCATTGATCCGTCCTCCATCCCTTGCTCTTCCAGCACATGAAGCTCTCCTGTGCCCTTTCCTGCCACCCTGGCTCTTCTCAGCAACTTTTGCTGGTTCCTTGTCATCTCTCCCTGAACTCTCAAGTGTTGGGGGCTTCCTGCTTTTCCTTGGCTTTGCCCTTTATTAACACTCACTCCCTAAACATTATCCCATTGAGTCTTGAGATTTTATTTGCTCTGAGGACTCCCAAAATTCTATCTCCTGCCCAGACCTCTCCTCTAAACCCCAGATTTCTATATCCATCTCCCTACTTGGGTGTCTCACAGGCAGTTCAAAGTAAATATGCCCCCAAATGTATTCCCGATTTCTTCTCTTCACATCTGCTTCTGTTTGTCTTCCCCACTTTACCAAATTGTAATTTCCAAATGCTTGATAAAATAACAAACAAACAAATCCTTAGAAATAAAAATCTGTCCATTCTACCTTTTAAATGCCTTTAGAACCCAACCACTTTTACTCCTCCCTGGACCCAGCCTGTCTTCTGTCGACTGGATTATTTCAAAAGTTTTCTAATCGGTTTCCCAGCTGAAAGCCTCATGCCCTTCAGACTGGTCTTCACAGCACAACCAGAGTGGTCCTTTTAAAATGTCAGACCACATCCTTTCTTTGCTCAAAACCCTCCAAATAGCTTTCCATCTCATTCAGAGTAAAAACAACAAAGATCTCATTTCAGCCTATATGGTTCCTGTTCTCTGCTCATCTCTGCTCTCTTCCCACCCTCAGGAGTCTCACCTTGCTGGGGTCCATGGCATCCCACCTCAGGGCCTTGCTGTTCCCTCTGCCTTTCCATGCTCATAGGGCACAACATGCTCTTTATTCATGTGGCAGCTACCTGTACAGGAGAGCTATAAATAATAATACCTTGTACTCTCTCCTTCCCTGGCCTGTGTTGCTTTTCTCCATAGCACTGAAAACCATCCAGTGTCATATATGTGCTGTTTATTGTTTGTCTCAGGAACAGGGAATGTTTTGTTTACTGCCCCACCACCTGGAACAGTGCCTGCACATAGTAGATGCTCAAAACCCCTGTCCAACTACAAAAAAAAAAAAAAAGGGCAACAGAAAAAAACAAAAGTAAACATGTACAACATTTCTATGTTCCAGACTCTGCTGTCTGGGCTTTGCAATGCCTTTTCTCCTTCATCCTCATAAGCCTATGTTCCTATATTCTTATACGAGTGCGTGAAAAACCCAGACATAGGGACAGGAAATAACCCATGGAGACTAATACTGGAGCTGGGGTTTAAATCCAGGCTGTTGAATCCTATTAATCTGGATCATTCTATCACTGTCCACACTCTCTCTCAGAGGACGCTAAAATGAGAGTTATCTGTCCCTCACATGGATGATAGTTTCAATCTACACAAAGTCGGCACTTGGTCTTTAGCAGAAATAAAGCGTTAAGAGTTGAGGAAGTGGTTGTGGAAAGTGAGCGTGAGATTCCTCCAGGAACCGTGCTTACACAGAAAAAGGGGCTGAGCACCAACATTAAAGTGGCAGATGAAAGAAGAGGAAGTCTCCATTCTCAGCTTCTGCATTTCTCTGCGTCCCCTCCCAACTCAACCTGGCCAGGGACTCCGGCGCCGAGTCCGCCCGGTCGCCAGGGGGCGTCGGAGGCCGAAGGGGGCGTTGCGGCGCCGCCCCGACGTCGCGCCTTGGCGGCTGCGCAGTGCGCACGTCAAAGCCGGGCTTCTGGTCAACTGGTAGCGATGATGTGTGCGAGAGACCAAGAACGGTGCAGCCGGAAGAAAGAAAAGGCGGCGGCGGTACTCGATGAGCAGCCCTAGCCAAGGCGATCGAGCACAGCAGTGATGCGGCCCGGCGTCGAGGCCCCAGGGCCGCCATCTGCCCGCGCAGCCGCCGCCGCGGGAGCCCGTCATTGGGAGCAGGAGCCGGCGGAAGACAACGGAGGGGCCGAGCGCCCGAGCCGTGCCGCGGGGACCGAGCGAGCAGCCCGAGGCGGCGGCGGCCGAGGACGGGGACGGCGACGACGCGGAGGCTGAGAGGGAGCCGCCCGGCCCAACCCGGTGAGTGACCCTGGGCCCTGCCCTGCTTGCGGCGCGGACGCCGGCTCGGCTTCCGCCTGCCCTGCCCGGCCCGTCACCGGCCCCGGGGCTGCCTCCATTTTCTCGGGCCGCTGCGGCCCGGCCTCTCGCGGAGCCTTCCCCTCCTGCTCTCGCCGATGCCGCGCCTAGGGGCCTGCGGCGGGGTCTGGGCACCCGGGCTCTCCCGCCGCCCTTCCGCGGGTCTCTGGCCGGGCAGGCGGCGGCGCGGGGACGTCCCGGCCGGAGTCCGGAGGGCAGGGCAGTGCGGTCCGGGCCAGCTGTCACTCCCATCAAACATGGGCCCCCGGTAAACTTTCTGCTCCCCGGAGGCAGGTAGTATCGCCGTGCCGTTCCGTTCGGGAAAATGCCTAACTGACTTCTGGTGCGGAATTGTGCGGCCGGAGCGTTCCCGAGTTCGGTTGAACCCGCCCGGGCGCTGACTGCGTGCGGGCGCCCTGGTCGTCCGCTCCGGAGGGATTCAAAGGTGAACCCGGGCCCGCGGTCTCCTCCCGCGAGGAGCTTACGCCCTGGTGTGGGTGATAAGAGCCGGACACAGATAATCCGATACCAGGAAGGCGGCGGTAAAAGTCTTATGAAAGAACTGCAAGGTGCTAGAAAGGCACCCGGGGAAGACGGGACCCATCAGTCACTTCCGCCTGGGCGAGGCTGTGCCTAGGGGAGTCTTCCAGGCCTAATGGGATTTGGGAATGAAGGTTGCAGAATAGACAGTGTGTAGAGAGGAACCGCAAAGCTAGAGGGCAAAGGTAAAAAGGCATGGTGTGGAAAGAGTGGGTAATTCATTTGGGTGCCCAGGACCTTGGTGGGAAGTGGGGGTGTGCTAAAGGGGGATTTGGGGACCTGAACCTTGAATGCTGGAGAGGAGCGGTTTGAGTGGCATTCTGCAGTAAACTTAGAGCTCCTTTCTCAGTGACTCATGAGCCCGGAAGTGTAAGTTAGGGGGTATTACAGGCGCTCTTGTGAAAGAAAGGGGAGAAGGAGGCCCAGTAAAGAGTTGGCATTCTGTGACTTGAATATAATGCAGTTTGAGATCGATTCTGACAGCTTCCCAGATATTTAAGTAAGTCCACGTCCAGTCTAAGCTAAGTACCTTTTGCAAAAAGCTTCATTAGAGATATCAGGCACTTAAGAAGTAATGGAAAGATGTGTTTAAAATAAACTCATCTCCACACAAGGTGTTTCTGTTGGTGCAGTTCACTAAAATGCATCAAAACTTCTTGCATTGTGTATTAGGTGTCTGCCCTTTGGAATTACTGACCTGAACATAACTTCTTTGAGATGACATTTGTGCAAAGCAATCTAAATTGATTATTTTAAAAATCAAATTGTTGCTAATATTCTGGGATAGAAAGTTGGACATGGAACCTTTTTTATAGAAAGGTAAAATTTATTTTTAGTTCTGAAAATCTTTATAGGAGAGCCAGAAACAAAATTCTCTAGCTTTATTTCGTATATTTAAAAAACATTACTAGCAAGTAATTAGCTGTATTTGAAGTCTAGAATCTATGGAAACAGTTTAGAACCTGTGTTAGTTTTGTAAGCAGGTATTTGTTGTTTGCTTATATGACAAGTCAACGTCAACTTTTTTCAATTAAAAAAAAGTTGTTAAATGCAGGAAATACTGGAAATTTTAAAAAATGTATATAATCTTATCACTTAGATTTGGTTACTGTTAACATTTTTTGCATAAGTCTTTTATGATTATTTTTTCTTTACATAATGAAATAAACTGCGTATATGTAACACTTTTAAGCTTTTTTTGCCATTAAATATCTTCATATAAAAATATTTTTACCCAAGTAAGAGAAGTCTTCTTAAATGTATTATTTTCTTTCTGACATGGTTGCATTATTTATGTCAGATAAAATGCAGTAGTCATGCATTTTATTTAATAACTGCTATTGTGGACAGAATTTTTTCTCAAGGTTTCTTGTTTGAAGTATATTTATTAACTTCTCTGTATAATTTAGATCCTGTTGCTTGTTGAATAAATATTAAGACACATCTTGTCATCAGGTATGGAAAAGATCACACATTTCTGCTATATGAGAGGATGTACTTTTTAAAAAGGCATTATAAAAAGATTACTTTATAGCTAACTAGAGGCCCGGTACACGAAATTCATGCACAGGTAGGGTCCCTAGGCCTGGCCGGCAATCAGGGCTGATTGGGGCTTCCGGCTGCCAGCCGGGGCCTTCCTTCATTCCACGCCACCCCCTGGTGGTCAGTGCACCTCATAGCAAGTGATCGCACTCCCGGTCTCCCTGTTGAACTCCCAAGGGGACACTTTGCATATTAGCCTTTTATATATATAGATATCTCCCACACAATGTAATGCACCTCCCATTTCTACACCCCACCCTCACAAATAGTCTTTATAGGGCCATCCATATAGGCCAGCGGTTCTCAACCTGTGGGTCGTGACCCCTTTGGCGGTCGAACGACCCTTTCACAGGGGTCACCTAAGACCATCCTGCATATCAGATATTTACATTACGATTCATAACAGTAGCAACATTAAAGTTATGAAGTAGCAATGAAAATAATTTTATGGTTGGGTCACAACATGAGGAACTGTATTTAAAGGGCCAGAAGGTTGAGAACCACTGATATAGGCTAACTACTTTTTTAAAAAATATATATTTTATTTTTTACAGAGAGGAAGGGAGAGGGATAGAGAGTTAGAAACATCGATAAGAGAGAAACATCGATCAGCTGTCTCCTGCACACCCTCTACTGGGGATGTGCCCGCAACCAAGGTACATGCCCTTGACTGGAATCGAACCCAGGACCCTTCAGTCCTCAGGCCGAAGCTCTATCCACTGAGTCAAACTGGTCAGGGCAAGGCTAACTACTTTTGATCGTGACATTACAAAGGTTCAGGCTAAATGCATTTAGTTTTCTGTTGGCATTTCTATAGTAAATATAGAATTTGTCATGAAATAATTTGCTGCTGTAACAAAAAGGACTTCTTGTTTTATTTCAGGCACTTCACTTTAGTTCATTATCATTTCAGACTGCAGGTTCTTGTTTAAACCAGTTTTTCCCCATGTGCTTTTCATTCTAAAATGTATTAATGAGGTCTCTGTTTCTGTTTCTAATGACATAAAAAGTGAGCTGCTGAGCTAGATTGTATACATTTTCATAAAGTCAATATAAAAGAATAGCTGAGAAAGTCCAGCTTAAAAATGGGGTTTAGTTTTATAATTTGGTTTTATTTGAATCTTTATTTGTATATTGCCAACGTGTATGCCACAGGCATCCTTTATTACTTTTGAATATTTACTAAAGTCTTTTCTTTTGATCATCTTTTGTAGATTATATATTTCTGTTATTACGCCCTACTTCCCCAAGAGCTTTTTTCCCAAGAGGAGTTGATCACTGATCATTCAGGTTCACCATCTGCCATAAAAATACAGATTCAAATCCAAATTGTCCCCCTACCTGACATCCACAGCACACAAAAATAAAACTCAATATAGGGTAGAATTTCATTTCAGGTAATGTGTTCTGGTTACATTTCTGGTGGTGTTTTTATTTTTAAAATCTATTTTTCTCTTTTCCATGGCTCCTTTTAATTAGGAGTTTGATTTTATGAATGTTGTCTTGTGTTATAGAAATAGGAGTGTCATAGAGGGATTAGTATGGATAATGGCAAAATGTTGGTAAAATTTTGGTATGTGATGAAATTGTGGGAAAAACGGTCAGATATCTGACCTTCTAGCTTGGATTACTTGTCACTTGTTTTGTTCAATTATTGAGGTGTAAAGATCTTGTATTTGTGTGGATGCATATCAAGCCAAGTAGCCTAAAAATTGCGTAATAATTTAGTCATCAGTCTATATTTTGGTTTTTATTGGAGAGAAGATTGGTATTGGATCCATCTCGAATTTAAGAAGGAATTGAGCTGTGTGAGAGTTCTTTGAGTGTCTCACCACTCTAATGCCTTTCCAACTGGACCCTAATCATTATCTTTATCAGTCCATATAGTATGGGGTGGGTAAAGTGAGGCAAATATCTCTACCACCAGCATTTGTAAAGTAGACCAGTCTGGGAGGAAATCCTATATAATAAAAGGCTAATATGTAAATTGTCCCCTTGACCAGGAGTTCAACCAGGAGTTTGATCAGGGGGCAGGCCCGGCCGATCAACTGCCCATGGCCCCTGCTTCCACCAGCCCCGCCCCGATCAGCCCCCCACCCTGATCAGGGGCGGTGCTAGCCAGCAAATCTCCCACGTCCCCTCCCCCAGGCCTGCCCGGCCTGATTGGCCCTGATCCGGCCAGGCTGGCTGGACCCCACCTGTGCACGAATTCGTGCACCGGGCCTCTAGTAAATAAATGTTCTGTTTGTTTCTCAGGCCTTCCAAGTTTGTGAAACAAGTTATTGAAGGACTGAGTGACATATAATGGTGATGAAATTAAGGTTAACAGCTTGTTGCCATCAGCATTTTGTTTTAGAGTGTGCATATGTGTGCATCGTCCTCCAGTGTGTTATTTCTACCTCACTGAGTTTCCTGGCCCCACTGTGCTTTTAACTTTCTCTAGAGATAGAAGAGGTCTGATGAAGGCAGAATTGTGGTTTGTTAGTAACTGTGATGTTAAGCTGGCAGAGGAGGGAGGAATGATATGCAGAGAATTGTAAGAGGTCAGTCAGGTGTGAAGTGGCCCCAAAGGAAAGAGGTAAATCCTCCCCTAGCTATTTATGTTGGCAGTGTCTAGCACATACCAGTTTGCATAATCCTTAATAGATAGTGTCTAACTTGAGATTGTGTTTGTGTTTGCTTGTTTATATGCATACATGCATTTTCATATGCATATTACAAAGATGAGGAAATCTAGTTAACCAAAGGTTAGTGGCTGACTGGTTTTATGGTAGTTATTCCTTGGGAGCATTATCCAGCAGATAACTTGTTGATGACCAAGAAAATAATAATGCCAAAATATCACAACACTTTGATTCTTTTGATAAAATGTTCATTGGAGAAGCAACATATACATTTTGTAGCTTTATCTTAATTAAGTGGCTACTTTATAACTTTGATGAATTGTAGCTTGCTCTTTTACAGAGTGCTATTAACATGTTAGTCACTGTTCTCTCCCTCCACAGATTATGTATCAGCTGTATTCAGGCACAAGGAAGGAATAGCATGAACAGATTTTTGTTTACATGTCTCTAGTGAAGGCTTACTCTGCAATTTACAGAATTCTGAGACTCAGTGGTTAAAAAGCACAGATGCAGCCAGACCCCCTAGATCAGTGGTCGGCAAATTCATTAGTCAACAGAGCCAAATGTCAACAGTACAACGATTGAAATTTCTTTTGAGAGCCACATTTTTTAAACTTAAACTATATATATAGGTAGGTACTCCTAAGGCTTAGGAAGAGCCACACTCAAGGGGCCAAAGAGCCGCATGTGGCTCGCGAGCCGCAGTTTGCCGACCACGGCCCTAGATGGTTGAACCCTCAACCTGCTTTGGGCTCTGTCACTTTAGGCAAATTCCGTCACATATCTGCAAAGATTATAGGGGGCTTAAATGAGTTACTACATCTAATGTGCTTATAACAGGGCCAGGCACATACCAGATGGGGGACAAGTTCTGTGATGGTGCTGATGCTACACTGTTCAGATGGAAGAAACGTGAGAACTTTAGAAAACCTCTAGTCAGAATGTTTTTTTCTGTAGTTGAGAACACTGAGGCCCACTGTAACTCGAGCAGTGTGTGGCTTTGAGCTGTAACTGGTGCTTTCTGTGAAGTGGAGTCACTTGCTTAGGGTCATGCAGCTTATTAGCCACAGGACTGAACTAGATAGAGCCTGGTTCTCCTTATTCTTTATCCAGTTGGCTTGGAAGAAATTGCTTTATACTTTATGCAGTAATGTCTTCTTTCAATTTTTTCGCTAACATTTACAAAGATTATATTCACATCCTAAATGTTCTTTGTTTCATAAATCTTGTTTTAAGGTGTTGAATATACTAACATCTATAATTATGATTGTAGCTGGAAAGTGGTGTGGGGGTAGTTGTATGAAGTTAAAAGTTGAAATAGTCAAGGGAGATGGACAAAAATAGATTGAGGGAGAAAATTACCATTTCAGTACCATTAATTTTAGGGCAAACCTGAGGTAGGTAGTCTTGTCTCCCAGGATCATTATAGATGGGAAATGAAAGTGAGGACTTGTTCAGCATCGCACAGACATTCACAGTTGAGCTAGGATTTGAACCCAGATTTGCCTCACTCCAAAACGTGTTTTATTTTCCTCCATATGTTCTTGGTTTCTTGTTGATAATTTTTTATTTAGTACTTTAGAGTGAAGGTTTGTAAATATCGCCTAATGATGATTTTAATAGGTTTCTAGACAGTAACCACATGTCATGATACAAAATAAGATGGTTTATTCTAAGTGCTCTAGTTGTATAGAGTCATAATTTGACTAGTGGTTTATAGTTTTAGTTAGTTCAGTAGTGTTTATTTTCCATGTGAGTCTTGTAGAGAAGATGGGAGGCCTTGAGCTACAGAGGGAAATGCAGAAGCCTGGGAATTGGAAGATCTGGCCTGGGTCCTGACTCAGTGACTAATCATGTCACTCTGGGCAAGTCACTCCACCTTTCTGGGCATCATCAGCCATCCCGTTATTCTACTAGGGCAGTGGTTCTCAACCTTCCCAATGCCGCGACCCTTTAATACAGTTCCTCATGTTGTGGTGACCCCCAACCATAAATTATTTTCGTTGCTACTTCATAACTGTAATTTTACTACTGTGATGAATCGTAATGTAAATATCTGATATGCAGGATGTATTTTCATTGTTACAAGTTGAACATAATTAAAGCATAGTGATTAATCACAAAACAATATGTAATTATATATGTGTTTTCCGATGGTCTTAGGCGACCCCTGTGAAAGGGTGGTTCGACCCCCCCCCCCCAAAGGGGTCGCGACCCACAGGTTGAGAACCGCCATACTAGGGGGACCAGATTGAAAACCCTTCAAGTCTCTTGCTCTTATTTTCAGTGATCCTATGTGTAGGCTTTCTGACTGCCTTTTTTCCTGTACTAAGTACTGTTCCTTTTTGTCTGTGGTCTTGAAATCAGTTTCTTTATGAGAACTTTCTGGCACATAACCATACTTTAACATTTTTTTCTCCTGGTTGGTCAGGTGCCTGGTGTTATATACCACAGTAGGGTAGTTCTCTGCTTCAGGGAATGTAATATCAAAATGTGTATCTTTAAATTTTTTACTTTCATACTTACGAATAAATGGTTAACAGCTAAATGTTATATAGTTGTAAAGTACAAGCTTTTAGTAAGTTAATGATTAACAAAATCCTCAAGCCTCACATCAAGTTTTACTGTCAACTTTTAAGTACCATAAGCTAAGAAGTTCTGTGAGTTCTTTGTTTTGAAGAAAGGAAAAACTTTAACCAAGGCAATGGAAATGGAAAAGAAAAGACCAAAAAGGTAGAATTGAATTTGAGGATGTGAAAAACATGCATAAGATAATATGCATGGCTATAATTGTTACTAAGCTTCTGTCTACATAAAGGTGGTATGCTAACCTTGATCATAGGATTGTTTCTAGCCCAGGGTTCTATCAGTGATAAGAGATGATGGTGATGTTCACCACCCCTGAGCATTCACAACTCCTCAAACATATATTATGGATTAATTTGTTCCACAAGCAGTTTTTATTGCCCATTAAGCTGGGTTCTGTCCTATATGCCTGTCCCAAAGGGCTCCTAGTCTAGGTAAACAACTGTTCCCTTCTTTGATGGCATGTTATCAGCCAGTTCATTTACTTCTGGATTCCCCAGCAGGGAGACAGAAACTCAGGTCACTAACATGATCTTTGCAGATATTTAGTCTCTCTGTTTACAGTGTGGTTTTTTTCTCTGTTCAGCCTTTGTTCCAGTGTGAGTTACAAGTTTTCCTCTGTATGTAAGTTTCATCTCAGTAGGCTTCCTATGTATGTAAATTTCGTACAGTAGATTATAATTTATTTGAATTGCAGGTTTCTTTTTACCTTTCTTCATATTTTTTCTCTAGTCTTCTTCCGTTTCATGTTTTCAAAGTGTAATACATTGTTTCTGTACATATTTATTAAATGATACAACTCTGTATGTTCTGATAAAACTGCTCAGCAGAGATGAAATACTTAACCAAATTACAATTTTCTGTTAATTTTATTTATCTCTGCTATATTTGTGCTTATTTGCTATAATAGCTGTAGCTTATGAAGACCCTTTCCCTAATAAGTTTACATAAAGCAGTGCTTTCCACATTGTGTTTTGCAGAATACCAGTCTTATGAGAGATTAGGAGCTGTTGGTGGGAGAGGTTACAGAACGAAATATCTGTTTAGGAAAACACTGAGTTAAAAGCAGTTAATCAGATTTAAAATTTGAGGTAGTTGTGTAATTTTTCTGTAGAGCTTGTCAGGGTTTTTTATTTATTTATTTATTTATTTTTCACAGTGTAAAAAGTTTATTTAGCCTTTAAGAGAGAAAGTCACAGAGGCTGAAGAAGTGAGCCATCTGGGCTGCATGAACTCACAAAACAAGTTACAAAGGCAAAAGAAGGTCTCTGGGAGCTTAGGAGAAAGAAAGCAAAGGATACGTGCCTAAGGAAAGAAGTGGGGGAAGGTGTGGGCATACTTGAGAGAAAGCGTGCCAGGGTTTTTAATCTGCATTGTGACTGTCTAGGAAGGAAATATTGTGTACAGTATTTCCCAATTTGCCAAGATTATTTGGTCACAAGAATACCCCCTCCTCTAGAAAATACACTCAAAACATCTTGAAGGAAGGTTCTATTGCAAAACAATTTGGAAACCCCCTTATTTACATACTTACTAATATGTAATTCAAAGCACTTTTTAAAAAAACTTTTTAAAAGATATGTTGATTTGAGGGAGAGAGAGGTAAGGTGAGAGAGAAAGAGAAACATTGATTTGTTGTTTCACTTATTTATGCATTCTTTGGTTGCTTCTTGTATGTGCCCTGACCAGGGATTAAACTTGCAACCTTGGCATATTGGGATGATGCTCTAACCATTGAGTACCCGGCCAGGGTTCAGGTAATTTACTTTGTGATTAGAATAATTACTTCTATCAGGTCTGGTATCCAACTAAGGTTGGAATAATTTATTTTCAGTTTAGCATGAACATCTTAAATGAGTGGCTTTTCAATCCTTTATTTTATTTTTTTAATTTCAACCCACACTAAGAAATTACATTTTGCTCAGTGACCCAGCACATACATTAGCACACTGTCCAAACTGGAAAAGAAGTTTCATGAAACAATACCTAGACCTTACTGTAGTGAGTGAGAAAACTAAAGCTCAGCCTAAAGATAAGAGGAAAAACTCTAACCTTAGAATTCCTGGATATTGTTTCTGGTTGTGTTTTCTTGGCCTGTTGTGAAAAGCCAGTTTTGCGTTGAGTAGAGCCTACATATAAAGTAGTTGTGAGAATTCAGTAAAAAATGCTTTGCACAATGTGTCTGATATGCTAAGTGCCCAATACATTTTAGCTTTTATGATAACTGAAGCCCTAGAGCTCTTTCTGCTGCAACATACACACACTTTCAAAAGTATTTTAAGACTTTGAAAGTGTTGAAGCAGCCTTCAAGTGAACTTGGACTCTGATATGTAGGTGGATGTATCATTGTTTGTGATCTTAGTTGCTGAGCTTTATGCTGTATTATTGTATGTAATTTATTCTTTTTTTTTAACAGCACCTTAAATTTAGAAGAATCTTCATAGCATGTATTTAAATACTAATACATACATACATATCTACACCAGTAATTAAATTAGCATGCTTATAGTTTAGAACAATGGTTCTCAACCTTGGCTGCACATTAGAATCACCTGGGAATCTTTTTAAAATCCTGATTTCTGGGCCTCATTCTCCGGAAATTCTGTTTCTTTGTTATGGGGTGGGGCCACAACATTAGTAACAAAGAAACAGAATTTCCGGAGGATGAGGCCCAGAAATCAGGATTTTAAGAAGATTCCCAAGTGATTCTAATGTGCAGCCAAGGTTGAGAGCCACTGATTTAGAACAAGGTAAAAATTGCTATTCCGTGTTTTATCCCTGTTTCTGCAGTTTTTTAATTCCCCCACCGTCAGTATTTTATATTTCTATTGGTTTAATTTTGTAGAAAAGAGACAGTTAGAGGAAATTAACAATGGTGGGAGCCAAATCCAGTTTGTAGACTGTTCCCTGTTGTCCTGAACATAATTGGCTACCTCATACACTTATGTCACCTACTAATGTATTTTGTATTGTTTAGCCTTGGTTAAATGTTTTTCTGTTTGCTTCTTTTAGTGCCCATTTGTCCTCATTATGTCCTGAAGTTGCTGAAATGAGAGGTTCCAGTCAGCATCACTGAGGCATGCCAATTCAGTATGAAAGTAGCATAAAGATTCTCTACTTGTATAAACAAAAGGAATGAAGTAAAAAGGATAAATACAGGGGTGGGCAAAAGTTGATTGTGAAACACAGAGTTTATTCTTGTATTATTATTTATTAACTGGGAGCCCAGTGCACGAACTCGTGCACCTTGAAAGGAACTGTGGGCCGCGAGGCTGCAGTGGGCACAGGGGCAGGTCTCAGCCCATCCTCCGTGCCCCTGCCTGGCCCCTCCTGCCACAGCCCTAGTCCCCTGTCTGCTGGCAGCCCTGCTCCCACGTGCTGACGGTGCCGGCCCCACTCGCACTCACTGACAGTGCGGAGCGATTGGGACCAGCACCAGCAGCGGGTATGAGCAGCGGCTGTTGCCCCAATAGCCCCTCAGGAGCAGGGGAAGGTGGAGAAGCCCTCAGGGGCCATCAGGGCTGGCAGCAGATGCAAGCGCCGGGTAGGACCACGGCATGCGGAAGCAAAGAATTTTCAGTAACCACCAGAGGCTCGCCCCGAAGACAGTGACCGGCGCCTCGCCTTGGTCTGGTGCCCCTGCTCACCTGCTCCACCATCCCACCGCGGCCAATGCCCACCATGTTCCGCGCACGCCCCCTGGTGGTCTGCGCACATCACTGCAACCAGTTGTTCAGTTCTGCTGTTCGGTCTATTTGCCTATTAGCCTTTTATTATATAGGACTAGAGTCCCAGTGAACGAATTTGTGCACAGGTGAGGGCTGGGCTGGTGGGGGGAGGGGCCGCAGGCAGTTGGCTGGCCAGCCCTGCCCCCCAGTCGAATTCCTGGTCAAACTCCCAACGAGGGGACAATTTGCATATTTGGCTTTTATTATATAGGATTATTTTATTATTATTATTGTTATTATTAACCTACTTTTTCCCACCTTTGGAGTTGCTCACATTGCACATATAGGTTACCTGCTGGTATAAAGTTTAAGACCTCCCTATATATTTACCTCATTTAATCCTATAGTAACCCTATTTTCACCCCCATATTTTCAAGTGAGTAAATGGAAAAAAAGAAGCTAAATAATTGGTCTGAAGTCATATACCTAGAAAGGGGCCTGAGATTTAAAACCTTGGTCCCAGCCCTAACCGGTTTGGCTCAGTGGATAGAGTGTCGGCCTGCGGACTGAAGGGTCCCAGGTTTGATTCCAGTTAAGGGCATGTACCTTGGTTGCAGGCACATCCCCAGTAGGGGGCATGCAGGAGGCGGCTGATCGATGTTTCTCTCTCATTGATGTTTCTAACTCTCTATCCCTCTCCCTTCCTCTCTGTAAAAAATCAATAAAATATATTTTAAAAAATAAAACAATAATAATAAATAAATAAAACCTTGGTCCCAGAGTGTACACTTGTAACCCACTACACTCTGTTGCCTCTCCCACATGGTACTAGAATATAGAATCATCCTGGAACATAGGAAATTTCTGTTATAGAAACAGATGAGGTCCAGTCTTCTGGTCAGAATGTATGATTTCTAGGAATCAGAGAACTGAGTTACTATCATTGGTCTTTGAGGAGGTATGAAGAGAGGGAGTTGTGCAGGAAGATTAAAGAAACTAATGTACTGTTTTTCAAAGAAGGGGAAGGGTGAAATCTATAAACTTATAGAGACTGGACTTGATGATGATTACTGGACAAATCTCAGAAGGAAGGCCTTAAAGTTTTGGTTACTGGAAGCTACCATCCATTACTATTTCCTTTCCTCATAGGTTTCTGTTAAATGTCTTGGATAAGGGTGTAGATAGGATATGGATATCTGCAAGGATTCATAGTTTCATTCATATTTGAGATCTGAAAAATGTTAAATTGTATAATTTAAGTTGAAATATCTAGGATTTTAAAAGTCATTTTGATATTTTTATAAGGTAATTTTGCTTACATTCATTGTATTAGAATATAGCTATGCAAGAGACTTTTCCTACGCTGTATATGGCAACATTAGTCGCAGACAGTGACCCACATTCCTATGCCTTGTCTTCTCAAGTAGGCAAGAAGGAACTAGAACTGGTAACATTTTCCTGTATGTGCACACAGCAAAGTAAGTACTTCCTAGTTTTGTATATTAAAAAATCATGCATCCCTGTTCTTTAAGATTGATTATAACCCATTTATTTACTCAAGAGCTAGTCTTGCTCTTGTTCGTGAAGACCCCATAGTGAATTAATGGGAAGAAGGTTAGACAATAGGAGAGTGCATTCCTTCCTCACAGAAGCTAAAAACTTATAGAAGAGGGGTGAAGATGGAGAATGTTAGCTTTTTCTTTTTTATCTTATGAGAGCCCTTCCCCCCCTTTTTTTAATTTGCATGAGTTTATTTGAGCCAAACTGACAACATAGGCTGTGGAACAAGATCTGAAATGCTCCTTGAAAGTTTCCCCATTTTAAAAATTAAATGCAGTAAAAGGAAAACAGAGGAATGAGTGTGCTTAGTATAGGATATTCTATACAAGTAACTTGGAAAATTTCCCAAGTTAAATTATTGCCCGTAGGTGTTTGGAAAGGGCGAACTATCTTTTACAGAGGCTTTTATTATTGGGAGGAGGAAGAAATAAGAAATAGGGAGGAGAAACAAGTCATAGGAGTACGTCTAGAAGGGAGTGACCAGAAAAGACACTGGGTCTAAAGTGTGTATGTTGTGGACAACTTTGAAAGATCTAAGGATATAGGCCCTGACTGGGTAGCTCAGTTGGGTAGAGTATCATTCGATATGCCAAGGATGCTGGTTTGATCCCATTCAGGACACATACAAGAATCAACCAAAGAGCACATTAATAAGTGGAACAACAAATTAATATACCCCCCTTCCCCTCTCTCTCTAAAAAAATCAATTTTTAAAAAAAATCTTAAAAAGAAAGATGCAAGTGGAGAACTGGTTGCTTTTCAAAATTGTCTTAAGTTGAGCACTTGAATAGATTGTCAATCATGGAATATATTAAGCATATATTAAAGGTCATGGCCTCCCAACCAAAAAAGAAAGGGGTACTCCAGACCTAGACTATAAAGAAATTAGTTCTTTTTTATATTTGGGGGGGGGGGGGTATCATAAACCACCTGATTTATTCTAGATCGTAGAAAAAAGATACCAAATTCATATTTTAAAACTACCATAAACTCTTAAAAACCTAATAAAATATAAGAAAGGCAACCTGATAAGACATTACAAAGGAAGAAAACTCTGATCCAATTTACATATGGAAATAGCCATGAAAATCCAAAGGAAAACACCAGCAAGTTTAAATAGGAAATTCTTTTAGTTAAAGGGAACAAATAACAGGCAGCACTTGGTATTTACTGTGTGCCAGGCATTGCTCTAGTATATTAATCTCTTAATTCTCACAACAACCTAAGAAAGAGGTTGTTATTACCCTCATTTTACAGATGAAGACAGTTAGGCCAAAAAGGTAAATAATCTGCCCAAGGTTAAACTGATGGTAAGTCACAGAGCCTTGGCTGTGAACCCTTATTGTACGGCATCACTATATATTGAAGACTCGTGCTACTTCATCCCAATATGTGCCAAGATAATGATGTTAATTCAGCAGTTCTTCTCAATTCCGAACTCTATAAAAGTTGTAGAAGATAAAAGAATATCTGCCTTAAACCAACAGCAAATAACCTACTAATGGGAAAATTGACAGAATTACCCTTGGAATCAGAAAATGAAATAAGAATGCCCAATAACACTTCTGATGTTTGGTATTACCTTGGGCAATTCTAGAATATTAGGGGGGGAAAATGGTGGAAAATAGCAGTATTTGCAAAACCAATAAAATCAATTGGAAAACTAAAAAAATAGGAGTTCAGTAAAATAGCTGTATACCACAAAAAGATATTTTATATTTGGTAGCATTTTTCTTGCTAGAAATATCCAATTATAAAAATGTTGGGAGAAAAATAACATTAAAGGGACAAAATGTGAAATGCCTCAGGTGGGGGGCATCTATATGAAATGTTTGAGATCTCTATGAAGAAAATTGTAAACATAATTGAGTAAAGAAAGACTTAAGAATAGAGGGTTACCATATTCTTGAATATGAAGCTAGGCAAGAAAATTTTCCAAGTTAAATTATTGGTCAGAAAGTATAGTCCGATTTTTTTAAAAGTCAACTTAGGGAGCTCACTAAATGGTATATATGCACCTACTAAATGAGTGAAATCACACATCAGTGGGGAAGAAGAAAGTATTTGTTTTTTAATTGAGGTAACATCCTATATAATAAAAGGCTAATATGCAAATTATCCCCTCAACCCAGAGTTTGACCTGGAGTTCGACAGGGAGTTCAACCAGGGGGCAGGGCTGGCCAGTCAACCACCCACAGCCTCTCCCCTCCCTGTGGGTGGCCCTGCCCCTGATCAACCCCCTCACCCCGATCAGGGCTGCCAGCCAACTACCCTAGCCCCTCCCCCCAGCCAGCCCCGTCCTGGTTGCCCCCCCCTCACCCTGACCGGGGGCAGGGCCGGCCAGACCCCACCGGTGCATGAATTCATGCACTGGGCCTCTATTTAGTTTATAACATTATATAAATTTCAGCAGATGTGCATTATAATTGAACATCTGTATATACTACATTGTGCTCACCGCCAAAAGTCAAGTTTCCATTTGTCATCATACAGTTGATCGCCTTTACCCATTTCACCCTCTTCTCCTCTGTTGTCTGCCTCTAAGAGTTTGTTTTTTGTGTTGTTGTTTGTTTTCTCTAATTCCACATATGAGTGAAATCATATGGTATTTGTTTTTTTCTGTCTGACTTCTTTCACTTAGCCTAATACCCTCAAGGTCTATGCATGCTGTTTCAAATGGCAGGATTTCATCTTTTCTATCACTGAGTAGATTCTGTTGTATAATCTATATATATAAAAGGATAATATGCAAAGTGTCCCCATGGGAGTTTGACCAGGAGTCCAGGAGTTCTATTGCTCGCTATGATGTGTGCTGACCACCAGGGGGCAGCGTGGAACGAAGGAAGGCCCCATCTGGCAGACAGGGAAGGGGGACGCCGGAAGGCCCCAATTGGCCCTGATTGCCAGCCAGGCCTAGGGACTCTACCCGTTCACAGATTTCATGCACCAGGCCTCTAGTATAACACATGTTCTTTATTTATCTGTAAGTGGACATTTAGGTTGTTTTCATGTCTTGGCTGTTGTGAATAATGCTGCAGTGAACATAGGTGTGCAGTTATCTTTTTGAATTAGTAATTTTGTATTCTTTGGATAAATACCCAGAAGTAGAATAACTGGGTCATTATTTTTGAGAAATCTCTACTGTTTTCCATAGTGGCTGCACTAACTTACTTTTCCATCACCAGTGTACGAGAGTACCCTTTTTCTCCCCATCCTCTCCAGGACTTGATAGCCATTCTCATTGTGGTTTTGATGTGCATCTATTTCCCTAATAATTAGTGATGTTGGGCATCTTTTCAGGTGCCTTTTCACCATCTGTATGCCTTCTGTAGAAGGAGGAAGGATTATTTAGCCAGACATCTATAGACAATTGGTTATTTTTTGGGAAAATCAATTTTTATAATTAAGCTACCCTTTATGTAAAGAAATCTGTTGCAAGAATGAGTTTTTAAAAACAAAGTAGAAATAAGAAATTTATATGAATATTTTTCAAACCTTTGGATAAGGAAGCAAGTGACTGAAAGGAAAAAAAAACTAAAATAAATCTATGAAAAACTTTACATGATGATAGACAAAGGGTTAATATTTACCTCAGAATAGTAACAGCTCACACAAACTGATAACTGTTATGTTGTTTGTTTGTTTGTTATGTTTTAAATGCCACCCTGGGCATATTATGCATGTTAGAATGTTAACAGTATTCCTATCATTTTATAAATAATTGAGACACAGAAGGTAAATGTTTTACCCAAGGGTTTTGGCACACACCTGAACTAAACAGCAGAACTGGAATTCAAACATGGGTCTGATGAGAGGTTATGCTCTTAACCCATAAAGCATTCTGTTTTTCAAACAAATTGAAGGCTAAAATACTGGATAAGTGGGCAATCTGATAGTGGCCAAATAAAAGAAATGCAGACAAGGAGAGATTCCAAATGTAAACACCTTATTTTCACCTGAATTCACTCTTCCTCCACTCATATGTAGCTTCTCAGGAACTATTGAAGAAAGAGAAACTGGGAAGTTCTAATTTTTGAATAGTTGTTATTGGATGCCATGTAACTCAGAAAGGACTGTTTAGGGAGATGATATACCAGAATTTGACTAGCCAGAACAAAGAAGACAGCAAGATCAATTCCAAGACTGTGTACATGAGGTAAAAAACAAACCAGCCACTTAGTAGCATAATTTTTCCAGGAATTGGAACCCTCTGGATTCTTTGTAATGCAGGCTCTGGTCCTAAGTACACTTGTCTCTTCAGTTCTCTGTAGAGTGTAAAAATTAAGGTATCTTACTTAGTACAAGACATGAAGGATAGCCCAGCTGGTGTGACTCAGCTATTGAACATCAACCCAGGAACCAAGAGGTTGCTGGTTCAATTCCCCGTCAGGGCACATGCCCGGGTTGTGGGCTTAATCCCCAGTGGGGGGCATGCAGGAGGCAGCCAATCGATGATGTTCCTCTCGATTTTTCCATCTCTCTATCCATCTCCCTCTCTCTTTAAATAAAATAAAATAAAATAATAATAATAATAATAATAATAATATAAGACTGGAGTGCAATTAAGCCATTACTTTTCTGATGCTCTAAACTTATTCATATCACTGAACTTTTTATTAAAATTGATACCAGAGAAGTCCAATTAACCACTCTACTTTAACAATTAGCTGAGCTGGTGGGTAGCACTATAATATTTGCCTTTGAAAATTGAAGAGTTTAACCAGGACTTCATTTTTTTGTTGTTAATCTTCACCCGAGGATATTTTTTCCATTGCTTTTTAAAGAGAGTGGAAGGAGAGGAGAGAGACAGAGTGAAACATCGATGTGAGAGAGACTCACCAATTGGTTGCCTCCCACACTCGTCCAGACCAGAGCCAGGGATCCAGCCTGCAACCAAGATATGTGCCCTTGACTGGAATCAAACCCACAACCCTTCAGTGCAAGGGTTGATGCTCTCATTGCTGAGCCAAACCAGGTAGGACTAGGACTTCATTTTAAATGTAGTTGTATAAATTGACTTGAAGGTTAGGTCAGTGTTTTCCTCAGAAAATAATACTTTGTTTAACCTGCAGACATATTTAATGGACAGTGTATTATATCATAAAGTATAGTTTTTAAAAAGTTGTTGAATTTCTGACATAGAAGCCCAAATAAAAAATAAATTAAAAACTGATAGAAGTGAGGTACATGGGCTGGATCGAAGATGGATGCGCACCTGCTCTGGACCTTATAGGAAGGCTTAAAAGCCACGGTCTGATTCATGGCTAATTTCATTTTAGTTTGAGAAAATTTCAAAGCCTGGATCACCAGTCTCCTACTTTTAAGGAACAAGCTCACTCTGCACTCCACTATCCCTAAGAACAACTATAGAAAACAGAATTTTAATCAGCATTAATTTCTTGTTTGAACTAAGATTTTGACAGGATGTTAGTAATATGGTTATCAATAACCTCAACATTAGGAGATCAAGTTAAAAACCAAGAAGGTAGATTTTTGAGGCCTGCACAGAAATGGTAATGTCTATTTGTGTTTTGTTTTTGATTTGTGTGTGTGTGTGTGTTTTAATTTATCTTTATTGTTTAAAGTATTACAGCTGTCTGCTTTGTTTTTTGTTGTTCTTTTCCCCATTGACCCCCTCCTCCCTGTACCCACCCCTCCCAAGCCTTTGCCCTGGTTAATCTCTCCCTTCCCCAACCCCCCAACTCTACCTTCCCTCTGAAATTCATCAGTCTGTTCATGGTTCTGTGTCTCTGGATCTGTTTTATTCATCAGTTTATTTTGTTCATTAGATTCCACATATGAGTGAGATCATGTGATACTTATCTTTCTCTGACTGGCTTATTTCGCTTAGCATAATAATCTCCAGGTCCCTGACTGGTTTATTTCACTTTGCATAATAATCTCCAGGTCCATCTGTGCTGTTGCAAATGGTAAGAGTTCCTTCTTTTTTACTGTAATTAAAAAAAGTAATTTCACAGATCTAGAACAAACACGCCAAAAACTTATATGGAATCAAAAAGACCCCAAATAACCGCCACAATCTTCAGAAAGAACAAAGTTGGAAGAATCACAATACCAGATATCAAGTTATATTACAAAGCCACCGTAATCAAAACAGCCTGGTCCTGGCACAAGAACAGACATATAGATCAATGGAACAGAACAGAGACCCCAGAAATCGACCCAAAACATTACACTCAATTTTTAACAAGGAGGCAAGAGCATACAATGGAGTAAAGACAGTCTCTTCAACAAATGGTGGTGTTGAAACTGGACAGGTACATGCAAAAAAAACTAGACCACCAACCTACATCATACACAAAAATAAACTCAAAATGGATAAAAGACCTAAATGTAAGTTGTGAGACTATAAAAATCTTAGAAGAAACCAGAGGCAGAAAAATCTCAGACATCTCTCATAGCAATATGTTTACTGATACATCTCCTAGGGCCGTGGTCGGCAAACTGCGGCTTGTGAGCCACATGCGGCTCTTTGGCCCCTTGAGTGTGGCTCTTCCTAAGCCTTAGGAGTACCCTAATTAAGTTAATAACAATGTACCTACCTATATAGTTTAAGTTTAAGAAATTTGGCTCTCAAAAGAAATTTCAATCGTTGTACTGTTGATATTTGGCTCTGTTGACTAATGAGTTTGCCAACCACTGTAGGGCAAAGGAAACTCAGGAGAAAACAAACAAATGGGACTACATTAAAATAAAAAGCTTCTGCACAGCTAAAGAAATCATCAACAAAGTGAAAAGAGAGCCCACTGCATGGGAGAATATATTTGCCAATGATACATCCGATAAGCAGTTAATTTCCAAAATATATAAGAAACTCATACAACTTAACAAAAGGAAGAGGGACAATCCAATTAAAAAAATGGGCAAATGACCTAAATAGACACTTCTCCAAAATGGACATACAGAAGGCCAAGAGACATGAACAAATGCTCAAAGTCACTGATTATCTGAGAGATGCAAATTAAAACAACAATGTGGTATCACCTCACACCTGTCAGAATAGCTATCATCAACAAACAAGTGTTGGGGAGGATGTGGGGAAAAGGGGACCCTAGTGCACTGCTGGTGGGGATGCAGACTCGTGCAGCCACTGTGGAAAACAGTATGGAGTTTCCTCAAAAAATTAAAAATGGAACTCCCATTTGACCCAGTCATCCTACTTCTAGGAATCTATAATAATAAAAGCATAATATGCTAAGTAGATGGGGCATCCTTCCGGACGTCCTTCTGGGATGAAGCCAGGGCTGTAGCATAGGATCGAGGCAGCCGCCTCGCCTGCGACAGAGGGATTGAGGCAGCCGCAGCTGCAAAGGCCTAATCTTGCACGAATTCTGTGCATCGGGCCTCTAGTATATCCTAAGAAACCTGAAACACCAATCAGAATATATGCAACCCTAGCTGAGATTTGGAAACAGCCCAAGTGCCCTCAGCAGATGAATAGATTAAAAAAAAAAAAAAAGCAATAATGTCTATTTGTATGATTTTTTGCAGGTTACACAACACTTTCATAAATATTTGGTTTAGTTACCACATTTACTTGAGTTAGTAGCATTCTGCTGAAATAGTAAAGGAAAAAATCAAATGTCATGCTCAAAATTTTTGTACTAGGAAATAACTTTTTAATGTAAGTGAATGTATCTGTTGTAGCTCTTTTGGATGTTTTGGGGCCTCTACCTAAAACTTAACTTTTTATGCTCCCTTGGATATAAGATGTGTTTGTTGTGAATTTTAGATACAGCTTTCAGATAAAAAAGCAAGTTTTCCCTAGTGACTATGTTGTGATGTCAACACTCACCTGGAAAGTACCACTCCATAAAGTGTGGAATGTTCTTTTAGCAATAAATGAAGGCATGTGGTTATTCTGTAAACAGAACTTGGGTTTATGGTGAGTTTTTCAACACCACCTGCCTTCCTTTTTGCTCAATACTTTATTACCCACCAGATCTTCATGAAATAACAAAATAATTTTTGTTTCCTTATGATTGTTGAGATTGTTACATAAAGCTCTCTCATTAATTGTAATACATTTCATTACTCTTATCCAAATTTACTTTTTGTACAAAACAGTTAAAGAAGCACCTCTTCTGTTGAAGTTTGAGACCTTTAGCACAGAGTGTCCAGTGTAGCCTCTGAATTTGCTACCCAAATTATTTTATGGGTTCTTTTCATACAGTCAGGTGGCATGTATTAATCTTTTGTAGATATCTCTCTCTCCCCTCCCTTCTCTCTCTCTCTCTCTCTCTCTCTCTCTCTCTCTCTCTCTCTCTCTCTCTCTCTCTCTCGGTTAATTCTCACCTGAGGCTTTTTCAGAGAGAGTGGAAGGGAGGAAGAGAAAGGGGGGGATGAGGAGAAAGAGAGACACATCAACTGATTGCCTCCCACATACACCCCAAAGGGGTGCAGGGAACGAACCCACAACCCAGGTACTTTCCCTTCACCAGGAATCAAATCCGCTACTGTTCGATATGCCAGCCAGTGCTCTAACCACTGGCCGGGCAGGGCAGTCTTCTATAGATTTCAGTCTTCCTGTGTGTATGCCTCATCTCATAGCTGTATTCTAAGTCCTGGAACAACTCCTAGTGAATGTGTGCCACAAGATGAGGCATGACCACATCTTTTGGTCCACAAGCTAAGTTTTGGCTATGGTATTGGGAACTTTTCTCCAAAAGTTCAAGCAAGAGCTTTTATATTTGTTCATGCCAATCATTTGACAACTGAATTTCAGTTACTTCCTCTGAAATGAAATGTTTTATAGCCTTATTATTTCATCTCAAATTTTTCTCAACCCGGTCAAGACTCCATATACTAGTTAGTGTGTTGACATGGAGGGTAGAAAGGATATACTAGTATTGACTGTTTAGAAGTCTCAGAGAAATCACCCCTGGATAAAATGTTCCACGTGATCTCTACAGAGCCATGTCATTGTTTATTCTGTGACTGTAAATATACTGCTGGAAAAGGTCTATTTACACTAAATAGCACCACAAGGTGGCCTTTGAGCATTTTAAAAAGAAAACAAACCTTCAAATCTCCAACTATGGTGCGTTAGCTAAGGCTGGTTTTGTGGCATGTTGGTGCTTTTATGGGCGTTTGGCCAGAACAGAAATAGCAGCTGGGACCTTGAAGGAGAGTGATTTTCCAGGTTTACATCTGATCCTCTAGAAGTAAGGTTGTAAATTTTAAAAAGGAAATTGTTTTTTTCAGAATACTGTATCTTCATCAAAATGGCTAAAAGGAAAAAATAAAAATCATTTCATCCTTCTCAGGTGTAACTTTTTAGAACCACAGCAATTTCTTTTTCAATCTGTCTTGCTTGACAAACAAAATATTTTCTGAAAGCTTTTTTTTTTTTTTGTATTTTAACTTTGTTTCAAATTTTTCATTTGTTTACAGTTCAAGTTTGAACTATACCTTCTTTTTAAGGAGTTATCTTTTTTAAAGAGCAGAATTGGCTATTTGCTTTTCTTATTTACCAAAACACTGGTGAGGCCATGATGTTTACCAATGATCATATGGGCTATGTTTACACAACCTTTGGCAAAGTGAGTAGTGAATATAACAAAGAACAATGGATTTATAATTTCATCCTTGAAGATTGACAGTTTCACATTTTAAAATGTGGACATTGATTAACTTTCGTATTGTTAAAATACAGTGTTAATTTGTAAAGAAATAGTTGGAGTTTGTGTTTTGAAACTAATTTTAAAACTATGATAATGTAACTCTTAATTCCTTAGAATATCTGTAAGTGAATCAGTGAAGATAAAACTAAGGATGGCAGATCCATATTGATAAAAGACCTTTAAAATACTCATGGAAACCAGTTAATTAGTTATGTATTACAGAAGTTTCTAAATACTGCTTTTTAATGTGTAACTATGATTTTAAGTCTTAAACTACATGCTAAAATCTTTTTTGCCTTGTGGTAATTTGAGAAGTTCAGCATTGTGTATAAGATAGCTGTCATTAATAAAAGCTACTCAAATTAATTTTAAATCTGTTTTACAGACTACAGGTTCCATCCTATCAGTTGGTTGTGAAATCGGCATAGCCCTGGCAATGTGACTCAGTTGATTGGGCATTATCCCATGCACTGAAGGGTCTTGAGCTCGATTCCTGGTCAGGGCATATACAAGGTTGGAGGTTTGATTCCCCAGTTGGGGTGTGGAAGGCAACCGATGATGTTTGTCTCTCACATCAATGTTTCTTTCTCCCTCTCCTTCTCTCTCTAAAATTAACAGAAACATATCCTTAGGTGAGGATTAAACAAACAAACAAACAAAACATCAGCCAAGTGGGCTATGACTAGCATTTTTAAAGGGAGGAAAGAGAGCAGGGTACTTGGATAGAATGGCATAGAATAGAGAATATCAGTATAATTTTACATAGTAAGAATAAGTGCTGTTTGGTGATACTTTGTGTGTGGGGGGGGGGGTACTTATTTTTTATATATGAATACATGTGTGTCATGAAGTCTGAAATGTGTAAGCCGTCACTGCTAGCAGTAATGCAGTTAGGTGGCTTGGTGGCCCTGTGATTGTTTAAATGACTGTACACACAATAGAGATTCCTGACAGGCTTTCACTGGAAAGCTTCTGTATTTGTGCTTTTAACAGGGAGTTAAGGGAAATCCATGTGACTTGCTGATCAGATTTGTATTTGACAGGAATTTGGTAAGGAACGCTAATAGCACACTGGACAACAGTCAAGATCCAAGAAAAAATTTTAATGTCATACTGTATACTGAATCTCAACCAGAAGCAATTTCTTTATATATAAAAGCCTAAGTGACTGTTACGACAGAACGACCAGTCGACCAGTCGCTATGGTCAGTGCACTCCCACAGGGGGAGCACTGCTCAGCCAGAAGCCGGGCTCACAGCTGGCAAGCGTAGCTGTGGCGGCGGGCGCAACGGGCCATGGCGCCGGCTCCTCCCTGGCTACCTGCCACTTGGCGCACTGTTACATCCCCTGAGGGGTCCTGGATTGTGAGAGGGTGCAGGCCAGGCTGAGGGACCCTTCCCCCCCACCACCATCCCCCAGTGCACAAATCCGTGCACCGGGCCTCTAGTAATAGAAATAATTGTTCAGTCCTGATGCAATAGTAAACAGTGGGTAAAGATGTGGTTCATTAATGGAGAAGACTTAGTTAGGTCAGTTAAATTGTTCAATAGAAAGCAGCCATGTAGTGTGATTATCACAACTATTAATGGAGTTTAAGACTACATTTATGAAATATAGGGATAGGTAGTCTTGGCTGGTCAGATCACATATGGAATATAGCGACCAGTTTGAAACACCACACTCTTAAAGAGGAAGGTGACAATCTGGAATGTCTGGAGGATAAATGAAGGGGTCCTGTGATTGAGTCAGTTCCCCCAAGGTTCATTTTTAAATCTATAACAAGACCACAACTGGATAAATTTTACAGGAATTTTGTTGCCAACTATGCTGAGCGTAGTACAGATTGAGTGTGAATATATGGCGGTTTTTGCTCCTAGACAGCTCATGGGCTAGTTTGGTGCTGGTAATCTATACTAATATAAGGGTAATATGCTAATTAGACCGAGTCAACTGGCCATCTTTTGGACGTCCGACTTCCTTCCGGAGAAAGTCATGGTAGTGGGGGCCAAGGCAGAAAGGGCAGTTGGAGGCGAGATCAGGCTGTCAGGGGAGGGCCATGGGGGCGAGATCAGGCCAGCAGGGGAGGGCAGTTGGGGGCGAGATCAGGCCGGCAGGGAAGGGCAGTTAGGGGCGATCAGGCAGGCAGAGGCAGTTAGGGGCAATCAGGCCTGCAGGTGAAAGCAGTTGCGGGGGGAGGGGGCGAGATCAGGCAGGCAGGGGGAGGGCAGTTGGGAGAGAGATCAGGCCAGCAGGGGAGGGCAGTTGGGTGATATCAGGCCAGCAGGGGAGGGCAGTTAGGGGTGAGATCAGGCCAGCAGGCAGAGGCAGTTAGGGGCGATCAGGCAGGCAGGCAGAGAGGTTAGGGGCAATCAGGCAGGCAGGCAGAGGCAGTTAGGAACGATCAGGCAGGCAGGCAGGTAGGTGAACAGTTAAGAGCCAGCGGTCCCAGTTTGCGAGAGGGATGTCCCCGATTGGAGAGGATGCAGGCTGGGCTGAGGGGACACCCCCCCACACATACACACCGGGCCACTAGTTTATATATTAACACGTTTTATTAGACTGTTTAAAAGTTCTTTCAACATCAAATCTCTCACTGTCTATTTACTCCTGTCGTGGATGCCTCCGTGCTCAGGGCATGATGATAAAGGTCTACCAAAAAATAATCCTACCTGATGCTCACTAAAATTGCTGCCCAGGATTGATGGTGTATTCTGTCAACTTCTAGACCTATTATTTACCTCTGGCTTGGCTTGGACTGGGATAAAGTCTCGGAATAGGAATTCTGTCACATTGCCAGTGGAATTCATTCCTAAAAGACATGTCTATAAATTCATTTTTAAAAATATTCGCAAGTCATAGACCTATAATTATGAAAAAATGTATCAAATGTTTGACATCATACTTATTTAACATGTATTTAAGTATAGTTACTACATATAAAGAATATATTCTGCCTCCACCCAATAGCTTAATTATTTGGTGACTAACTGGAGAAAGCTCATGAATTCATGATATAGTGATTTTTTTTTCCTTTTCAGGGTTTATTTCATCTTGCCCTAGACAAAAGCAATTAGATTATGACTTGTCTTCCATCAACTCCGTTTTTGTATGAATAACCAAAGATTTCTTCTCAACACTTTGTTTTTAAATAAGAAGCTATAAATAAATAAAGCTTTAAATGCTCCTTGGTCCAAGTTAAACACCTCCATTTCTCAGAATTCAGACTCGGGCACTCTGGTCCCCGCTCTCCCAGGAAGACCTGGGGCCTGTGATTTCTTGATTGACTTTGTCCCACAACTAAGCAATGCTAGTGTGGAAGTTATCATACTTGTCAAACTCAATGAGTTATTTCAAATGAAACTTCGAGCCAAAGCTCTGATGTGTAGTTTGAACTCAAAGATAGCAGCTGCTATTACTATTTTTTATTATAATCTTGTCACTTTTCTTTGAAGAAATAATTGGAGCATATCACGTACAAAAATATATAATTCTCCTATTGAAAAATCCCCAGGAGGGACAAAAATAAGAGTTTGGAGAGAGTCTCACTCTAAGTGACTCAGTGCAGGTTGGCTTACAGTAATTAGAAGCACCCGTTGCAGGGGAATTGCTGGAGGTGCTTATTAATATTGCAGGTTGGTTCCCTTTGAAACAGAATCCCAGGGATTGAACCAAAACTGTGTTTCTAGATCTTATATTCTTTTAAATACTTCTACCATCTAGGTTGTAAAAGAGTGTCACTATGATTCCTGCATAGTATCCAGTGTTGAATATCATTGGCCTCAGAAAGTCTGGTCAAGATATGCTAATTGCAAAACACATTCCAAAGTTTTAAATGCTCTTAAACACTTAGTTTTGGTTTTCACATAGTTGATGAACTATGCATTTGGTAGCTTTGGTGATTAGCCAAAGATTGAGCTGCTTCTTAAAGCTATTCATGGTTTATTTAATGGAGCCAAGTTATTGCATCCATTTGCTTTTAAGAAGAGCATGTATCCTGCCCTGGCCAGGTGGCTCAGTTGGTTGGAGCATCGTCCTGTACACCAAAAAGGTGGCGGTTTCGATTCTGGTCAGGGCACATATCTAGGTTGTGGGTTCAATCCCCTGTCGGGGCACCTGATCAGTGTTTCTCTCTCACATTGATGTTTCTCTCCATTTAAAAGCTGAATCAAACTTTTAGATGCCAATATTTTTAAAAAGTTAGGATAAGATCATCCATTTTATATGGATAAGTCTAGTGCAGTGGTCGGCAAACTGCGGCTCGCGAGCCACATGTGGCTCTTTGGCCCCTTGAGTGTGGTTCTTCCACAAAATACCATGTGCAGGCGCGTACGTACAGTGCGATTGAAACTTCGTGGCCCATGCGCAGAAGTCGGTATTTTGTAGAAGAGCCACACTCAAGGGGCCAAAGAATCGCATGTGGCTTCGCGAGCCCGCCGTTTTGCCGACCACAGGTCTAGTGCACCTAACACAATATCTGGCATGTTGTAGATACTCAGCATTTATTTGAAATTACACACTTTCTGTGACTGCTTAATTAAGTACCTTAATAGTTCTTGTATGCAACAATCTTATTGTATGTGGGGTTTTTGTTTGTTTGCAGTCTTGCATTTGACCACCAAGTTTATGAGTTAGATTTAACATATGTTAGTGTCAAGGCCTATGAACTCAACTGTCTAGGAATGTGTTCTCATTCAGCAGTTTTTCATTATTGTTTCTAAAAACTTACACCCACTCCACACACACCAGAAAGTTGTCCTCTTTAGAGCAGGTACTATTGATATAATTCTTGAGTTTGTGGCATATAGTGAGGGCACAGTTAGTATTTGAATGAATGTCCTGACTACTTTTCAGTATTTGTTAATATATAGGTGAATAGAGTTAGAGTTAGGAGTATGTTGCACAGGCCAAAAGCAGTCAGATTGCCTAACAGCAGTGCCTAACAATCCTAACTCTAATGGTGTTAGGCTTTGATTTTTCAGTGGGTTTTCTGAATGTTTAGCACTTTCATGGGGTGGAGCTGCTTGTACTTTTAGGGGTATTAACGTAACAGCAGTGACTTAAACTTTTGTGCTTTCTAAAATGGAAGTGACCATTTCTAGTATCATCTGGTCTTCATCGGTTTTGGAGAAAGGAGTAGACTTTTAGTACAAAAGACCGCAAATATAGAGCATAAGTAATAAAAAGGAGAATACATACCCAACTGTTAGTATCAGTTATTTCCAAAGGCTTTGCAGGTGATTTTCACTTTCTATCTTGTTTGGTCCTTTAATGTTTGAATTTTGCATACTAACCAACATAACCATTTTTTAAAAGCTAGAAGTTTAATTCTCAGTTATGAGCGCAGATGCAGGAGTAGATAGGCTTTGATTATTCTGACCCCCCAACCCAACCCCTTTCCCTGCAAGGCTATAGAAGTTAGCAGAAGTCTATGCTTATGTGAACAAAAAGCAGTGCTGCTTTTTAAATATATGTAATTATTTTAGTGGTTAGTGAATGTGACAGTCATTGACAAATTTTTCAAACAACCCCTATGGATGATATTGGCCCCATTGACAACAACCCCTGCCCAATGTGGAGAATAGTGAAGGTCTACACACTTGGTATATGTAGGGTTAGAGAGATTTAGACAATAGAATTGACTAAAATTGTGAACTGATTATGGAAGAGTTAACATGTGGAGAGTCTAGTATGATGACCAAATTTTGTGATTGGGTGAATAATGTATCTGTTCCATTTGAAGCAGAGTTTGGGGACAAAGTTTGAGTTCTCTGGAAGAGATCTACTAGTATAAGGAGTAGCAGTTGTTAATGTAGGCTGATTGGTTGGGGCATGAAATAGATTTCAGGTTGTTGAAACCATGGGTAGATGAGATTACTCAGAATACAGGGTAAATAGACAGCCAAGGGTGGAACCTTGAAGGACGTAAAGATGAGTCATTGAATTAAATGCCGAAAGAAAGAGCATTTGGAGAGACAGGAATACAATTAGAGGAGAGCAATGCTTGAAAGCTAAGAGGTGTGCAGTGCTAAATAGTCATGAAAATTCCTTTCATGCAGACTTAATAAATTCCATAAATGTCTATTTTAATATAAAAGTAGAATGTTAAATTATTCTCCACCCCTGCCTCCCCAACTCACCCCCAAAATTTTCAAGTTAAATTTACCCTCCGAGGCTCCTTTCTTGGGGGGACTCAAGTGTACATCACTGATTGCCATCAGGAGCATGCTTTCCTCCAGTTTGAGAGATGTGGTTTCCAAGTCCTCTTTAGAATCCTTAACAGTGCCTAGTTTTCTCCCAGTTGCATTAATAATTTTGGCTCAGCCCAAGAAGTCCTGTTGAGATTTATTATGAACTAATTTTTTTTAGCAGGACAGGAGCAAATTTTTTCAATTATAATATTTATTTTTGTCTATTTTCTAAATGAACTCCAGTTATGTTCAAAACACAGTTTAGGCAGTTTTTAAACACTTTTAAGGAAAAAAAATTGAACATACAGAAAAGTTGAGTAGCAATAAAAGCCCATATTCTCACCATTAAGATTTAAAAATTAAGGTCTTACCAGATTTGCAAATGTGGTGCTCAGGCTTAGAAGTAATAGGCATATTCAGGGAACAGAAGGATCTCAGTATGGGTAGACTTCTGTAATAAAGGCCAGAGGGCTGTGCTGTGAGTTGAAGATGTGCAAAGCCTAGAGGGCCCTGGCAAGGGTTTGGATTTTATTTTATTTGTTTAATATATTTTATTGATTTTTTACAGAGAGGAAGGGAGGGGGATAGAGAGTTAGAAACATCCATGAGAGAGAAACATCGATCAGCTGCCTCCTGCACACCCCCCACTGGGGATGTGCCCGCAACCAAGGTACATGCCCTTGACCGGAATCGAACCTGGGACTCTTCAGTCCACAGGCCGACACTAGCCACTGAGCCAAACTGGTCAGGGCAAGGATTTGGATTTTATTATAAGGGCAATGAAAAGTTACTGAAGGGCATTTATCAATGGGTTCTTGCTATTTTTAGTTCCTAAAATTCCCCCAATAGTTCTAATTAAATACTGCTGATGATAAAGGAAGAAAGGGGGAAATGAGAAAGGCAGGCAGATTGTTATGGTGAAAGGTGTCTTTTAGCCATCATAGCCCTTGTTTTTAACCATTGGTACCTTTAGCTTGAGTATCTCCATATTCTTGGAATTCTCAGTTCAGAAATTCAGATACGTGCCTGAGTGTTTCACATCTTTCAAGGTTCCGGAGCACTTTGGTACTGCTTCTGTATTGCTTGATGGTGGACAAGGCTCTTTTGAAGGCACTTTTCCACTTCTGGGAAAAAGCAGTGTGGGCTAAAGAGTCCATTAGTGGTGCCTTACTATTATTTGAGCATTGTTGGATAGTCATTTGGTGCTCGACAAAGGGATTAACTTCTGGTTCTTATGAGTAAGGATTGAAATGAGGAGACTGAATGAAGCAAGAGTTGAAGCAATGAAGCTCAACTTTTTTTAAAACAAAGTTTGTATTTGGTTCCAAGTCTTTTTGTTCCTCTTTATAATCACTAAAATCAATTAGTGATTCATGAATCTGTTCAATCATGTATTTTTAAAAAATAAAATTGTATTCAATAGAAAAAAATCAGCTTTAGCTTTGTTGCATGCATCCGCATGCACAAGTATGTAATTAAATACATTTCTTACTTGTAGATCATGATCAAAGTTTGAAAAACACTTAATGATTTACTGGCTCTATCCAGCTTTCACGATTAATGCAATTAGTTCATTGGTAGCCTTACTTTTTCATTTAGCTTTCCATTCAATTGTGTTACGGATAATACCTTTTATGTATTAAGGATGGATTGTTTAAGATAATTCATTGATTTCTCAAAATCACACATGTGTAAAAAATAATAATACATGTGTGTAATTGAAGGAGGGCAAATAGTTACAAAAAGGGCTTGTCAGAAAAAAATACCAGTTCTTCCCTCCTTTTCCTTCTCCACTATTCAACTCTTTGGATCAATTGTTTTTGGTATCTTTTCCACAACTTTAATGAGCATACTTGTATGACACATCCATGATTTCACCATATTACTCATAACATCTGCCTCAAGCTGCTTATGTTTTCTTTATTATACTCATAAATTCAGTAACAATCAATACTCAGTATCTCTATGCATATTAAGCTAACATGTTTAATAAGAGCTCTATTTCTTAAAGCATGACTCTTCTTTCCCTTTTAGCAATGTTCTACCCACTTGGTCTTCACATAAGAGCCATTCATTAATTTTAAAGTTGGATCACTGAGTAGCATACATTAGTATAAGATATTTAAGCTTAACACATAGCAAACTTAGACATAAGAAACAGATTCTAAGGCAGAAGTTTTAAGGGGTATTATTTCCTTGTCTTTGCCCTGCAAAATCTTTGACAGTTGAGTTGCATAAGAATTGGTGAATTTGAGGACCTAAATGAAAGAAAGCAAAGGATTTGTTTATTACATTAATACTTTAAAATAATAACTATATAATCCTGGCCAGGTAGCCCGGTTGGTTGGAGCTTCTTTCCAGTGCTCCAGGGTTGTGGGTTTAATCTATGGTCAGGGCATATGCAGGAGGCAACCAACAACAAATCGATGTTTCTCTCTCCCTCTCAAATCAATCAGTCAATAAACAAATAAAATAAGAACTATATCATTCTTATTTACAAGTGTTATAATAAAATTATTTGTATAGTTTTTATTTTTTACTTAATTATTTTAACTATATTTTTAAAATAATATATCATAAAGGAATATATGAAGTGTGAGGGAATGAGAGGGAGAGGAGAAGAAGAGCAAATGTGAACATGTCATGAATAGCTTCACCACTGTGACTGGATCCTGCTGAGGAGTAACCACTTCTTGTTTCGGGTCCTTGTTGCTCACTGTATTTCCTCAAAATACAGCCTTATTAGTTTATATGTTCTGCAAACTCTTGACTGCCTGGTGTACTAATTACGAGGAGTAATGTGTTGTGCCTCTCCTTATCTGTGCTCTCTTCGGCAGCTGTACTCTGTACTATGAACAGTATTTGGTGTATAGTAAGACTTTTTAAAATCCCCTTTGCCCTGGAAAGTCACTTCTTCCACCATTGAGCCAGAGCTGAAAATATCTCTGTTGCATAGCACCATAACATTTCCTGCAAAATACCGTTTCATTCCCACCCTCCACCCAGCATTGACTGTGGCATCACTGCCATTCGTTGTAAAGTACAACTAGAAAAGATATTTTCGGAGAGTTGACTGTGTGAATCCGCAATGTTTATGGAGAATCAACCTGCTTTGCTCCTCACCCCCCTCAAAAAAGAAGTTGAAAAGAGAAACATGATGGAAAATAATTATCCAGGATTTGTGTTCCATGTAGGCAGGTAATAAAAGAAAAACATAACCGTCCCATGGGAGTAAGTTGCCTATAATTGACCCACAATTCTTGTCATAGAAAAGATATTCAGAAGTAAATTTATGCACCTTTGAATTTTGAGAACCTATGTTTGAGGACATTTCCTTTTGTTTAATAAAGTATGGTTTTAATTAAACAGTGAAGGGTTTACAAGCTGACAGAATGTGAGCTAGTTAGGTGATATTTGGGTATAGAGAGTGCTCAGATGAAAACACATCAAAATGTCACAAAATAACATACCTGTCCATGATTTAATTGTAAGTTTAACATTAGCATTTATTTGCATGCATTTTCTCTCCTGAATGCTTATTTGTAAATAGATATGTAGATCGCTGTATCTCAAATGTTAGAGGAAAACATTCAAATACTTTCTTCAAATGAAGTCTTAGACAAAGTTCAAAAGAAGTATAATGCTATGCAATAGAGAAATTTTTTGTTGATATGGGGGGGCGACAAAGTAGGGTTGAGCTATCTGAGATTTGCCTCTTTCTAATTTGACAGAGGTGGGGGTAGGCGTCAGGGGCAGTTAAATATAGGAGTTTGAAACTCACAGTTTGCAAACCACTGACCTAAGTGATCCATAAGTTTCTTCTCAAAAGTGTTATCTTTTGGTATCTTATACCAGGTTTAATGCCTATGAGTTTAACTTACTTTAGTTTATTTAGTGAAAGAAATCATAACTTTTTAAAATATTTCTTTTATTGATTTCAGAGAGGAAAGGTGAGGGAAAGAGAGATAGAAACATCAGTAATGAAAGAGAATCGTTGATCAGCTCCCTCCTGCACGTCCCCTACTTGGGATTGAGCCCGCAACCTGGGCGTGTGCCTTGATTGGGAATTGAACTATGACCTCCTGGTTCATAGGTTGACACTCAACCACTGAGTCACTTCTGACATGTTCCCAAGTTATTTACATTGTTTGTCTTGTTAACTTTGTTTTTTCAAGGTGAGTTCTTGGAATAGTTGATGTGTCCTTTTTTTTATATATATATATTTTTTAAATTGATTTCAGAGAGAGGGCGAGAGATGGAAACATCAATGATGAGAGAATAATTGATTGGCTCCCTCCTGCACGCCCCCCACTGGGGATCAAGCCTGCAACCGGGGGCATGTACCCTGACCAGGAATCAAACCATGACCTCCTGGTTTATAGGTTGATGCTCAATGATTGAGCTACATCGGCCAGGCTGATGTCTCCTTTTGCACCATGTAATATTGTGGTTGATTTGGTGGGAATGTTGTTTTCTGCTGCCCACAAAAATTAAGAACTTTCAGAAGTTCATTATCTGCATGGTGTTACCCAGTGAGTTCCTTCATAGGAGATAGTTGTATGTAGGTAGAAAGAGTACACGTTGAAACTGGTTGATAAGGATTTGAGGGTCTGATGGGAGGTTTGTTCAAGGTTCTCTCCAACTCCTATGCTGTGACTACCTGAAGAGGAGGAAAGGGGAGAGTGGGTGGGCTGTGGAAGTATGTGCCCACCAAAGTACTTAGGAGGAACAGCATGAACACTGGAGAGACCCAGATAGTGGGCCTGTTGCTAGTGCTGTTTGACTAAGCTCCTTACCTAAATTTTGAGGCTCCTTGACTCAGTTTCTCAGCTGTAAAATAGAGATATCTACTAAGGATATTTTGGATCAAAACAGACCTGAGCTGGTTTTGCTACTTAGTACTCAGCATTGGCTTGGCAGAACTAGGTGCCCTGTGAAGGATAGCTGCTGCCCCTACATTGTCAGCACCTGCATGTTCCTCCTCAAATGGAAACGGTTGGAAGAGCAGGTGACAAAAAAGGTTTTTGAAAAGTAGAAGTGTTCTACAATTCTAAGATATATCTGTATTATCATTTCTCACATATACTGGTAGATTTCCCAGTTCCTACTGATTTAGAAAGTATGTCTTCTGATTGACATCACTTTCTTCTTACTTGTACCTTGTACTGTGTCCCCAGCTACAGCAGGCAGAGTGCAGCGAGGTGCCTGTCGCCGCCGCCATGCCGTTCCCATTTGGGAAGTCTCACAAGTCTCCAGCAGATATCGTGAAGAACCTGAAGGAGAGCATGGCCGTGCTGGAGAAGCAAGACATTTCTGACAAAAAAGCAGAAAAGGTATGTATTTGGCATTATTTTGTATTTTCAATCTTTTGATTAGGAGCAAGTGTAAATAAATTATGAGGTGATTTAAAAAAAATTAATAAATCCCAATTTGTATTTTAAAATACAACATTTGCTGCTGTTTAAACACCAGGTTTTCTCCTGTACTGCTGACTACCAAACATATTTCTAACTTTTTTCTTCGTTTTTTTCATTTGAGGTTTTCAAGTTTATTTAAATGTTGTGGTTTTTTTATTGTTGAAATGATTTATCTGATTCCTAAAATCAGTGTTTCCACCAGTAGTCTTCCTGGGGAGTTAACCTCTTCTGGTTTTCTTTCTGTGTTCCCTGTTTCCATGATGAATATCTCCCTCTACCCAATCACTACAGCCCAAACCTGACTTTCATCCCAATCTTGTCTCCCCACTCTCCTTCAAAACGGCATCTTTCGCTGATAGTACAAATCCCTACTTCCCTTGCCTTAAACCTTCACTGCAGACTCCTTGCATGGCACACAAGACTCTGTGACCTCATCTCTCTTCTCTAGGTGAATTTCAACCCCTCCCTTATTCTTGTGTTCTAGCATCTCAACTTGCCTCTGTTCATTGAAGTAACTAAAGCACATGATCAGCTATACTGTTTTTCATGCCTTTGTCTTATTCTTCCCCATCCCACCCCCCATCCATTTCCACCTCAGCCCTATTCATCTTTCAGAACCTCCCTATACATTACTTTCTTTCTTTTTCAGTTGAGTGCATGGTGATAAAAACTACAATGACAGCTAGTATAGTTTGGTGTCACTGCTTTGAGTCTGGCTAAGGGGTCAGCACCAGCAATCAGTGCAAATGACAGTATAGTGGGAAAGGACAAATTGTATGTTAGTTTGATGTGAAAACAGTTTTGACCCCACGAACCCCTTGAAAGGGGTCCACACTTTGAAATCTACTGTGATATTTAATGAAAAGAGTATGTGTGTATGTATGGTGGCATTGGGTAGGGAGAGTATCCTAATTTAGATAGGTTATATGGAGGAATTCTTATTGAGGAAGTGACATTGGAGGTGAATCCTATAATGATAAAGCTTAGTCTCTGATGGATGGAGTTCATATCATCTACTTGATTAAAATCAGTGGTTTTCAACCAGGGGCAATTTTGCCCTCCAAGGGGACATTTGACAATGCTTAGAAACATTGTTGGTTATAACCCAATGAGGAGCTGCTACTGGCATCTAGTTAGTACAGGCCAGAGATGCTGCTAAACATGAGACCTCTCTTCCACCCCCAAGAATTATGTGGCCCAAAATGTCAGGAATCCTGCTCTATACCTAATCACAAATAGACCTTTCTGCTATTATAAGGCAAAGAAAAATAGTTGAATTTTTAAAAAATAAATTTTATTTTAAAAGAAGCGGGCAACTCAGAAGAGCAATCCATGAAAAATCTATTTATTCTGAAACTAGAGGCCCAGTGCACAACATTCGTGCACTCGGAGGGTAGGGGGTAGCCCCTCAGCCCGGCCTGTGCCCTTTAGCAATCCAGGAGCCCTCAGGGGATGTCAGACTGACGGCTTAGGCCCTCTCCCTGCCTAAGCCATCCTTCGGACATCTGTAGCGCTGCCACGGAGGTGGGAGAGGCTCCCACCACTGCTGCTGTGTCAGTCCGGTTTGTGGCTGAGCAGCTCCGCACTGATGACCAGGGGGCAGCTCCTGTGTTGAGCTCCTGCCCCCTGCTGGTCAGTGCGCGTCATAGCGACCGGTCATTCTGCCGTTTGGTTGATTGGCATATTACCCTTTTATTATATAGGATAGGATGGATTAAGAATAGGAAGAAAAACCCTGAAATTTCTGATTCACTTTCTTATCAAGATTCAGAAGGAGGTAGCAACTAATTCAAATGGTGATGAGAGGGAACTGAGACCTGAAAACAATGGAAAGATAAAAATCTAATCAATCTAGAAATTATTTTCTTAAGCATTTCATTTATGATAGCAACAAAAAAGTATAAGATGTCTGAGAATACTTTCATCAGAAAGTATGCAAGAACCTATATGAAAAAAATTGTAAAACCTTATTCAGAGGCACAATAGAATAATTGGTCTGTGTTATCAAATGGAATATAGTTAAGATGCCATTTCTTCTCAAATTAATCTTTAATCATTCACATCACAGGATCTTTTTGTAACTTGACAAAAAATGATTCTGAAGTTATGGAAGAATAAATACAGTAGCTCAAAGTTATGGTAGAATCTAAGAAATAGGAATTCTACTTTGCTTTAAAGTAAAACACATACTTTATACATCCAATCTTCATCTTCCCCTAATCTATATATATAAAAGCCTAAGCGACCATTACTACCGGATGATCAGCCAGTAGATATGATGTGCACTGACCACCAGGGGGCAGATGCTCAACGCAGGAGCTGCTCCCTGGTGGTCAGTGCGCTCCCACAGCCAACCTCCCGTGGTCCCTCCCCCCTGGCCAGCCAACCTCCCGCGGTCCCTCCTCCTGGCTGGCCTGCCCCAATAGGCCCCAATTGGGACTGGGCGAGATAGCCCCGATCGCTGGCCAGGCCACGGGACCCCACCCATGCATGAATTCGTGCACTGGGCCTCTAGTGGTTAATGAAATTCCATCCTTCTAGTTGTTCAGGCCAAGGTCTTAAGTCATCTATGACTCTTTTCACACTTCCCAAGTCCAGTTATGAGCAAATCCATCCACTTTATCTGGGAGGAAAAATAAAAAAGCCAGAATCTAACCACTTCTCCCCATTTCCTAGTTACCAGCCTAGTCTGAGCTGTCATGATCTCTGTTCTGGATTACTGTATTGATCTTCTAATTGGTTGGTCTTTTAAAACATGAATCAAATGATATTTTCTTCAGGGTAAAAGTCAAAGTCCTTATACAAGGGCTCGAACTAAGTTCTACAGGGCAAATCCTGCCTAGGCCTGTCTTGTAAAGGCTCATGAGCTAGAAATGGTTTTAACATTTTTAGAGGGTTGGTTTAAAAAGCAAAGAAGAATAATGCAAACTTATGTGGCCTGCAAAGCTTAAAATATTTACTGTCTGCTCTTTTACAGAAAAATAAATGCCGACCCTTGGCCCATGGCCTCAATGATTCCTTCTCTTAGTACTCTTCTCACATTAGCTTCCTTTTCTAGTCACACACTCTAGTCACACCCTTTAAGTTTTTGCATTTGACAATTCCCTTTGCCTAGAATGTTCTTCCCCAGCTTACTCCCTTATTGCTTTTCAAGTGTTTGCTCAGTGTCACGCTTGACCCAACCACCCCTGTGTAAAATGCAGCCCTGCCCTCTGACATTCCTGCTCTCACTGATCTTCCTCTGTTTACCTATGTAGCACTTAACATTTTTAATGTACTTAATGGTGTTTGTTTAATATTTCTTCCCCCTGTTAGAATATAAGCCTTCCAAAGACAGGGCTCAATAACTTTGTATTTATTGAAAATGGAGTAAAAGCAGAATTAACATGAAACATTGTCACTTTAGGATTCGTGCTGATTTCTTAATTTCTACTAAATAGGATAAAACAGGTATTTGGAATATTGTAATGATTTGTATGTTGAGTTTGTGGCTAGTAAGAGGATATCATAGCCAGGTATGTTCTGAATTTTATGATGCTGGCCAAGTATCACATTCCCTTTCAGTGCTACTATCCACAGAAGCAGTGAGATAAATGACCCTTCTCAAGAGGTCTGTCCTGTTGGTCCTAGTAGCTTTAAGTTTTGTGTTCATTAATTAACTCCCTCTGTACTTCAGGATGCTCAGAGGACAGGACTTTTTTTTTTTTTGGTTGCATGATTAATTACACCCAGTGGATTTGATTACTGGATTACTCTTAGCTTCCAGTGATCTGTTGCAGGATACCATCCTGAAAAAGCTAGAGACAGATGGCTTCACTAGAGATTTCTACCAAACATGTAAGAAATCACACAATTTCTACACAAACTTATCCAGAAAATTTTTATTTTTCTTACCTTATTTCATGAGGCCAGGATTATACTAATACCAAAACCAAAGACATTACAAGAAAACTATAAACTAATATCTCTTATGAACATAGATGCAAAAAATTAGCAAATTGAATCTAACAGTAGGATAATAACATCATGACCAAGTGGAATTTATTTCCAGAATGTAGGGCTAGTTTAACATTAAAAAATCAGTCAGTGTAATTTATTGTGTTGACATTACATTAGTAGACATGGGGGGAATAAAAAACCACGGCCTTCGTTTTCTATAAAAACTCAGCAAATTAGGAATAGAAGAGAACTTTCTCACCCTAATATAAAGTGCATCCACAGAAACGCTACAAGTAGCATTGCACAGAACAGTGAAAGACTGAATCGCTTATCTCCAAGATCAAGGATAAGATAGGAATGTCCACTTTCACCACTTCTACTCAACTGTGTACTTGGCGGTTCTAGCCTGTGCAGTCAAACAAGAACAAGAAATAAAAGGCATGGAAAGGAATTAAAAAACAGTCTTTATTTGTGTGAATGGCATGATCATCTACATAGAAAAGCTATTAAAAAAAGTTCATAGAACTAATGGGTGTGTTTAGTAAGGTTACAGGTTACAACATCAGTATATAAAGAGCAATCATATTTCTGTATAATAACAATGAAAAACCCAAAAATGAAATTTTAAAAAACACATTTGGAATAGCATCAAAAAATATGAAACACTTAGGGATAATCTGACAAAAGAAGTGAAAGACATATACACTGATAACTAAAATATCACTAGAGATGAAAGACCTAAATAAGTAGGCGGTAACACCTTGTTTATGGATTTGAAGACTCAATGTTGTTAAAATGTCAATTCTTTCCACTTTGATTTATAGATTTATTGAAATCCCAGCACACTTTATAGAAATTGACAAGTTGCTTCTAAAATTTGTATAGAAATGCAGAAGAACTAGAATAATCAAAACAGCTCGGGGTGGGGGGGGACGACACCAAGTTGTAGGGTTCACACCATCTAATTGCAAGAAATATAAAGGTACAGTAATCAAAATTGTGTGGTATAGACATATAGATCAGTGTAACACAATAGAGAATCCAGAAATAAACCCACATATGTAAGGGAAGTTTTTGAGAAAGGTGCAAATGCAGTTCAATGGAGAAATAGTTGTTTTAACCATTAGTGCTGAACCAATTTGATAGCCACATATGCAAAAAAAAGGGGGGGGGGTCCCATACCTTATGCCATACATAAAAATGAACTCAAAAATGGATCACACAACTAAATGTTAAACCTAAAATTATAAAGCTTCTGAAAGAAAACAGGAGAAAATCTTTGTGACCTTGGGTTAGACAAAGGATATTTAGACATGACACCAAAAGCATACTCTATAAAAGAAAAAAATTAATGAATTGGAATTCATCTTCACTAAAACCTTATCCTCTTCAAAAGATGCTGTTAAAAGAATAATAAAGATAAACCACAAATAGAATATCTTTGCAAAGCATTTATCTGATAAAAGGTTGCATCCAGAATATTTAAGGACCTTTCAAAACTTAATAAGAAAACAAATGATCCAGTAAAAAGTAGGCAAGAAATTTGAATATACACTTCATCAAAGAAGATACACAGATTTCAGATAAGCAGGTGAAAAGATATTAATCATCAGGGAACTTCAAAGAAAAGACATGAGTTATCTACACACCAATAGGATGGTTAAAATTGAAAATACTTGTTATACTAATATTGGTGATTATGCATAACAACTGGAACTGCTGATGGAAACATAAGATGATACAATCACTTTGGAAAAATAGTTTGGCAGTTTCTTAAAAATCTAAACTTATACATACCTAGCCATTTTAAGAAATATATGTCCATACAAAGACTTATACATAAATATTCATAGCAACTTTAATTGTAATTTAAAGTCCCAAACAGAAAAGAGCCCAGGTGTGTAAATAAACCAGTTGGAGTACACCAATAGTATGGAACACTACTCAGCAATAAAATAGATTAACTATTGCTATTCACAACAGCATGAATGAATCTCAAATAATTAAATATTGAGTGAAAGAAGCCAAACACTTAAGAGTACATAATGTATGATTCCATTTATACAAAACTGTATGGAAACCATAATGACAGAAAGTACATCAGTAGTTGCTTTGGGTTTGGCAGAGATGTGGAGGGTTAGAGTGGGGTTGATGGAGTAAATGGAGTACAGAAGAATCTTGGTGGTGATGGATATGTAAATAAGTCCAAACTTATCAAAATGTATTCTTTAAATATGTGTGGTTTGTTGCATGTCAATTGTAACTCAGTAAAGAGTAAGAAGACTACCCATGTACCAACTGAGAGAATGATAGCTTGAAAAGCACAGATGTTGGCCCTGTGAATAGATCATGTAATAAATCCCCCAGAAAGACTATTGAAAGCCTAGGTTGATACAGTAAAAATACACTACTTAAATCCAAAGTGAACAGCCTCTCTGTGTAGACAAGTCCGTACTTGAGGGTGTAGAGAAACGAGTGGGTTGAGAGGGGCGTGACCAGGCTAGTACAGAAATTCAAAAGTCTACCATGAGAAATAGTTGAAAAAACTGGAGATGTGAAATACAGACGAATAAAATTTGAGCCCTGGAGCTCTTAGTAAAATGTTTTTAGGGGACCATCTAATAGGAGGAAAGGGGAGGTGGCAGAGGGTGGTAGGAGGTAGAATTAAGACCTGTGAGTGAAAGTAAAGCAGGGAGTCTAGTTTCATCTTGATATTAGGAAAAATAATAGGTGGGTGTTGGCTTCCTTGGTAGATAGCAAGTTTCCTGTCTCTGGATATGTCTTGGTGTGGACTAGGTCACCACTCAGGTCTTGCAGAAGGAATTGAAACTTGCATGGTTGTTCTATTCTTACATTGATACACTATATTTTGCAAGGTGCCTTCATAGAGAATAGTCCTCCATCTTATTTTGAGGTAGAATAGTTTCCTGTTGTTTTTCTCATAATCCTCATGAAGGAAGCTTTTCTTTCCTAGGTAACCCATCATATTAGATTCAGAGATGGTATTCATTCCTGACTCTGCCAAACCTATAGTAAAGTAATGCCTATTTCTGCTTTATTCATTATATCTATGGGCATCTTCTCATTTCCTGTGATGTTATAGACAAATGATAAATACAACATTTGAGTGTTTATTCCTTACTTGTAATATGTTGGTGTACTTGTTTTATATAGTATACAGTTGCCATATTAAGAATTGTATATACCCCTGACCAGTTTGGCTCAGTGGATAGAGTGTCGGCTTGTGGACTGAAAGGTCCCAGGTTCGATTCCGGTCAAAGGCATGTACCTTGGTTGCGGGCATATCCCCAGTAGGAGGTGTGCAGGAGGCAGCTGATCGATGTTTCTCTCTCATCGATGTTTCTAACTCTCTATCCCTCTTCCTTCTTCTCTGTAAAAAAATCAATAAAATATATTAAAAAAAAAAAAAAAGAATTGTATATAAGCCCTAGCCAGTTGGGCTCAGTGGATAGAGCGTCGGCCTGCGGACTGAAGGGTCCTGGGTTCTATTCTGATCAAGAGCACATGCTCAGGTTTCGGGCTCAATCCCCAGTAGAGGGTGTGCAGGAGGCAGCCAATCAATGATTCTCTCTATCATTGCTGTTTCTATCTCTTTCTCCTTCTCCCTTCCTCTCTGAAATCAATAAAAATATTTTTTAAAAGAATTATGTATAATACAAATAGATTAGTCCCTTAGGAACTATGCCACACCTTTTTGAAATAATTTGGAAACTACTTTTTTCATACCTTTAGGAAAAAATGGTTTATCTTACCATTTTTATTTTTAGGTATTTGGGGTATGCGGGTGAAATTGGGTGGGGTGGAATTTGTTCTTTTATTGCTGACAGCCACACAGGTCTGGTGTACGAAATGACTATTTATACACTCTTTGCCCACTGCATACTATATAAAGAAGGTATGGCTGCCTCGCTCAGCACACACTTGGTTCCCTTCATCACTGTGAATGTGTGTGTTCACAGTGTTGAATAGCTGCATTCACTCATTTCAGGAGAGGAGTAAGTTTGCTGGCATACTTAAGAGGGGGAAGGGAGGAGTCTTTTCATAGGGTGGCCATTTAACAGTGACTCATGGTTACTAAACTTGTTTAGAGTAATCTTTAACACCAGAGGTTATTAATAGGTTTTTCTTAGTCCATGATCTTTCAGCTTAGAATACTCAGACTTTTTTTTTTTCCACAGAGTCGTGTGTGCCTGCGCGTGTGTGTAGGACTTCTTTTTGAAAGTTAATACAGGAATTAATATGATGATAGACTTGCTCTCATTATCTCAAATATTTGGCACCAACAATATTTCTCAGGTTACTTATAGATTCCATCTCACATTCTTTATCTTAATTTACTTTGATTTAAGAACTTCCTTTTTCACTAAGGTCATCTAATAGTTTTTTGAGGATGAACTGATATTAAGGCAGTACATATAGATTGGTATATATATATTCAGAGGGCTCTTGTTTAAATTGATTCTTTTGCTAAAGAGTAGGTATGAAGAAACAAAATAATAAATGATTTAAACCTTCCCCTCCCCCAAAAAAATCTGGGTTCTTTGAGGCATTTCTCAGTAATAACTACTTACATGTAAATTATAATAAACTTGATTGTATAAACTAATGGTGAACAGAAACATAGAAATTTTTGCTAAATAAGTTATTTAAAAATTGTTTCTAAAAACAGTGACTTTATATACAGTGATTCCCATCTCAATTATGGGAATTTTATTATGCTGAGTTGCATGTGTACATTATATAGCAAGATAGTCTTTTGCAAAAAGTGACAGTGCAAGTAATCTTTTTTGTAAAAGATTCCAAACTTGCTTGAATCCACAGAAATTTTAGTGCCCTCATATATTGGGGCAAATAGATGGGCACATGGATCAAAATTTTTTCCCTGTTCTTAAGGAGTTTATAATCTAGGAGAGGAAATAAGTATGTAAATAATATAATATAGTACAGGTATTTGGAGATATCAATAATTCTGTGGGAATCAAAAGGATGAAGCAGTTCGTACCTCTTCAGAGATAGCATTAAGTTTAAAGTGACATTTGAACTGGGTTTTAAGGTGTTTGGCAGGCAAAGAATGAGAGGGAACGGAATGTGAAACAGCATAAAGTCTGGCATGTTCAGAAGAACAGTGACAAGTTCAGGGTGACTTTATAGAGGTGACAAGATATAAATGAATGGTGGAAAGTGAGGCTAAAATGTAGGTTGTAGTAGATTGAAAAGAGCCTTGCATACAGCCTAAAGATATACTTAGAGAGTTGAAGAAATCTTCTGTTGTTTTACTTTCTTTTAAGTCTTTATTTTTAAGTAATTATTCATTCATAGGAAGTTGCACAAAAGTACACAGGGAGATACTGTCTACCTTTTACCCTGTTTACCTCAATGGTAACATCTCACATAACTATACAGTATTAAGACCAGGAAATTGACATTGAACAGCCCACAGGCCTTATTTACATTTCACCAGTTTTATAAATATACTAGTGGCCCAGTGCACAGATTCATGCACATTGAAAGGAAATTAATTAGAAGGTGGCTGGTGCAGTGAGACTGGGTGAGATGGGCCAGATACGCCCTGGAGCCAACCTCCGGAGGTCCCTCTCTGGCTGGCCACACCTGGGGCAGCGCTGGGGCTCGAAGGGCGTCTGCGGAGTGAGCAGGGGTCCCTCAGTCAGACCTGTGGGGATCAGGCTGAAACTGTCTCTCCAACATCCCCCGAGGAGTCCCAGAGTGCAAGAGGGCACTGCAGAGTTGCTGTCGTACAGTGTGTGGAATGCAAACACAAGTGTGCACTAAACCAGATTCAGGGCCAACAGTGTCCCAGCAACAACAACAACCCACAGCCTAAGGTGGAATCGCATGGCCCCGTGAGGAAGCGGGCTCCCTCCTCTCTGGTTCCAGGGTGCTACCAAGTCACTGCAGTCTGCAGCTCCTGCATTGAGCTTCTGCCCCCTGGTGGTCAGTGCATATCATACCTACCAGATGGTCAGATGGTGGCTTAGCCTTTTATATATATTGATGTATATGAGGGGGGGGGGGCCTCTACCCTGCTTTATCACGTGATAGCTATGTGGTTTCTTTGTAACCACTACCTCAATCAAGATTCAAAACTATTCCATCACCACAAGGCCCCCCTCTTGCTATCCCTTTATAGCAACACTGGTTTCCTCCTCCCCCACCCACCCCCCACCCCCATCCCTAACCCTTGCTGGCAACCACTAATCTGTTCTCCAAATTTGTAATTTTGTTATTTCAGGAATGTTTTTTAAATAGAATCATGTAGTAGGTAACCTTTTAAGATTGGCTTTTTTCACTCAGCTTAATTCCCATGAGACCCATGCAAGCAGTATATCAATAATTCCTTTTGATTGCTGAATAGTAGTCCATTTTCTGGATTTACCACAGTGTGGTTAGGCATTCACCTGATGGACAGCTGGACTATTTCCAGTTTTGGACTATTACAGATAAAGCTACTATGAACATTTTTATACCAGTTTTGTGTGAAATTAAGTTTTCCTTCCTCTGGGATAAATGCCCAAGAATGCTATCTTGGGTCACATGGTAAGCACTTGCTTAGTTTTATAAGAAACCACCAAACTCTTTTCTTAGAGTGCTGTGCCATTTTACATTCCTATTAGCAATGTTTCAAAGTCAGAGATGAGATGAGATTAGAAGTATGTCTGGGAAGATGGATGTAATGGCAAAAGACGAACTTGCTAAGAGAACTCTGGTGACAAGGAAAGCTAAGGGTAAGAAGGAGAAGCAAGATATGAGAGTAGATTTCTGAGGGACAATTGAGAGGATTTGATGGTTGTCTACAGTTAATTTCAGGTTCACATACTCTTTGACCTATCTTCTCTACCCACCAAATATTGTCTAGAGCATGAGTCAATAAACTGTGGACCAAGTCAGCCTATTACCTGGTTTTGTAAAGAAAGTTTTATTGGAACACAGCCATTCCCATTCATTGACCTGCAGTCTTTGGCTGCTTTCCTGCTGCAGTTGCAGAGTTGAGTAGTTGTGACAGAGACCATATGACCCACAAGTTTGCTACCTACTTATCTAGAGAAGCATGATACTTCTCATGAGACAGATAGCAGGAATTCTTATTTTGGTCGAAATGGGGGCAGGCAGGGAAAGTATATGTTTTGCTTTTAAACTTGATGTTCCACAAAAATGCAAAGAGTACTCTAGGGAAACAGGTTCCAGGGGCTCTTTCTCCCTTCATTCACTTTTTTAGTTTTACTTTATTCTAATTTGTTTATTGGGATTCTACATAAGATTTTTACTTTGAAAAAATTGTGGCAGGCAGGAGTAGGAAATAGGATATCAGTGACCCAAAAAGCACTTAAAAACTACTGATTTAGATGACCTCTAGCATCTTTTTCAACACTTAAGATGCTATGATTCTGTACTGTGGCATCACTTCTAACTTAAAATTTCAACTCAGAATTTATTTTCTCTGCCCCAAAATTGGTCTCTCTCTTCTTGATTGACTGGTTTAAAAATGTTGTCTCTATATCTCTGGCTCAAAACCTAAGAGTCATCAGATTCTTTCTCTCTTACTTCAGCATCTGTTTGCCAAAGTTCTGTTTATTTGAAATCACTCAGTGGGGGGAGAGGAAGCTGAAATTTTCAACTTTTTCCTCTTTCTCTTTTCATAAGCATTCTAGGTAATGTGGGATTGTGTGTGTGTTGGGAGGGGGTGTTTTTGTGTGCAGGAGATCTGTGCTTTCTTCATTAAGCCTAATAGTTGTAATTGATTTCTAAATCTAAAAAATTTAGAAAATACAAATGAGTATAAAGAAAATATAAAGCTCATCTAATTCCACTCTACATGAAATTACCACTGTTGTTAACATGGTGGGGATATCCTTACAGATTCTCATAAAGTGGTTGCAAAAGGAGTACCCTTCACCCAGCTTCCCCAAATGTTAACATTTTACATAACCACAGTAAAATGATCAAAATCAGGAAAAACATTGACCAAGTAATATTAATTAATCCACAGACCTTTTTTCAGATTTCAGCAGTTTTCCTATTAGTGTCCTTTTTCTGGACCAGGATCCAATTCAGGATGACACCTTGAGTTGAGTTGTGACATCTCCTTAGTTCCCTTTAATCTGAAACAATCTCTCTGTCTCTGCCTTTCATACTCCAGCACTGTTTTATAGAATGTCCCTTAATTTGCATTTGGCTGATGTTCTTCATGATTCAATGCAGGATGATGCCTTTTTGGCAATAAAACCAGGGAAGTGATGATGTCCCTGTGTGTGCTGTCAGGAGGCACTTGAGGCCAATAGTCTTGTTACTGTTCACTTTGATCTGGTGGTTCTTGTGGCATCTCTGTAAAAGTACTCCTTTTCCTTTTGTCACTAATAAGTCTCTCGGATGAGTGGGCATCTCCTTTTCAAGTCTCCCAAGTGATTCTGGTGTGTCTCCAGGGTTGCAACAGAGGGTGACAGAAATGCATCACAACAGATGGAGGAAACCAGGGATGTTTTCGATGGGACGTCTGTCTTAATATGGAAGG
>NW_005871051.1:26594388-26609913 GCF_000147115.1 Myotis lucifugus
GTGAGTTCAGATACAGAGGAGAGACAGAGAGAGAGAGAGAGAGAGAGAGAGAGAGAGAGAGAGAGAGACACTAACGTCTCCTGAGGGAACTGGAGCAATTTTGAAATAGTTGCTACCAGGAGTTACTGGATTTAAATCAGTCCGGTTTGAAGGAATGTTTCTGACTGAATTGAAGGCAGTCGAACAGCATGAATTTCAGTGAACCAAGTGTGCTCAGTTGCGTCACTTTTTGTACAGTGCTCAGAACCTGGTAGCCTAAATAGGAAAAGTTTTTAGTAAAGGATACCCAATGTTGATTAAGGGATCAGGAAACCTGGAGCTGAGAAAACTGCATGCTGAAACATGCAGCCTTAGCAGGACAGGTAACATGGTATTAGGAGCCCAGTGGATTAGGTGACACGATGATCTCAGCAGCTTGAAAAGGATACAGTGTTTGGAGGAGCTATAAGTGTGAATAGCTGACTCGGTAGGTGTGAGGGGACAGGCAGGAAGGTGACAGATAAGGAGGATGTGGTCAGAGAGGCAGAGACCATACTGACATGATACAGGCAGGCCAGAGATGGGGGACTGGATGGGGTGACTAGTGTAAATGCTGGTGAAGGGAACCAGGTCAAATGTAAACAAGGTCAAGTTTATTTGTTCTGTGTGTGGCATCTTCAGCCCATAAATACTTGCTGCATTGCCTTTTCTGGTGAAATAATTGACTTCTTAAGTTTTTCTGATTATCTTTTAGTAACATTTGGACAGTTTTTTAAAGCTTTTGTTTAATCAACTTGTAATTGTTCATGTAATGGGGAACAAAAATTATTGAAATATGAGTTTAATCTCTTAATAGGACTGCTAATAATAAAGTTGAAGAATTTTAGTTTGTCTTTTATATCATGCTGCTGATTATTTTATAAATGGTAACTAACCATGGAAATGACCAGGTTTGGAAGTCTCTTATCCCCATTGCTATTATCTATTTCTGAATAATTTGAGTCAGGCTTTTTACCTTTAAGACCCATTCCAGTCTTTAGCTTTTTATTTTGCATCATTTGTGGCACTCTTTTTTAAGGTTGACCTACTTACATATCCTATACTAATAAAAGACAAACATGCAAATTGACCGTACTTTTCACTACACCTTAAGCCATGCCCACCAGCCAATCAGAGCGACTATATGCAAATTAACCCAACCAAGATGGCGGCCGGCAGCCACAGAGCTGGAGTGAGCAGGAGGCTTGCTTGCTCCAGTGATGGAGGAAGCCAAGGTTCCCCGCCTGCCGCGGCCCGGCTCTGAGCTCCACTGAAAGCAACAAAGTTTCAATTATAGAAGGTAATAAATCTCAGAAAAAAAAAAGAAAGGAGAGGCTGGGAGCTTACGTCACCAGGGTGCTTGGCCAGCCTGAAAACGGTCCTCAGCCCCTCACCCAGACTGGTCAGGCACCCCAGTGGGGACCCCCCCACCCTAAAGGGGGTGTGGCCAGCCTGAAACAGCCATCAGCCCCTCACCCAGGCTGGCCAAACCTCCATGGGGTGAGGGTCCCCACTGGGGTGGACATCCTCCAAGGGGTCCCACACTGCAAGAGGGCATAGGCCAGGCTGAGGGACCCCCCGAGTGCACAAATTTTTGTGCACCGGACCTCTAGTCTATATATATAAAAGCCTAATATGCAAAGTGTCCCCTCAGGAGTTTGACCTACCGGAAGTTCGATTGCTCGCTATGACGTGCGCTGACCACCAGGGGGCGGCATGGAATGAAGGAAGGCCCTGGCCAGCAGCTGGCAGCCACTAGGGACCCTACCCATGCACAAATTTCTTGCACCGGGCCTCTAGTATAGACATAAACTTAGTTACTTGTTAGAAATATTAAAAATTATGGGGCTGTCTTATGGGGATGAAACAGAAGTAGAAATGAGATTAGTACAACATAGTTAGCACTTTGTTCTATTTGTCTCATTCTCTTTATCTTTTTGCTTTTTAAAAAAGCAAAAGGCGCCGTAACCGGTTTGGCTCAGTGGATAGAGCATCGGCCTGCGGACTGAAGGGTCCCGGGTTTGGTTCCGTTCAAGGGCATGTACCTTGGTTGTGGGCGCATCCCCAGTGGGAGGTGTGCAGGAGGCAGCTGATCGATGTTTCTCTCTCATCGATGTTTCTAACTCTCTCTCTCTCTCTCCCTTCCTCTCTGTAAAATCAATAAAATATATTTTAAAAAAAAAAGCAAAAGGTGAATTGTAAAGCATTCAAATAAATCTGAAATAGAGCAAGTGAAAGATGAAAGTATTCTTCTTACCCCTCCCCATAGACAGACTATACTACCAAGCTGGTTTTCCTGTAAGAACACAGGGAGGTTCCTTGCTTACCACTTAACTCTGTCAGGTAGTCTCCCTTAACTTTCTTGATGAGAGGTTTCAAGGTGTCCTACCTTCAGGTCCTTGTATCGGCACTACATCTGGGGGGAATTCATTGACTTACAGTGTCACACATTTCTTTACATCTGGATTTTATATCCCAGTGATCAAGTATGCTGATGTTCAACCCTTCTTTATGCATGTATGGAGCACCTGCAAGCACTGGGCTCCTAATAGAATATAGAAGGAAGCAGACATTAATTGAGAATCACAAGGTAAAGCAGCATTACATACAACTGGAGAAACACTATGAAGAAGTACATAGTGGTAGGAGAATGTATGATAAAATTTACCTAGAAAGACTTCTCTGAGGAAGTGATCATTGAACTGAGCAATGAAGGCAGAATAGGAGTTGGCCAGGAGGTGGAGCAGGGTATGGGCACAAAGAACATTCCAAGCATAGGGAACCATATGTGCAAGGATTCTGAAAGGAGACCAGTGTGACCAGAGTAGTAGCGAATAGGTAGTGGGGGAGAAATTGTAGTGCATGTGTAAGGTCAGAGAGGTAGGATCAGACCATGAGTGCTTTTATGGGCCATGTTAAGAAGGAATTTTCTTCATCCTAAGAGCAGTCAGTAATTAAAGCATTATAAGCAGAGGGAATGACAATCATATTTGCGTTATAAAAAGATCATTGTAGTTGTATTGTGGAGAGTGGTTTCTAAGGGATTCAAGGAAATAGTCAATAGGCTACTTAGTAGGCCAAGTAGGTAGTAGTTATGGGGACTCTAACTTGGGTAGTGATGGTGGGGGTGGGGAGATAAATAGATGGATTAGGGGGACTTGGTGATGAATTAGATATTGGGGCCGGGTAGGGAAGAAGGAGGAGTTGAGGATGATTTCTAACTTTTAACATGTATACTCACATCAGTAGTGGTATCACTCCTTGAAATAGGGAACAAGGGAAGAATACCAGGCATTGGAGCAAGATCATGAGTTGTTTTAGATGTGTTAGTTTTGAGGGACCTTGAGACATCCAAGTGGAGTCATTTTGAGTAGGCTGCTGGGTGTACTAGTAAAAGAACTGGATTAGAGATAGGAATCTGTGAGGCGTTTGCATTGAGGTGTTAATTAAAGCTGTGGGTGTGGGTGAGATCACTTAGGGAGAGAAGATAGAATGAGAAGAGGGCCTTGTATCCTGCCCTGAGGAATTCCAATATTTAAATGGTCTAGTCAAGGAGGCTGAGCCAAAAGGGAGACAGGAAGGAAAAAATTAGGGTAGTGGTGAGTCACTGAGGACAAAGGAGGGGTGGTTTGAGAAGAAGGGTGTAATCAACAACTGCAAATGCTGCCAGGAGCTCACATGTAATGAAGAAGGGGAATTGTATTTAATGGCAGGCAGGTCATTGGTAACTAGATGTAGAAGCCACATGGATTTGGATTGAAGAGTGAATAGGAAAGAGATGTGGACTATAGCAAACAGGTATATGTTATGGGGGACAGTGACTAGGAGGGGGTTATACAGTCAAAGGAGAGTTTGGTTTTGTTAATGGGAGTCTTGATCACATTTAAAATCAAATGAGAGGGAAGTTGACTATATTAGAAGATGAGATAACAGACAGGATGAATTGTGAGAAGGCAGGAGATAGATGGAGTCCAGAAGCAGGATTAACATGGGTAAATGAGTGTACAATGTATGTGACAGGAAAGGTAAGGGGAGGGATTTAAATGTGAATTCAGGTGGTTTTTCATTTTAGAATTAGCGCAACTAGCTTTCTATTTCCTTGCTTCTCCCCTCCCTGTTTTTTTAAACAGCTTTGTTGAGACATAACTCATATATAATTCACCCATTTAAAGTGTATAATTCAGTGGTTTTAGTTTATTCACACATAATGTGCAACCATAACCACAGTCAGTTTTAGAACAGTTCATACCTCCAAAAGAAACCCCATACTCTGGCTATCACTCACCCCTCCCCCTTCTTATTCATCTTTTGCTCTCAGAAGAGAGCCTAGAATATGATCTAAATTAGATTTAAAATCATATAATTTCAGAGAAGAGTATAAAGTGAGGCATATGAAGGATTGCTGTGAGCCTCAAAACTTTGATCTAGCCAGAGAAGCATTGGGGGCTGAGGCCTACTACTTAGCATCACTGGTGTAAAATCAACAGAAAATAGACTCAGAAAACCTACTAAATGTCAGATTCTTCCCTGTTAAAGAGAATATCTTAAGAATGAAGATTAGTAAAATTAAGTTGAAAAAGCACATATAACTAGATTTAAGAGAACATTTACTATTGATAAATGATTTGATATATTGGCCCAGAAAAGGTACAATCTGGGATACTCAAAAAAATTTTTTAATGTTTTTATTGATTTCAGAGAGAGGAAGGGAGAGGGAGAGAGAGAGAGAGAAACATCAATGGTGAGAGAGAATAATCCATTGGCTGCCTCCTGCACACTCTTTACTGAGGATCGAGCCCACAACCTGGGCATGTGCCCTGACCCAGAATCAAGTGGTTGATGCTCAACCACTGAGCCACACCGATCAGACTGAAAATTTGTGTATTGGATGACGAACTGTCAGAAATCTGAGTCATTAGCAAATACAGTAGTAACAGCAGATTGGAAATGTTAAGATTCTGCTTAACATTGAGACTGATTAAGGCAGCGGTTCTCAACCTGTGGGTGGCAACCCCTTTGAGGGTCGAACAACCCTTTCACAGGGGTCGCTTAAGACCATCGGAAAACATATATAATTACATATTGTTTTTGTGATTAATCACTATGCTTTAATTATGTTCAATTTGTAACAATGAAATTGGGGATCACCACAACATGAGGAACTGTATTAAAGGGTTGCGGCATTAGGAAGGTTGAGAACCACTGGATTAAGGTTTCATAATGGGATTTTTAGGAGGAGGATTTATAAGCACTTAGAATAGAAAATAGTGGTTAGTAGATGTCAGCATAAAAGGTCTTGCCAAATTAACTTTATTTCATTTTCTTATGTTCAGAAAGTGTGGAAGGAATAGTTATTCTTATTTTATCAAAGTATTTAACAAAATGCCACTTGAGTATGATTTGGAAATAGGCATATGTAAGTGGTTGAGTGGCCATGCCCAAAGATTATTAGTAAGTAGATAGTTACTGAAAAGAACATAATGATTCAATGGTATAATGATTCCTTTATGGTTATTTCCTTTTCAGCATTTTGGTTAATGATTGAGGCCATGGGAAGCATACCTATCAGATTTTCAGACCGTACAAACAGAAGAGTGATAGCTAGTATATTGGATGTCCTTCCAAATCCAGAAATACCTCCACAGTGTTGAATGCTGGCTGTTAATGAAATGAAATTAAATAGTCAAAAGAGTTAAAGCCTTCATTGTACTGTCATTCAAAGATCTGGTTTTGAATGAAATATAAATACATATATATATATATATATATATATATATATATATATATATATGAAAGGCTAATATGCTGTGTGTCCCTCCCACTGTCTGACAGGTCGCTATGACACACACTGACCACGTGCACTGACTTAGCAGCAGTGGCTCTCGGGTGACTCACCCCAAAACCAGAGACCCTTTGGGGGATGTCAGAGAGCCGGTTTCAGCCTGATCCCCGCAGGCCAGGCCGAGGGACCCACACCTGCTAGAGGGACCCCACTCACTCCGCAGACACTGGGGAGGGACCGTGGGAGGTTGGCTCCAGGGTGTGTCCAGCTCCTCTTGCCCAGTCCCGCCCCGCCGGCCACCTTCTAATTAATTTCCTTTCAATGTGCACAAATCTGTGCACCAGGTCACTAGTATGATATAATTGCAAAAATTCTTAAAGGTAGCCTTGGACCACATTAACATTTGTGACATTAGTAGGAAAGTGGTGGTCTGATGTCTTCTGCATTATTCCATTTTAGATAGGGTTGGAACATTAGCACTATCTTTCTTAGGAGGATAGTTAAAGAAGCTGAGAGGTTTCCTGGAAGAAGACTATTTTAGGGGAAATGGGCAAGCTGCCTTCAAAGAGGAGCCTTTCTGTGGAAGAGAAGTTAGGATACTGCCTGCCCTGCAGTGCAGCCCCAGGACTAGCAGACACTATAGTGAGGCAGTGTTCATCTCATAAAATTTTCTGACAGCTACCTGGTTCCAGAATCTGCTAACACTGCAGACACTGGAAATATTTAAGGTGAAGCAATGTGATTATTTGGTAAGGAGGATAGAAGATTGTAGAAGGGAGTACCTTGGAACTAGATAATTCTTTAGGTACCATGAAATGCTTGTGTCCTGTGAATCTGTACTAACTAATCTCCTTGAAGTTGATTTCTGTTCACAAATACTTTGACTTTTATAGTTTTTTATAGCCTTTATGTTTTTCATCTATCTTTAGTACTCTACTTGTGTTTCCTTTGTTATTACTTATAACTCTTTGGTGTTTTTGTTTGTTTGTTTGTTTGTTTAGTGGTTCCTTTAGGACTTAGAGTGTATAACTGTAACTTATTGAAATCTGTCTTCAAGAAATATTATTCTGCTTCATATATAAGAATTTTACACTATACTCCATTACCCACAGTTGAGTTGTTGTTGCCGCATGTTTTTGTTCTGCTTGTGTCATAACCTTAGAATACAATTATTTATGCTTTAAACAGCCAATTACCTTTTAAAGACACAGTACTCTGCCCTGCTGTGAATGCTAGTCTCCTTGGGCTCCGCAGATGCGCAGCTCTATCATCTCAGCTCAGCTCAATTCATGGAGGCCCCCTCTTCTGCCTGGCTTCCTCTTCCTGTGATGTAGCCTGGAAATTCCCTCCTGATAGTCAACTTGGGCAGTTGTGAGGTTCACTTCATTTGTTTCCCTTCTCAGAGGTCACTGTCCTATACTGCCTGAAGTTCAATGTTTAGAACTCATTGTTTCATAATTATCTCCAATGTTTTAGTCTTTTTCATGGGGAAAGGTAAAATCTGGCCCCTGTTCCTCCATCTTGGCAAGAAGTGACGTATTATTTATTGCTAATATTTTACTGTTGCATTCAAAGCCTCTTTCAGCTTCATTTTCTGCTCTCACTCCCTTGCTCCACACCTTTTCTCTAACAGACCCTGTGCTTCTTCCTCCCCCTCATGCCTGGCTCATGCCAGTTCTTGCCCCTCAAATCTCCTTTTCCCCAGCTCTTGCTACTCGGTGTCTCCAGTCTCTGGGTCAGCTCATGTGCCTCTTCCATGTTGTTTACCTCCCATTTGATGCAGAATTGAGTATTTTCTTCCTGTTGCATTTCTATCATAATATTGTTTTCAGTGTTCAAGTGTACATGTGAATCTGCTGTTTTTTCCTGCTGAGCATGTGTGTTGGCCCGCACATGTGTACACACATGCACAGTGTTAAGCTCCTGAGGGCATCTTGGGCTTGTCCACTTTTGGTGCTTGTACATAGGTCCATGGGTACATAGCGAAGATATTTAACAAATGTAGGTATGCTATATATGTTTGTTAAAATGAATTGTTTTTCTCCTCTCCCTCAAAATCAGGCCACAGAAGAAGTTTCCAAAAATCTGGTTGCCATGAAAGAAATTCTCTATGGCACAAATGAAAAAGAGCCGCAGACGGAAGCAGTGGCACAGCTCGCTCAAGAACTGTATAATAGTGGGCTCCTGAGCACCCTGGTGGCGGACCTGCAGCTCATTGACTTCGAGGTAAGAAACCAGTCTCCTACTTTTCACCAACAGCACCCCATTCATAGTCCTTTTCCATGTGCCTCCCTCCTTTGAAACATCTGAAGATTCCTGCCAGGCTCCTGGCTCAGGGGTTGCCGACCTATAAGCATGCCCACACTGCCTCCCATTAGCAGAGCCAGGGCAGGAACTCAAGGGTGTCCCAGGCTTTTCTCCCCTTATTTTACCACATCATTCAGGGAGGTTCTTAGGTATTCATTATTCCCTTTTATTTAGGTTGTCTGTAATTAACAGCTGCTGTTTTACATAATTCACGGGCCCTTGGTTCTCAAGGAATAAACAATCTAAAGATGACCTAGAATGTTAGAATTTTAGAGGTAGATGAGATCTCTGAGAACATTATGGTGGTTATTTTTTTGGTTTTTGTTTTTACCTGTTGAGAATTCATTACAGCAGAGATCATATGTGTTTTGCTTGGCACCGCTTTTAAATGTTTAAATTAGGATGTCATTTAAATAGCAGGAGGTATTATACACAATTTTGAATTTCTGGCTTCTCTTGAAACTTTGGACTCTGGTAACATGGGACCTGTAGTCCTCCATGGCCCCTCAGCTGAAGCAGAGGAGCAGCTACCCCGTGACGCAGGAGATCCACACTTGGGTGTGTAGCAGACAGCGCAGCCTACTTTTTTCCCCTGCTTTACCCATTTGCATCTCCTGCCTAGCTCTAGTATACTTTTGAGATTGTTACCCAAACTTACACAGCTGATCATGCCATGTTATTTAGTCAGGGAACAGTGAGAATAATGGTCCTTGGTACCAGTCTGAGAAGTATACACATATATAATATATATACACACACACACACACACACACATATACATAGTACTGAGGGGCTCCGGCGTGGTCATGATTCTTTGATTCTTTATTATGGGTGTGCTTTGTGAAAGCCCCAGTATCTACCATCCTGAGTGTCTGGATGTCTGTTCAGGTGCTTGCAAAACCAGAGAAAATAGCAGGCAATATAGCCAGATCCAGTTTTGGAGAAGGATATAAGGGTGGGTTCATAGGTTACTCCAGTATAATATTGATAATAAAAGAGAATAAAGTTTTATTTCTATCCTGAAACAAGTAGAACTGATATTTCCATTTATGTAGCTGATTTCATGTATTTTTGATAGTGTATCAAATTTCAACAACAACAGTTTTTATTTCCTCTGCAATGTTGGGAATGCACTGGAACATCTAGTTCCTTCTCTGTCCACCCATCCCAGTTCCCAGCCTGGACACCGAATTTAATTCATTTGGGACTTTAGAGACACAAATTTAAAAGAAGTGTGTGCCCCTGAGACTGATTCTTAGCAAATGCTCCCAACCTAGGTGGGCCACAGGGTGATCTCTGGTGCTGGAAAGCTCTCGCTCACTCCATCTCTCCTGCAGGCTTGTCAGCCTCTTCACAAGTGGCCATTCTGAAACATCTCTTGTCATCCAGTGCTGCACTTGTTACTTTCTTATGCAGCTTTTCAGTTTTACTGTAGAGCGGTAATGTCCGTCTATTTTGTTTAGTCAAGTACAGTGGTGTAATTCTGACCTCTGAACTACTACATTATGTGATACTTAGCACCTTCATTATTAATCTATATAGTCTTTACTAAGTAGGCCTAGTTTAATAGGGGCATGTGTCTACTTACCATTAAAGTTCAGCTTCTTATGGAATTCTTTCATTTTATTATATTAGCAGCATATACTTTCTCCTTTCTTCACTATAAAAGGGAAATATGTGTAGTGTTTACAACACGAGCATCCTGTTTAGGCCGCTTTTTCCATTTGGGTGGGAATGAGGTCCCTGAACATTGTAAACATAGAGCAAGGTTTTGTTTTTCATATCTGAGCATGATTGAGAGGAATGATTGAAATTATATGTAGTGAGATTTCACTTTGTCGACACATTGCTCAGGTTAAAAATAGTATACTATTAAAACTTAGAATTTAAAATTATAAATCAAATTTCATGTCTGTGAATGTTTTAAGGTCATATATTCGGTCATTATTCAATGCCTTGATTTGAGTGTATCTGGGAGGGTGGATGGGCTTTTTAATGTTTAGTCAGGTAAATGTTTTAATGATTGTATTCCTAATAGGGCAAAAAAGATGTGGCTCAAATTTTCAACAATATTCTCAGAAGACAAATTGGTACAAGAACTCCTACTGTTGAATACATCTGCACCCAACAGAATATTTTGTTCATGTTATTGAAAGGGTATGTACAATGTAATAAAATTTATATTCTCAGTTGAAAAATAAAAAGGAAAGATGGTCTTGGGCAAAAACAGGATGGTGAATGTGGGAAAGCATTTTATCTATGGTTCGCTCAGCTCGATTTTTTATAGCTCTTGAACATATTTCCCTCCTTAAAATTCAGCCTGTGAGCTAAATTGAATTTGAAAAAATGCCCATAGAAGTTTAAAGGTAGGTGAATCATGAGTCTTTAAATTTTCAAATCATATATGACTGAAAAATAAAAGTCCTCTGTGATCTTACTTCTGTTCTCTAAGATTTAAAAAGTTATAAGTGTATGAAATGTCAGTTAAATCATGTATTTAAAGACATCTTTGGGTACACCTGCACCCTGTAAGGCAGTAAAAGCTCCCTAGTAACTGGAGCTGTATAGCTTAACTCAATTAGTCAACAAAGAACATGGTTGTGAATTAGTACCCTTTGCTTTTTATGTGTGTCCACTCACTAACCCATTTAATTTGGTAAAACACAGTGCATCTCCCTGGAATTACTCCTGGACTAAGCAGGCCTTTGTGTTTGGGTAATTTGTCAGTTTAAAAAAAAAAAAAATCCCCCAAAGCCTAAAAGCTTAAACTTCAAAACAAAACCGATCCTGTCCTCCTTCATCACTGAGCCTCCCTGATTGGTAAGGTAACTTCCTGTCAGTTCACACCAGACCTGTTGGCCAGCTTTGGGTATGGTGTGCGTCTGCCCCAGCATTGGTGATGTCCTGTTAAATTGGTGGGCAGGCGTTTTACTGGCATGGATGTTGGTGTGAATCAGCTTGCTCTCCTACTCCTAGCTGTACCACTTGCCTCACTTGATTCCTATCTCTGTGGTTTAACACTTCCCTCAAGTTCAAACTTGCTTAGACAAAGCATGAGTCAGTGCGTGCCTTGGACGCCAGCATTCTGTTTCTTTTTTTCTATTTTTAACTATCTGTGTTGCTTCTTCACATGTTGCCATACAGAACTTTTGGCATCTAATTTTTTTGTTGTGTCAATCCAGAGTTTTGTATATAGACATGTAGGGAATAGTCTGAAATTTTGGTGTCCTTTTTTTAAAATATATTTTTATTGATTTCAGAGAGGAAAAGAGAGAGAGATAGAAATGGTGATGAGAGAGAATCATTGATTGGCTGCCTCCTGCACGCCCCTATTAGGGATCGAGTCCACAACCCCAGGCATGTGCCCTTGACTGGAATTGAATCCAGGACCCTTCAGTCCACAGGCCGATGCTCTATCCAACCGGCTAGGGCAAATTTTAGTGTTCTTCAGGCAGCTTCCAGGAGTCTTTATGTATTTTTAAAGCTAATAATTTCCTTTTGTATAGGTAGCCATCATTATTAAAATCTATAAATTAGTTATCTCTGCTTACATTTTCCCTTTAGAGTAGCCAAGGGTATGAATGGAACATTGTTAAACATCATGTAAGTAAGAATATTAAGATAACAATTTAAAGAAAAAGTTTAAAGCTCTCATCCATCCGAACTAGCCAGAGCAGAAACCTCAGCTGGAAAGAAGAGAAGGAGACACTAGCAGAATGCTGCTGGTGTTGGGACCCTTTCTAGCCTGTACTGTGGAACATGTACATCAGACTGGAGGGGATAATACGACAAACCCTTCCTCCATCTCCCAGCTTCAGCATTTCTTAAAACTGTGTCCTTCTTGTTTCATGTATTCCTCCCTTTTTTCCTCCTCAAACACAATGTCACTTCAGTTTGCATCCCTAGTAAGATGATACATCTTTTTTTTTTCACATGGTCGCAATACCATTTACAAACCTAACATTATCTAATGCTCAGTGTTCAGATTTCCTTGATTTTCATGCCACAAAAAAATGGCATTTTCCCTTTAGTTTGTCCAAGTCAGGTTCTAAGCAAAGCCCACAAACTGAATTTGGTTGATATGATTCTTGCTTAACTCTCTTTTCATCTGTAATAGCTCCTGACCCCCTTTTTAAAATATACCATTTATTTGTTGAAGTAACTGGGTCATTTTTTGTGTGTGAAAAAAAAATCACAAATTTTATGTTCAAACTGCCCCTTCTTGGACCAGTGAGAGCTCCTCTCCTTCAAGTTGGCTTCCGTGTCCTTTTATCAAGACTGCATAAGGCTTTGATGTTTCTGTGCTTTCAGCACATCATGTCCCTGGCTTATTTTGTGTGAGTTCTGTCTTCGGTCCTGGAAATAGCCATTTCTTTAAGGAGTCCTGTGAACTTGCTTTTAAGATTGTTGTCCTTCTGTTGGTCAGTTAGTTTAGATTACTTCCATAGGATGTGATTATCTGCTGTGGCTATGCGTACTTCCAGCTATTCGGTTGCCATTGTTAATTTGCATTTGAAAATACTCTAGTTGCTAGTATTAGACTGCATCTGGAGGCAGCTTCTTTGGCGATTTAAATGTTAATGTGCCCTCCACTCTAGTGCTAACAGGTTGTACAGCATAACTGTTTGCCTTGTAATGATTGGTTTATGGTTTAATCGTATAAGATAAGCTTGACAAACTGCCATCAAAACCTGCCCAACTTGTACCAAACTGTCTTACCCTTGAATTCTAGTCTCCTTACTGAAGATCAGCAAAGATAAATTATATGATTAGCCATTTTCCGAGCAGACATTTTAATCATAATCAGCCATCTAGCTGACTTACCATAAATGATACAAAGCAATGTAGTTTTGATCATCTTGAGATCTGTGATGAACCTATGTACAACAAAAGGGTAATGCTACTAGATAACAATTAGTACTGTAGGATTTCAGGGGATACAATAGGGGGGTGGGGTTAGTCAATAAGGCAAGTGTTGGTAAAAGATGGAACATAAGAGTGAATTTCCAGGTGGTTTAAATTGGCAGAAAAAAAGAGTAGGTACAGGGTCACAATTGAACAGAGTGGTGGGCAGCAGTAAGAAGAGCAGGATGCTTTATGGCAGAGTGGGAGGTGACACTATGCCAGAGGAATAGATCTGATGCAAAGCCGAGATAGGCATCAAGCCCATACGGTTGTCTTTATTTGATCAGCAAGAAGAAATCATTTTAAACACCTAAGCTGGAAGTGCTATTGATATACTTGTGTGTTGGATAGATTTGGTAAGACAGAGCTTGAACATAGGTGTTGGTTAGGGACACTTGCATTTCTCTCGGTCTGCGTTAATGCCAAAGTAGGAACAGATAACAGGAACTGAAACTAAGATATTACAAAGAAGCAGTTAAAAAGCACTGGAGATGGGAAGATTTGGAGCAGAGAAAGAGGGTAAGTTTGGGCCCTGGCCAATGTCACTCAACTATTTGGAGCATCGTCTTGTGCACCAAAGGATCACAGGTTTGATTCCCAGTCAGGGCACATACCCAGGTTGCGGATTCGATTTCCGGTTGGAGCACCTCTGGGAGGCTACTGATCAATGTTTCTCTCTCACATCAATTAGAAAAAAAAAAAGGGCATAGTTGAAACTATGTTGTCCAATACAGGTAATTATTTAATTTCAAATTAATTTAAGTTAAATGACATTTTAAAATTTAGGCCCTTAGTCATTTGAGCCAAATTGCAAGTGCTCAATGGCCACATGTGCCTAGTAACTACCATAATGGACAGCACAGATAAAAACCATTACCATTATCACAGACAGTTCTCTGAAAACTGTTTCAGACTCAGGTATTAAAAATACAGCAGTGATGCCAACTTAGATGGAAGCAGGGGTGGCGACCTCTTTTGTGGAGGGAGATGAGATTTCATTTTAGACATGTGGAGTTTATGGTAGACCTTTAATTGAAGTTGTCCAGAGACAACAGAAAATGCCAACAGAAATGTATAGTTCAGGTGTAGACCTGAGCAGAAGACCTGTAGGAGTCACGGTGGAAGCAAGATTGTATGGGTGTTTGCTAGCAGACTGGAGGCCAGGCAAAAAAAATAGAACAGTCAGAGGGGTAGAAAGGAGAACTGGGAGAGTTTTTTCTCTTTGAGAGAGATGTGAAGGTCAGCACTGCCAGGACACTAAGTGATAGACTCTGTGTTAGGAGAAAAGGCGGATTTGTCCAGGAGAGGTCTTTGCTGATAGGATGTTGGAAAATGGAATTTGACTGCAGGAGATTGTGTGGAAAAGACATTAAACCATGTAAGCAGCTTGGAAGGAAGTAAAGGAAAGAGAGCTATGTGTTTGAGCTGAACAGCACAGCCAGTCCGAGGAGGTTGATGCATGTCAGAAGCGAAAGGCCTGCTGGGTGAAAGGGAAATGAGGTTTTCTTTCTGTTCATAGGGAAGGGAGACTGTAGAAACACCAAGATGGATGTAGAGGAAGGCTGCATGTGGAGTCCCCTCTGCCCACTGCGGGAGTCCTGACTGACATCCTCAGGACCAGGCTTTCAAGTCTGTAGGGCTTAGATGTTGCCTTAGTCTTGAAAGTACTATTTTGAGTATTGACTTGAAACAATGAAATATAAGGGCTGTACATGTGTTAGAGCCTTTTAGATACTATGAATTTAGGGAACTAATTTATTTCATATTGTTTTTTTATTCAGCTTTTGGTTTTTCTGAAGTGTTGAGAGCACCCCACATGTAAAGCTAGTAACCCTTTTGTGGTTACTAAATGCTTCTCTTCTCTTCAAGATTTTTACCTTAAATAATGAACTTTTATTTCCACGATCACTCTCATAGCTGTTATTTTTCTTTGGGTTGGAGCCATCTTCACCAACTAAAGTGTGTGTGCCCGCTAGAGAAAATTCACTGAGCACATGTAATGAGAGATGCTGTGTGTAACCTGCTCTGGTCATTCAAGGGCACTTCCTGAAGCATCCTTTTCTAAAAATTTGAACTGTTCAGTGTTGGAGTTTTAAAAGAGCAACCATGTTTGTTTTTTTCTTTTTGCAGGTATGAATCTCCTGAAATAGCTCTAAATTGTGGAATAATGTTAAGAGAGTGCATCAGACATGAACCACTTGCAAAAATCATTTTGTGGTCAGAACAGTTTTATGATTTCTTCAGATATGTCGAAATGTCAACATTTGACATAGCTTCCGATGCATTTGCCACATTCAAGGTAACATATATAAAAATTATAGACTTCTAACTATACTTGCAACTCCGATTAACAGGTGTGCTGTTTTTCCTAAACCTTCTCTATCGTCCTTGCCTATATACTGCTGCCCCCTAGTGGGAAGAAAGAAGACAGCATCTATACAAGTGTGGCAAAAGCAGGTTTACAGTGTATGTGAAACAGTTTATTCTTATGTTATTATTTATTAACTAGAGGC
>NW_005871051.1:26610013-26612353 GCF_000147115.1 Myotis lucifugus
CTGCCTGCCTGCCTAATGCCCCCAACGGCCCCCCCTGCCAGCCTGATCTCACCCCTAACTGCTCTCCCCTGCCAGCCTGATCTCTCTCCTAACTGCCTCTGCCTTGGCCCCCACCACCATGGCTTTGTCTGGAAGGAAGTCGGACATCCAGAAGATGGCCAGTTGACCCGGTCTAATTAGCATATTACCCTTTTATTTGTATGGATTACTGTATTATTCTTCCATACAAACAACTGTAAACCTGCTTTTGTCCCACCCCTGTATATGTATGTATACAAATAAAGTCACAGTTTTAAAGGGTGGAAAAGTTAGAATTTTTAGGCAGGGTACATTTTTCTGTTAAATTACCCATCAAGTGCAGTAATAGATATAGCAACCAGATTTTTCTCCTGTGTTGAGCATACTGTTGCAGTTTCTTTGGTTAAGCACCAGATGAAGTAGTTGGCCTCTGTTTGGGCCCAAGGGAACCAGGGACTTACCGCTTCCATCTCATGCTCATGCCAGAGCTTGTTTATTAACTACAAGAGGTGAGGGCGGGCAGAATCACCTGCACTATTCAAATTAGCCTCTTCGCAGTGTGCCTTATCTCCCTGTTGTATAAGGAGATATTACAAAGAAGCAGTTAAAAAGCAGTTAATTTGTTTAAATTAAATGCACATATATAGGATACCGCTGTGCAACATGCACATTTTTTTGTTTTGAATTGCAAGGTTCTGTGCTGTTTAAGGTATATAAATAAGACAGTGATCTTTATAATCTTTCTGTGTTACATTCCCTTATGTAAAATGTGTGACATCTTAAGTCAATATTTAGAACTGCTATTTTAATATAATCAGAATTTAGTATACTAACCTGCAGGTTGCTATGCTCAGAAACCGTGAATACTGTTATAGTGACAAGTGGCCACTTCTCTTGTAAGTGTTCAGTTTTATGATTATAAAGAGCGCCTGAGGTGAGCACAGTCCCTGGTTTCTGGGTAAAATATGTCCCTCGGAGTGAAGGAACACCCTTAAAATAGGATGAAAGCCTAGCACCCTGGCCACTAGGATTTCACATTGAATGAGAATAAAATGATAGTGTGAAAGGTCTAGGAATTTATTTTCCCAAAGCCATTAGAAAGGGTATCAGAAGCCTTAGGTAAGACCTCAGCTATTTCTATGTCAGTGTACAAAGCAAAATGAAATTCATTTAAGATGATAGCATAGTAAATGTGATTCTTAGTTCCACCGCCCTAGGTGTGGTAGGACTCTTGCTTAGGATGGAAGGAATGCCCCACTCAAAAGCAGCAGACCGTTATGAAGGGAAGTGTAGTAGCATCATCTGTCAACACGAGGAGTCACTCCTGTTTGAAAAAAAGCCATGAGCCCAAGAGTGCAGCTCTGGGAGCAGGAGGGTAAGCACAGAGGAGGAGAGGGCGGCAGTGGTGTGGGAGAATGCAGCCAGACCACCGGACCAAGGAGGACATGACTGGCGTGCTCCTGGCACAGATGGCAAAATTGACCAAGAGGTGAGAGAAATGTGCTAATTATATGCCAGAAATGTGATTCCCAGTGTCTGACACATTTTGATTGGCCTTGCTGATAATTTTATCTGTTAGTGCTGCTTCTTTGAATTAAATTCATACCGAGGTGATGGAATCACTGTGGGTAAAGCAACCTGTCAGGTCATGGTAGCCACAGAGGGAAAGACTGGGCAGAGTCAGGTGGTAGTCCTTACTGGAAGAAGGGAAACTTTAAAAAATAACAGAGGTGTCTAAGGATGAGCTCCAGAGGAGAAAGCATGGAGAAACTGGCTTGGATTCTGTATCTCAGCTGCTGCTGGTTGCAAGGAAAGTGGAGAGCTCACTAAAGAGAGCTCTCCAAGAAACGAAAAAGACAGGAGGCCAAAATCAAGACAAGAGAAAGAGAAATAGACCTAGCAAACAGACCAAAGCTACCTCCCCACCCCTGCCTAAAAGAAACTCCACCTGAGTCAGGCAGGGGCCAGTCTCCGCCTCATTCCATAGGCGCTGGCAGAGGGAAGGGGGCCTGCCTCTCTCCCAGTTTACTCTTTGCAGAGAATACTTTCATAAGGAGGAGAACAGATCCATGGTTCATGGTCTCCTTTAAGAATGTGACCAGAGCAACTTCCTGAAAATGCAGTCTGCACACAAAATCTTTCCAACAAATGCAGCTCATCCATAACTCTGGATTCAAAGCCCCTGGAAGTGGGCCGAGTCTTAAAAGGAAATTAAAACTACCCTGCTCTAAATGTGTCCAAGATTTGTAGCTCAAATGAACAGGTACTGAGATAGTTAAATCAGTGGCCAAGTATTTGTTAGTGATTATTTTTAAGGAATTA
>NW_005871051.1:26613549-26636878 GCF_000147115.1 Myotis lucifugus
CCTTTTCTTTACCCCCCCCCCCCCCCCCCCTTTGTGGGCAAATAGGAACTCTGCATGTCTGGGACCACATGCACCTATAAACTTTGCAGATTACTGAGCAGATACTGACCTCATAACAATTTCTCTTCATCTTCTATTCTGTTGGTTTCTTTCCCCACACCCTGGTTTGAGCTATCCATAGCTCTTGGCTCTAGTCCTAAGGTAAGGTTCCTCTTCGTCTCTCAGTAGACAGAGGCACTGCCTAAGTCCCATCTCCTCATTTCCCAACTTGGCTCTCAGCAACTGCTCCTTTCCCACTAATGTTTTACTATCCCCTCCAGGCCCTGCCCTGTCATGGCCCTTCTTAACAAGGGCTTTCATCCTGTGGGGCCCTGGGCCCAGCTCCTACTTCAGTAGTCTCAACGCACCCCTTTTCTCTCTCTCTCTCTCTCTCTCTCTCTCTCTCTCTCTCTCTCTTACCAAGGTCATTGAGATTTGATTCCTAAATTGGCAATGGTTTCCTGAGTTCCATGTTCTCTTTAAACCAAATGATAACAAGGAGACTCCCCTAGATGGGGAGATGGGGACAATCCCCCTTTTCATGTGTGGCCCAACTGTGAGCCTCATGTTCCTACTTGAGATACAACCTCAGAGCAAATAGTCCCCTTACTCAGACCTGCAGTCAAATCAAGGCCTTTGCTTTTTAGAGCAATACTTTCTACCTGCCTGTTCCTAAGAACCCAGCCCCAAGTGAGAGCCACTGTCTCTCAGACCCCCACCTCTGGTCTTCTCCGTGGTCGGATTATGACCCAGCAGTGAGCATTGGGCTTCTTTTGCTGTACTTCTTCATACTGGCCTCCAGAATGACATCCAGTCTCGCACAGATCCTGACTCATTAATCCCTTAATTTGCTAATTCATATGTTTGTTCAGTTCGTTCCACAAGCCTCTCAGCGCCTGCCCTGTGTTGGGTGTTGTTCTATAGGTGTGGGGTTCAGCAATGAGCCATACACACCCCCTAACTCTTGAGGCTCTTACACAGAGGAGACCACCATAAACAGACCACAGTAGCATGTTAAAAGGAAGTGATCTTAACAAGCATTCCTGGTACATGCCCTTAACGTTCTCATGTTCCTCTCTCCCTTACATCTGGCCCCATGATATACTGAGATAATATCAATTCTCCTACCCCTGCCATCTCTCCTTCCCTATCTGGGTACCTCATAGCATTTCTTACCAGACTCTTGAGGTACTCAAACAAACTCCAGGGTTTCTGTTTTGCCTGTTTATTCCCTAAGGGGGATTTAGAATAAATTGGGTAGGTCTTTCCTGAACATACAGTATACAACCTATCCAGCAGTTTAAACACCTGTAAATCTTTGGGGTGGAATTAGAAGCCTTCTTAACAAGCACACTTTGAACCTTGGTTAGTGTGACATTTTCCCAAACATATTCCCTGATGTTGGTTCATTCATTTATTAAATATTAAGCTCTTACTATGTGCTTATGTTGGTTCATTCATTTATTAAATATTAAGCTCTTACTATGTGCTGGGCACTGCATAGGTGCTGGGGATTCAAATATTTAAAACAGACTTGAGCCTTGTGTTTACAGAATGTGCAGTCTGGCACGAAACATTCATCAGGTCATCTCACAGATGAACAGTCATACCTGTGACCATGCTTGCATGCTGGTGGCCAGTCTGGAAGGGCTCCCTGTGGAAGTGACAAGTGGAGCTCCAAAGGTAGTAGGTACCTAGAGAGGGGCAAGCCTGTGCCATGGAGGCCTTTTCAGGGAAGGGTGCTAACAAAGCAGGCGACAGAGTTCCCTGCAGAATCTCCTGCTGCCAGATGGAGCCCCATGAAGCAACCAGAGCTGTAGTGCTTTCCATGTCAGCTTGACCGTGGAACATTTCTCAGAGCTTTCCCACTTCCATAGCACTTGGATGTACTTAGGAAACTCTAGTTCAATATAACCTTGGTAACTCAAACATAAATAGCAAAGAAAACAAGTTAAGGAAAGTTGGTTGTGAGAAGGAGATTATTGGCACCAACCTCTCCAGTAGGGGGCTCTAAAGGAATGTAATTCATTGATTGACCAAATATTGTCTGGCCATTCCTGCTGTCACATGTTCCCTTCCCCCTTCCCCACCCCAACCTGGTGAGACCAAGGCTAATCATTGCTAACTTCCAGGTCCTTGGAGGCAGGGACCACATCTTTCTTCTTTGTAACCCTAGCACTTAGAACGTTACCTGGCACATTGTAGATATTTTCTAAATGAATGATCCTTGACTTGTTTCCAGGGAAATCCGTGGGGTGAGACCTAAGCTCTGTTTTATAGTAATGCAGAGTTAGACTCGAGGTCTTACTGATTTTTGTTCCTACGTTCCTGCGGTGTTATTCTGCTTACTTAGGAGCTGATGTTTATAAAATGACAGGGCTTTTCAAAAACATTTTACCTCTGCAAAAGGTTGCATTAGATATGAAACTGAATGCAATTGAATTTAGGAGGAAGGAAACGGAACCTCCAATACTTCTAATTAAAGAAATGTCCTTTTTCTCCACCAGGAGCAGTTTCAATTTGACATTTTATTACAGTTGTTTACTTTTTATTTCACTTCAATTCTTTATTCTCTTTCTTTGAACATATATTCCCATTGCCTTATATGTTTGTTTTTAAATTTTTCCTGCTAAGAGCTATAGATGTGTGACTAATCATAAGCATTAAAATCACAATTTCAGTTTATTGATTTTATTTACTCATACAAAATCAATATCCTCAATACTGTTCATGCTCAATTTAAGTATAGTAATTTTAACAACAGTTTTTATTAGGTAAAATGGCGTGGAATGTTTTAGGATTCTCTTTTCTAAAAGAACCTGAATGCGAGAACAACATTTTAACAATATATTTCCTTTTTCTAGGATTTGCTTACAAGACATAAGTTGCTCAGTGCAGAATTTTTGGAACAACATTATGATAGAGTAAGTATATGAAATACTATTTCATAATAGCAAATTTTAAGTTTTATTATCAGAAATGAAAGGTTAAATTAGATTTTGTACCAGACTGTTTATTTTGCAAATGTAAAGTTTTAAGGTGGTGCCATAACCATTTCTCTACTGAAAGGAGGTATAGCGCATTACCTGATTAGAAGCAGACTTTATCTGTTTGATTGACACGCTGCCATTTGGATCTTTTCTCGATTTAGAAGAGGAAAGTGAAGCACTTTGGTGCTGAGTAATAATACACAGCTGAGATAAAAGAAAAATATTATTTGACTTCCTAACTCTCCTTTCCCTTTGTGCTGCTAACAAATAGAGAGAAAGGGAAGCAGCACCTGATAGGTGAGACGAGGTCTTGCCTAGAGGCAGAACCCGGTTCTGCCCCTGCTCTGCAGCTGACAGCTTGTCACCACCCAGGCCATTACCCCTGGAGGACTCGGAAGCCTGTCCTTATTTCTAAAATGAGGACATTGGACTAGCCCAGCGGTGAGGTCCCTTCCAGCTTGAGTCAATGGATGTCAGACTTCCTGGTAATAGAGTCCCCTGAGATTTGTACATGATTCTAGTGGACATGTGTCAGTTCCTAAATCTGTAGCATTTTACATTTTCCAGGTCTCTACTCATGCTGTGTCCTTCCCTTTTTATCCCCTAAGAATCCTTTCCTCCCCCCATTTCTAAGTGAAATCCCTCCCATTATTCAAGTTTGAGCCTGAGCCTACATTCTGTAGGACCTCTTCCAATATAACACAGTATGAGTTTCCCCTCTCTTCTGTTCTTAATTATTTTCTCTCCTTACTTGATGCGTTGAAAGAACAGGTAACTTTTCTCTTTGTGTTTATGCTTTGGACTAATTGAGTTCTCCTCTGTAACGAATATGAATTTTCTAATATAACACCAAGAAATGATAGCTGACTCAGCAGTGAGGAAACGGTCGGGGGAAGGGAGTTGTTTCGTGAATATGGAGTTTGGGTGACAGAAGAGGATCAGATTTAAGCTCTACTAGTATATGGGCCTGTCTAGAGCTGGGAGGGAATCAGTCCCAGGAGCCCTCTTTGCAGAGGTCATCAGCAGGTATCACCCTGAGGGTTTCTGAGCACCTCGGAGGAAGGGTGTGGAACAGGCTGGCAGAGGCGAGCTTGGGCAGTGATTGACCTTCGAGGTGTTAGAGCTTCCACTCAAACTTTCTGACATTATCTACCCGTCTTCAAAAAACAAATAAATAACTCTGATATGTGTTTTTTGTCTTAGTTCTTCAGTGAGTATGAGAAGTTACTTCATTCAGAAAATTATGTGACAAAAAGACAGTCACTCAAGGTATGACATTTATTTTATGTACTTCACATCTCTTCACCCTGTGTTTGAATTTTGGATTTGGGGAAAGGGGGTTATGCTAGTATGTGGGTCTTAGACCTTTAGATGAAAATATGTTTGTCCATGATCAGAATTTTTGTGGAAAGGGGTGGGGTTCAGCAGAGGTCCACACAGGGCTCTTGCCCGCCTCTCTGTAAGTTAGAGATCCCAAATGCGACACACAGAATTTTGAAGAGGACTTTATCTCTTAGCGATGCAGTGTTTTAGATTTTGAAGCATATTTTCAGAACTTAGAATCATGTCGGTTAGATGAAGACACTGCAGGTGTTATCTCCCCAGGATGCAACCCTAATGGCAGGGACTTGCTGTGTGAGGGAAGGGGAAGGAGTAAGCAGTGAGACTGGACCATAGACGGGTTTGGCTGCTCCGTATCAAAATAGGATATGAACAATTCCATTGGAAGTTAACAGCGTGCTCGAGGTTACATAGCTCACAAGGAGCAGGGAAGCAGGACTCAAACCCAGGCCGATGGTACCAGGACTAGCCCCTCCCCCACTCTGCTTCTGCCTCTGTCCACAAGGGCCACACCTTGGCCCTCTCCCACTGCAGGCCACATCACCACACACTCGATCTGCACTAGATGTGGGCACTGATGGCGTGAAGAGGTGGCTGCCAAAGAAAATCTAGAATAAGCAACAACAATTGAAAAATTAAGGACTGATAAGGTATAACCAACCTATGTGAATTCAGTAAGCCCTGAAGGCACAGGTTTCTTTTCTGCTTAACTGATGTTATTAGTGGTGAGGAGTCACTAAGGAAGAAATGGAGTATCTTCAGGATACTTGGCTGAAGAAGGAATAGAAAAGTTTTCATTTTTATCAGCCTTTCTGAATCAGATATGATAACTTTGGCATGTATAGAAGTTAGTGTACAGAAAACTTCGGACATGATCCTTTGTCCTATGAAATCCAGATAAATAAAATTTAAAAATAAAAAAATTAATTTTTAGTTAAGCTAAGGTTTGTGGTTAGTTAACAGGAATTATCAAGAACTTCTAAACACTTTCTTCGATAGTTTCTTTCTAGTGAGGTAACACAAATGCTATTTAAAGAGCAGGCAGGCTCTGACAGTCTTAAATTTGGGGCCAAATGTGCCTGAATATTCTCTTCAGAGAGCAGTGTCAGACTCACCATAGGTTTAAATGCCCAAGGGAAAGGTGGGTGTTTGTGTAACGGACAGTAAGCACTCCATAGCTTCTAGGTCAGTGATGGCGAACCTTTTGAGCTCGGCGTGTCAGCATTTTGAAAAACCCTAACTTAACTCTGGTGCCGTGTCACATATAGAAATTTTTTGATATTTGCAACCATAGTAAAACAAAGACTTATATTTTTGATATTTATTTTATATATTTAAATGCCATTTAACAAAGAAAAGTCAACCAAAAAAATGAGTTCGAGTGTCACCTCTGACACGCGTGTCATAGGTTCGCCATCACTGTTCTAGGTCATAGTTCGGTTCACTTCATCGGTCTTTGGGGGGGCCTAGTGATACTCTGTACTTAATAATGATGATTCAGACTTTGATTTTCCTTAGACTCTTAATGATAATGTAGAGTGATTCTTTAAATGTCTTCTCAGCTTCTCGGTGAACTATTATTAGACCGACACAACTTCACAATTATGACAAAATACATCAGTAAACCTGAGAACCTCAAATTAATGATGAATCTTCTACGAGACAAAAGTCGTAACATCCAGTTTGAGGCCTTTCACGTTTTTAAGGTAGAGTACTAAAACCACAAACAATATTTTCTCCTGAAGTCGTCAGTCTCATTTCGTTTACAAATTTCTGAAATAGTATTAGCCCCACTTTGGTAATCTAAGTGATACAATTCAGTTAATTTTCATGTTTTGTGTGGTACAACATTTAAACAGAAAAATAGACCCAGAAACAGGGTAAACATTTCAATTTGGGAACAGAATAAGTTTATTTATAGAGGAGTGCCATTTGTCTTAGAAAATTATTAATCACAAAGTTAAGGGGTAACCCGTATCTTAATGCTTTCTGTGGAGGTTTTTATTCTCAAAATTCATTTTGACCTTTTGTGCCCAGAAATAATTTCTGCAAATGTTATCCTAAAATCAGCATCTATATTTTAATACCAACTACTGAGTTTCAGAGCATGAGGGAAAGTACCAGTCCTCTTTGTACTAAAGCATGTACATCTTTTTTTAATTTTCAAATTGTGAAATAAGATATCCTGAAGCACAAACCTCTGACTGAGTTATCCCGACTTCACGTGCCCAGGGAGGGAAGTTCTGGATGTGTCCTGCCTTGTTCTTTCCTGTAGCTGATGCAGATTTCTCTCCGGCAGGTGTTTGTTGCCAACCCTAACAAGACACAGCCCATCCTAGACATCCTCCTCAAGAACCAGACCAAACTCATAGAGTTCCTCAGCAAGTTTCAGAACGACAGGACCGAGGACGAGCAGTTTAATGACGAGAAGACCTATTTAGTTAAACAGATCAGGGACTTGAAGAGACCAGCTCAGCAAGAAGCCTAACTCCCCATAAACATCCGAAATATTAAATCCAAACCCAGCACCTGCTGTTAGCTCGTCAGCACCAGGCACTCTCACCGATTCATGAGGAACATTATGCTAGTCTGCTGTTAAGTGAACGGTTTTTCATTTTATCTTGTTTTGTTTTTTTAGTCCATCTTGGAGAACGTAGCTGCTGCTTTCTTGCACACTAGAGCACACGTGGACTTTCTCTTGATCTTTGTGTCATTTCAGAATTCAGAGACCCTGTTTGCTGTAGGAGTTCTGAACACGGCTAGGTTCGTGAGGGCAAATGTAGGGGTGATAGTGTGACGGAGGGGCGGAAGGCGTGATAGGGTCAGATTAAACCTGCAGGTTTGCACTTACGTTAAAGAGCTGGGCGTGGATTCTTGGTGAGATTGTCTGCCTTCACTACAGGAAGATCGTGCAGAGCTGTATTTGGAATCAGGGGAACTGTACCCACGATGTGAGCTTTTGGGGTGGTTAAAGTTGATGTGCAAATAAATTGATACTGAAACTTGGCAACTTCTTAAAAGTGTGACGCTTCATAAGGTCATAAGGAAAATGTATATATGCTTTTCACGGCTTTCTAGAATTTTTTGACATTTGATTTTCTTGAGACTTGTAAACCTGGATATGTTGGAAGGTATTTGTTAATTTCCCTTTTGGAAGGTCTTTTCAAACAGTAGAGCTAGCAACGACACCTCGCATTTCATTTCAACAATGCTTACAGGTTTCTTTTGTATATAATTCTTAGAATGCTCATTTCTTTTAAATGATTTAATTTGTACAGCAGAGGAATGTTATTGTATTAGTATGTAACTATTACCTAATATTGAGTCTTTGCAAAAAAATGAATGCTCATATGTAATTGAAATACTTCAGATCACATGAAAATGCTGATTTAACATTTAAGTATCACAGCATTAAAAAACAAAAGTAAACCAATCCTTCTTTGTATTCAGTTATCTAGTGGGGTGCCATCAATAGGATACAATACAGACTTGGAACTCAGTCAGCCCTCTTTCCTGCATAGTACTGGCCTTATTCATTTAAAATGAGTTTCCTCAATCTATGGATGATACTGATTATGCGCAATTAACGCTGATTCTCTGTGTGAGAAACCTCAGTAGAGCACCTTTTCTTCTTTAGAGTAAGTCATCCAGTATAGTAGTTGTGGAACTGAATCATTAAACTTCGGCTTCTCTTAGGAAAAGAAGAGTTCCTAGTCACAGGTGTCCTATGGGGAAATTTATTTTTTTTAATGTTCTATTCCTTAATGCTGCAAATTATCAGTATTTATAAAGTAACTGATTTTGCACCACTTTTTTGTTACTGTGACCACGGCAGAGCAACGTCTCCTAGGATATATCTATGTAAAGTTATTAGAATGGTATCTGTTCATCTTAGTGATACAAAGATCACAACTTACAATCAGAGTTTGCCAGTTTGAATTTAGCATGGCTGTGGCTGACTAAGAAATTTACATGATTATTCTTTGCTAGCCTCTCCTACTAATTGAATTATTTATCGGCCAGTAAAAAGAAACTCCCAAGTGATGCTTCAGCAGGTTGCAAGACCTCCTTCTAGGAACACCAGTTAGGAAAATAGCTCCAGAAAATATAGATGTATTTTATTCTATTTAATTAAATGGCAGTCGGCATTGGTCTTCCTGAGGCTGTCTTTACCAAAATCTGTGTAAAATCATTCATATTTTTCCATTGGAAGTAGGGGAAGTGATCTAAGCTTCTTGAGTTGAAAATATCAAGACGTTCGGGAAGGCAGACCTGGCCGTGAAGCCTCCTGGCTCTGTGTCCAGTGCTGGGTGTCAGGTTTCAGGGGGAACAGTACACCGGGTGGAAGGAAGGTTTCCTGCCAAGCTGGTTCTTAGAACTGGAAACGACAAACAGCTTCCACTCCGTGACGTCATCATAGCACTAGAGCGTGGAGGACAGTGAGGGCAGCGTGTCAAAACACCGTGTGGTACATCGCATTGGAATCTGGACATAGTTAAGATTTTGGGGTTGTTGTTTTTTTGTTGTTTGATTTTAAACAAAAATGTGAAAACATTCAAAGTTGAAAAGTTGCATTTAAAGTTATGATCCTTTAATATATTCATGTTACCAAAACTATTAAACTGGAGGTGTTTCTCTTTGTGTCATAAAGGTTTAATTTTACATAAGTCAGTTATTTCATGTGATTTTTAACCCTTAGAAAGAGGTGGAGATGGAGACACCTGTTAACAATGCCGTGAGAGCATTTCCTTTCTCCTGAAGAAAAGTAATTTCTTATCAGACTATGGCTGGCCCTGTAATTTAAATTAAAATAAAATTTTGGAGAAACAGCATTGTGCATGTTGACGATGTCATACAGATTGTTGCATTCGTGTCGCTATGAACAGCCCCATCAGGAGACATGAGGACAGCTTTGCCACAAACTGGAACCAGAAACAACATACACACTCCTCTGTCTTTTTTTCCCCAGGGTTTTATTTTTGGTGTCAAACATGATTTTCACTTATAGTATAGGGCTCACAGCTGCCTCACCCTTCCTTCCACAGTTAAATATCATTAGGCCTTTTACTAGCATCGCTTTGACACCATGGCTTTGGGGGATCCTTTCTCTTCATTTCTGTGACCCTTTATTCTGAATACTCTAAGGTAAAACTAAAGCCCTGGGCAGGAGTGTTTACAAGTAGCTAGAGTGAAGCTACAATGACGGTGAGAGAATACAGAAGCACGGTGTTCAATGGCACCTGGGCGAAGCTGTGACCTCAGGCTGCCTGTAACGGAGCCACAACCTGCCCTCAGTTATTTCCACCCTTGTCATGAGTGGGACCCCGTTGTCAGGTGATGGCAAGGGATATGCTCTTGCCAAGAACACAAGATGTCTGGATGACATCTTACTTGTTATCTCTTCTAGGTAGTTCTCCAAAGATGTCAGGGTCCCTGAGGTCAGAACTTGTGACTCTGCCCTTTCTCTGAGGTGGCTTCATGCCTTAGCACAGGTTCTGCTTCCTACCAGTGGCCAGTCAGGTGTCCCCTCCCTCTGTCAAACACACAGAAACTGAGCTTGGGCCGCTCTGTAACGTGTGGCTATTCTGCCTTCCTTGTCTATGAGGATCCAACAAGACGGTGACTGACAGCTCTGAGGCTGCAGTGCACACAGCGTGTGTGTTCTGGGGCTAGCGCCCCTCCAAGGTGGTGAGTAACCCCACCTGAGACTTCACCAGAAGTTCCTCAGAGGACAGTGGCCTGGGACACTCTGCCCCTTCAGCTCTTCCTGGATTTATAGAGGGTCTCTGCCACGTCTTCCAGAGCCTGATAGCCCCTCTCTGACCATCTGGTTTCCAGAAGGTGGAAGGGCAAGGTAAGACCCCACACACACACACACACACACACACACTATAATCTGAAAGTGATCCTGGTTGGCTCCCAAAACCAGCCCTGGGAGAAGACCTCCCTCAGGAGCGAGCAGACTGAACACACCTCACCAGCTCCACCAAGAAAGGACCATCCGCTTCCGCCTGCCGACACTTCACATTCCAGCACCGAGGCATAACTTATAGGGCAAAGCCTTCCAACCTTCTTGCAAGGACTTCTGCTCCCAGAGTTCATGCTGACCAGAGATGGTGGTGATGGCTGCACAGGCGAGTCTCTCCACTGACATGACAATGACCTTGCTCATGTTTGGTCCCTGTGTGGTCCTCGGGCGAGGGCAGGTGTCTGGCCCGTCGGGGACCTATGTCTTCCCGGGGACCACCAGGTATCTGTGCAGGAGAGTGCCCTCTGCAGTTTGTGAAATTCTTTCATCCAGTAGAACTTCGGGAAGACAGTGGAGATTTGGGGGGAAGCTTTATATTTTCAACATTCTCTACAAAATGAGCTTTTGCTCATCAGAACTCCCATTCTTGGTAATACATTTTTATCACCTAAATACTTGGTGTGCCAGGGAAATAACAAGATCCTGCTCTAGTTTTCAGTAGCTGGGTCTTCCATTTGGTGGAGATTCAGCCGGAGCGGTGGACAGTGCCACAGCCCAGCCCAGGGGAAGATTCCAGACAAGGCTGCTCCCCAGCTGGCTCCCCCACCCACACACACACACACACCTCATGGCTGCCTGGCACACTCTCCTCCACACACCAAAGGTCTGTGCATCTCCCCACCTTTGAAAATCTCACTTGTGTGGAGGCAATGAGGGCCCCACTCAACCCATATAGCACCTTCTTGTGCTCAGCTGACTGCGTGGTCCTGCGCTCTCCCCAGCCATTGGGCTGTCCATCCCGCCCGGGACTGGCATCCACTGGGGATGAGGGGTTGGGTGCTGAGCCCCATCATATGAACACACTAAGAGGACCTAGCAGTGCCCCGCCCCACCCCCTTGGCACCCTCTTCTGCCTCTGAAAGCTGTTTATTGCAGCCCAGGGCACCAGACGCACAGCTGGTGTCGCCAGAAGCAGCCCCGACCCCCGTGTCCTGGACCCCGGCTGGGGGTGCTCGCCAGCAGACAGCTCCAAGGACACCACATGAATGGTTTAATGGCATATCTTTTATCTGACTCTTTCCTTCCCCTGGCTCATATCTCACACTGTACCAGGACTTCCTGGGATCAAGTCCCAAATAAATGACTAGCGTTCAAACCTTTGTCCCAGGCTCTACTTCTGGGGAAACCCAAACTAGACGTGCTCATTTGGTTTCTTCTAACCCAGAGGCATGAGCAGCCATGCCTGTGGTCAGCCGCATGGAGGAGGCCATGGGATGCAAAGCACTGCTGCCCCCCACCCCCTCGGGAAGCACATGCGCATCAAAGCCTGACTCACAACAGGTACCATGTGGCCCAGCACAGCAAGGCCTCTTGCGACCACAGCTTCTGCTGCCTGAGGCCAGGCCCAGGCCGCCGTCCCCCAGTCCCCAATACCCAGCCAGCTGAAGCCTTCAGACTCTCAAAAGCAGCTGGACAGGCCACACCTCTGCACAGAAATTTCTCTTCATGGCCATCAAAACTGGAAAATGCCCAATTCCCTCATGATTCATCTCCTTCCAAAAAAGACTTTCTTGAAAAGTGTAGTAGACTTAGATGGAGAAGGTTAGCAAATACAAAATTACTGCACAGTTTGGAATTGGGGCAGAGTTAGGAAAGAAAAGTCCAGATCTAGGTAAGAATTGGGATGGGGAATCTGGAGAAGGGGCTGGTTCATATGCAGCCTAAGCTCAGAGCCTACTCCCAGCCCAGCCAGCGGAGGGCCCTCCTCCAGCTTGTCCAGCATGCGACGCTTTACTTTAAAACGTCCACTGGGTGGCAGTAGAGCTCCTTGTTTCTAGCAGCCACTGAGCCTGGGGCCAAGGCATTCATAGAGCCCAGTGTGTGTGTTGTGTGCCAGGGCTTCCTGGGTGTTGTTTTGAGCAAAAGGAGTGTATAGTCAAGAGATGTTTGTTTTTTTTTAAAAAAGACACAGATGTGTGGTAAAGATTATAAAATGTGACAGCTAGAATGTAGGTGGTAGGATGTGGTGGGGTTTTTATTTTTTAGAAGAGTTTTAGATTTGCAGAAAAATTGAAGATAGTGCAGAGTTTCCATAAAGCAGGCCTGTTTCTCTTATGACTGACGTCTTAACTTAGTTTGGTACATCTGTCATAATCAATGGACCCATAAAGTCTATACTTTATTCAGACTTCCTTAGTTTTCCCTAATGTCCTTTTCTGTTCCAGGACCCCACACGACATTTACTCATCACGTCCCCATGGGCTCCCCTGGCTGTGAGCCTCTCAGACTTGCCTTGCTTTTGATGTATTTGAGCTCTACCCGTCAGGCAGATGGCAGCCTCCCCCGTGGCTGGGATTTGTCGGGTGTTTTTCTCATGATTAGGATGAGACTGCATTTTGGGAAGAGGACCACACAGATCAAATGCCATTGTCATCGTATCACAGTGAGGTGCACAGCACCATGGCCCTGGCTGAGGAAGGTGTCGCTATGTGCATCGTACACTCCAGGATGGGGGTGGACTCCACCTCCTTGACAGCATCAATTATTTGGAATTTTTTGCATAGGAGGTTGGTCTCTTTTCTCCCATTATATCATATTCCCCTGGAAAATTCTTCCAGTTTTCTGTATGCTTAAAATTTTTTATAATGAAACTAGGGGCCCGATGCATGAAATTCTTGTGAAGGGGAGGCCTCAGCCTGGCCAGCACCCTCTTGCAATCTGGGACTCCTTGCTCCTAACCGCCTGGCTCACGGTTCCTTAGCACTGCCACGGAGGCGGGAGAGGCTCCCACCACCGCCACTGCACGGCTTCTGGCTGAGCGGTGCTCCCGCTGTGGGAGCACACTGACCACAGGAGGCAGCTCCTGCATTGAGCGTCTGCCCCCTGGTGGTCAGTGCACGTCATAGCGACCGGTCGTTCTGATCATTCCGCCTTAAGGATCACTGGGCTTTTATATATATAGATGGTGGAAACAAAATAAGTGATATTTTTTAAAAATGGCTTGGGGAAAGGGAGGAATTACACCCAGTACATGTCACTGAATACAAGGCAAAAGGTCTTCAGTGTGTGAGGGGACCGCTGTACATGGATGTCCAGAAGCCCAGAACTCCTAGGTCCAAAAAGGAACTCACGCAGGCCCACCCGCCAGCCCCCCCCCCCGCCCCCCCGCAAGCTCAGGGCTCTAGTTTATTTTCTTTTTTAAAAAATATATTTTTATTGATTTCAGAGAGGAAGGGAGAGAGAGAGATAGAAACATCAATGATGAGAGAATCATTCATCAGCTGCCTCCTGCACCCCCCTTACTGGGGATTGAGCCCATAACCCGGGCATATGCCCTTGACCGGAATGGAACCTGGGACCCTTCAGTCTGTAGGCCGATGCTCTATCCACTGAGCCAAACCAGGTAGGGTGGGGCTCTAGTTTCTTAAATCAACAATCATCCTCAATTCCTTGCCTTCCTGCTCACCTCCTCCTCCCAAGCAATCGACAGCAAATTTTGTTTGTTATGCCTCAAAACCAGATATGCTTCACATCATATGTAATCAGAGAAATGCAAATGAAAACAACAGTGATACCCTACACGCCTATTAGAATGACCAGGATTTGTAGTGCAGTGAGAATATCTGCATGACACTGTAATGATGGATATATGTCACTACACATTTGTCCAAACTCATAGAATATACACCAAGAATGAACCCTAAGATGAACTATGAACTTTGGGTGATTATCCACTGTAACGAAGTACCACTCTGCTGGGAGATATTGATAGTGGAGGAGGCTGTGCATCTATGGGGGTAAGGGGTTTATGGGAAATATCTGTACCTCTTAATTTTGCTGTGAATCTAAAACTGCTCTAAAAAAAATTAATCTTTTTTTTAAAAACCAGAGACCATTAACAAAGAGCTGGAAACCACCAACTCTTTCCTTGGGCTTAAAATAGAGGCTTTTAGAAAAGAATGCTTCAAAAAGAAATATAAACATTCAGAACAAGCTGTGCTGATGGCTAGCATTAAAGAAGAATCCAGTCTTTAGAGGATGCATCAAAACGCATCTAATATCCAGTACCTGCAGCCAGAACAGCCTTCAAAATACATCAGAAGGATTAAAAAGACACTTTAGACAGGGCTAAAAGGTGCTTTGGATGAAAATGATCTTCACGAATGTGTGAGCTGCTTTCACAAGAAGCAAAGAAGGGGAAGGGAGAGTGATGAATGTATCAAACAAAATGAAATGTTAGAAAACTGAAAAAAAAAATCAGATCAAGCCTCTATGTAGCTACTCGCTAACGAGGACTCATTAGGTGGCCTTCTTGGGAGAACACTAACGTGGATGATGGGAACTTGGATTGGATGTAACGAATGCACCAGAAACAGAATTCCTAAAATGTTAATCTGAAGGACTTTTGAAGAAACTGATTGATGTCACTCAAAGGGTTATTTTCACTCTGGCCCGTGTGGCTTAGTTGGGTGAGCTGGTTCCATGCATCAAAAGATCGTCAGTTCAGCCTGGCTGGCGTGACTCAGTGGTTGAGCGTCAACCTATGAACCGGAGGTCACGGTTGGATTCCCAGTCAGGGCACATGCCCGGATTGTGGGCTCAATCCCCAGTGTGAGGTGTGCAGGAGGCAGCCGATCAATGATATTCTCTCTCTCTCTCCCTCTCCCTTCCTCTCTCTCTAAAGTCAATAAAAACATCTTTTTAAAAAAATAAAGGGTTATTTTAAAACACTTAAAAATAAATCAAATATACATGAAATTAGTGAAGAAAATGAAGTAATCAATACACTTATAGTTAAAGTCTTCAAACTGAGAAAGCTTTACTGAAGTTAGGAAAACACCAAGGGAGAGGCAGTAGCACCAGCATAATTTCGAGTCCTCCCTGAATAACAGCAAGAAAAATAAATGAGTGTTCACCAAGTATTCAATCTAGAGACGACGTGCCCTTTAATGTTAGGGCAGAATCGCTCCAAAGCAGATGGCGCGATCAGCCGTGCTGGGCACCCGCAGAGTACAAGCTGAAATTCCGTCAGAAAAATTCAAAAGAATCACGGCTCTCACGGAAGCCAGCTTATTTCTCATGCAAGAAAAAGCTCATGATAATGGGCTGAGAGCTCTGTTGGCTGAAAGAAAACCTTGATAATTTGAGAAAAGAACATTCATACATCAGACAAAAGTTACTGAGGAAGAATGTTAATATTTTGAAAATTAAGGTTACGTCCCGGATGTTCCAAATGGACATCTGTAGAGGCCAAAAGAACAACTAGAGAGGGTTGCGGGTCATGGTGGATTGGAGCCCACCCTAATGACTTCATTTTAATTTAATTGCTCCTTTAAAGACCCTATCAGTCATATTCTGAGATACTGGGGGGTTAGGATTTCAACATATGGGTGGGGGTGGGGCATGATTTAGCCCCTAATACTATGTGTTATTAATTCCTAGACTTGCTCCTCTGTACTAACAATAATTACAGCAGAAAAAAACTCCGCAAGCCCGGCTGGCGTGGCTCAGTGGTTGAGCGTCGACCTATGAACCAGGAAGTCATGGTCCAATTCCCAGTCAGGGCACATACCTGGGTTGCGGGCCTTGATCCCCAATGTGGGGCGTGCAGTAGGCAGCCAATCAATGATTCTCTCTCATCATTGATGTCCCTATCTCTCTCTCCCTCTCCCTTCCTCTCTGAAATCAATAAAATATATATTTTTTTAAAAAGTCCTTAAGCACAGCCCGAACGAGAGCTTAAGGTCTAAAGAGAAAAGCCTCCCTCTCACAAGCCAAAGCTGCCAACATCCATGTCCCTAAACAAATACAATTTGCTGGGCCTGCAGCCCCCCCTTCTCCCTGTGGACAAACAGGAACTTCACCCTCACCTTGTGGGTGAGACATAACTTCATTGAGAAATATGAATATGAAAGGGTGGACAGGCAACAAGGACACATATAGTCCACTTCTTCCCTGATTGAATTTCTACTTCTATAAGAAATATAGAAGTAGAATTTGACAAGGGGGAGGGGTTGATCTGTAGTGCACCCATCCTCACACGCTGAGTCCTCCTCACTCATCTCTCCACTTCAGTGCACCTCTGCAGAGAAGTCTGCCCTGACCCCTAGCCAGTGCTTGCCACCCCACCCCTCTCTATTCCTGAGCTATTCAAAGAACTTCACACTCTTGGAAATAATCACATTTATTTACTTGATTGGCCTTTGTCTCCTTTCACTAGAACATAAGACGCAAGGAACCGGTAGAGCTCTCTCTGTCTGGGTTCACCTCTGAATCCCCAGCCTGACGAGTAACATACGTTCACCTCTGAATCCCCAGCCTGATGAGTAACATACGCTCCAACGGGTGTTGAGTGGATGAGTAAGTAGCTGCTACATTTTAAAGAGTCACTTTGGCTTTAGAGTGAGTTTTTTCTATCCATCTTTCTAATTGTATTTTGTTGAATCTGAAATGTTCAGAATCGAAGGGGAGTCTGGGGAGGTGATGTTAAAATGGAATTATTAGCAGAACCGCGGCCCTGGGGGTGGCCGCCAGGGGGCGCCTCTGAATCTCCCAAAGCAGCCAGAGGCAGGCGGACCCCGGGCGTGGCCACCACGGGGCTCCCACTAGCAGGAGGGGCCTCCGCTGCCCACCGCCACCTCCAGTTCTCCGTCCCCATGCCTCCACTCTCTCCAGGTACCCGGCCGCAGGAAGAGGGGCTCGGCCTGCGATGGTGTCCCCAGGAAGAAATATGGAATTCCTAGGAATCGATTTTATGACCTAAGTGAAGAAAAGCACAAAACTTTACTGGGGGCCATAAGCTGAAAGTAAATGGAAAAATCAAACCATATTCCTGGACAGGAATGCCGTCTCTCCCCCAAATTAAAGTAAATCCAATAAAAATCCCAATAGGTTTTTGCAGACAAATGGGAAAATCATTCTAAAATTTGTCTCAAGTAGGCAATGTATTACAATTGTCAAGAACTTTAAAAGTAATGAACAATTTCGATGTTCTGTGTATATAACAACGCTAGGAGAAAATACTGGTGAATATATAAGTTTAAAGGGGAGAGAGTCTTTCTAAGTGCTCAGGCAAGGAAGAAATCATAATGGAAAATTTGAGGGATTTATATGTCAAAACAGTCCATGAATGCAACAAAAAGGCAGGTCTCAAAATGGAAAAATACCAGTGAGTTCTGATGGATAAAGCTAATATTCTTTTTTAAAATATATTTTTATTGATTTCAGAGCAGAAGGGAGAGAGAGATAGAAATATCAATGATGAGAGAGACCATTGATTGGCTGCTCTTGCACCCCCCCCCTTACTGGGCGTCGAACCCTCAACCCCGGGCATGTGCCTTGACGGGAATTGAACCTGGGACCCTTCAGTCCGCCAGCTGACGCTCTATTCACTGAGCCAAACCAGCCAGGGCAAAGCTAATATTCTTAATGTACAAAGGGTCTTCTCTATTTTTGTGAAGATAAACACGCGAACAGAAAAACTGGGAAAGCATACAGGCAGCGCTTCATAGGGTAGGACCTAGAGGCCCTTGGCCAGGGCTTATTATGAATGAACGTATTGTGGGGCTTATTGTGGCGGGGGTGGGGGGTGGGGGGTACCGTATTATGAAGGAACTGGGAAGTCAGCAGGTTTTAGGCAGAGGCAGGGCGTGGTCTGATTGACGTTTTAAATGCGCTCTCTGGCGGCTGCTGGGAGAACAGACTTTGGGCGGGGTCGGGGGGAGAGACCCTGGGAAGGTCCAGGTGAGAGGCCAGCTAAGATGGTCCAGGAGAGAGGATGGCGGGGACCAAAGTGGGAGAAGCGGTCCAGTCTGGATAGATTTTGGAGACAGAGCCCAGGGAACTCGCTGATGGATTCGGTGAGGGCATTAAGACAAAGAGAGGTGATAAGGATGTTCATGAACATGAGAGAATTTTTAATTATGCCAAAAGCATTCCTTTTATTTTGCTGTTGTAACACACTGTAAGTTTTGTGGCAACACGAATCCCTTATTGCGGAGTTCTGTGACTCAACAGAACAGGTGGGCTCTGCTGTTTCCTCTGCTCCTGGTCTGACTTGGTCAAAACAGGTGCCCACCAGCTTGGGCTCTTTACCTGGAGGCTCTGGGGGATGGCAGCGATGGGGGAAGAGGGGCTTCCAGGCTCATTCAGGTTGGGGGCAGATTTCAGTTCTGTGTGGTAATAGGACTGAGGTTTCTGTTTTCCTGGTTTCCGTTTCTCTCAGTGTGTGACAGTGGGGAATTGTAACCCACCCCACCATTCTTTTGACATTGTTTCTGTAAATGCTGAATCTGACTAAGAGGTCGCTTGTAGACAAACAGCATGTTTGTAGACGAATCCTAGGAACTAACTCCAGAAGATACAGACTCCCACCTTCAGTCATCCCAGTTCTGGGGGATTTGCTGACCTGCAACCGTAGAACTAGGATGACGAAGACCAGAAGACCATCATTTGACCAGTTTCGAGGTCCTTCTGAAATGGACTGTGCTGGTCTGCGCATAGAGAACTTTTCAACCTCCTTCCCTTGATCTCTTTGTTCTGCCTTCCCTCTCCCTCCTTATAAAAACCTCTGCCTGCGCTGAGATGTTAAGATGGTCTTTGTGACAAGAGTCCCCCATATTCTCAGATGTGTGACTGGAATAATCCTCTTTCCTGTTTCACCAGCACCTGTCTCACAAGTTTGGCTTGTACCCTTGGTTTCAGTAACTAGCGCTTTAAAGGCACCATGGTTCCTTGTCCCGTTGCCCCTCCCCCATCTACATACCAGCAACACCATTTCCAGGCCTCCTCATGCTTCAGATCGCCGTGAATTTTCTGCTACCTCTCTCTCACTTGAGCCAGAGGAAGTGCTCTGCCTTTAAGGACTCGCGTGATCACTCAGGTAAAACCAGAATAATTTTCCTATTTTAAGGTTCATAATCTTAATTACTTCTATAAAGTTCCTTTCACCATGTAAGGTAACAAATTCACAGGTTCCAAAGGTTAGGCCATGGCTATCTTGATGGGGGGAGGGGGGCATTCTGCCTGCCTACCACATGAGAAAATGCTGAAATTAAAGAGAGAGAGAAAAATAAGCAAGATATTAACCAGAGCTTCTCATTTTAGACTGGATAATTGTTGTGGGGACTGTCCTATACACAGCAGCTCTGGTTTCTAACTACTAGAGGACAGTAGCACCTACCTCCCCCCAACCCAAGTTGTGACAAACATTGCCAAATATTCCCCAAAGGTCAAATCACCCCTAGTGAGATCTCTCCCTCTCCCCTCTCCCTCTCCCTCTCCCTCTCCCTCTCCCTCTCCCTCTCCCTCTCCCTCTCCCTCTGCCTCTCCCTCTCCCTCTCCCTCTCCCTCTCCCTCTCCCTCTCCCTCTCCCGTTGTCCCAGTTTAGTGAAACACATACATACCACACACACATATTCACATATAGAGTGAAAAATATTGGAGGAAAAATAACGAAGTACTAACTGGTTGTTGTGGGTTTTGTCATAATAGTTGTCTTATTTTCTTTATGTTTTTTAAAGTTTGAATAGCTATTACTTTTAAGCATTATTTTCAAAGCAATTTCTCTGTGTTTTTATTCTTGGAAGTTCTATTTGGCAGTACTTCGCTGTTCTTCTAATGTACCATTGAATTTCTGTATCTCATTTCATAACTAAAAGTATGTTTCTCTCTTTTGTCAGATTTTTGTGTCAGAATATATAATCTATGCCTAAAATTAATTGAAGCACCAACATAACTAGCTGTTCCTTTAGTTTGAAAGAACCATCCAGATAAGTGGTCTGGCTGCTCAGAGCCTTTTTTTTTTTTTTTTTGAGAGAGAGAGAGAATTGCTTGAGAACTTTTTTCAGTATTTTCCTTGATTATAGGACATTATTATTTTCTCCTACTTCTTGAGTCCATTTTGGCCATTTTACTTTCCCGTAAAATCATCCACTTTGGAACATTCATATTTATTTTATATGAGTATATATAGCATATTATAACATGTAATAACCACTTTATCTGTGGTTATATCTTCTTTCTCAAATTAATATTTTCTACCTTATTTATTAATTAGATTTTCCAGAGATTTGTCTCTTTTTACTGTATTTCAGAGGAACTATCTCTTCATTATACTTATCAGGTACAAAAAATTAAAAATGGAACTACCATAGGATCCAGCAATTCCAGTATATCCAAAGGAAAGGAAATCAGTATCTTGAAAAGACATGTGCACTCCCGTGGTCATTGTAGCATTATCCACAAAAGCCAAGACATGGAAACAACCTAAGCGTCCACTCATGGATGAATGGATTTAAAAAATGTGGTGTGCCTGGATACAATGGGATGTTATTCAGCCATAAAAAAGAATAAAATCTTGCCATTTGTGACAACATGGGTGAACCTGAAGGATATCATACTAAGTGAAATAAACCAGACAGAGAAAGACAGACACTGTATTATCTCATTTATATGTGGGATCTAAAGTAGTTGAACTCATAGAAGAAGACAGTAGGATGGTGGTTACCAGTCTGGTGGATGGAGGAAATGACATGTTGGTCAAAGGGTACAAACTTCAAGTTACAAGATGAATTACGTTCTGGGGAGCTGACAGAACTCTGAGGGTAGTGGCTGTTATGCCCAGATCTCAAGATCCCCAAAGACCACACTAGGAGCCAGCCAGTTCGATGCAAAAGCAGAAGGTCCTTTTATTGAGCTAGCCAGCCCGACTCCGCTCCAGGCCAGCGCAGTGACCGGAAGCAGAGTGAAACCGCCTGTGAAAAACAGGGTTTTAATAGGGGGTGGAGTGAGGGGACTGTGGGCCCTGCCGATTGGCCAGGCGCAAGCTGGGTCTTGTTACACAGGATGTGGTCATCTCTATGGCGCGCACGTCCCTTGATTGTCATTGGTTAGTTTAAAGAAATCCCAGGCGTGGCCAGCAGAGGCCTGGGCTTCCGGGAAGAAAGTAGCACATGGCTGCTGCCCCAACATGGAGGATACGGGCAAGATGGAAGGCATAGCCCTCGCCCTTTCAGTGGCTATACCTTTGTCTGAGATCACTGCATCCCCAGCAATCCCCATCAAAGGTTAACTATAACTGTAAGTCTCAAATAACCAGCCTCTACATTGTCATAAACCAGATATCCTTTAAGAACAACACTGAAGTACTCAATTTGGAGAAAGAGGTAAACACATGTAAAGTTCACATTTGGGGTTTTAGTTTTAAAATGAACTATTGTGGAGGTTGATTCCAGGAAACCTTCCCACTGGAGCCAATTCCCCTCCTCAACTTGGTTGATGGGGGGGCGGGGGGGGGGTGAGTCACAGGAGAGGGCATGGCCAAGCAGCCCAAAGGCATCCCAAGTAAGATGAGGATTAACCCTAGCCAGTCTTGTTCAGTGCTTAGAGCGGCGGCCTGTGGACTGAAGGGTTTGGGGTTCAATTCAGTCGGGGCATGTGTGGGAGGCAACCAATCGATGTGTCTCTCTTCCATCAATGTTTCTCTCTCTGTGTCCCCCTCCCTTCCACTCTCTCTAAAAATCAGTGGGGGGAAATATCCTCTGGTGAGGATTAACAACAACAACAACAAAATGAGGATTAATAACCAGGTGGAGGTATGAGGACAGAAGCCAGGATGGAGCTAGGATGAGTGTGGAGAGGGATGAGGAAATGGAGACCAAATTTTCTAGAAGTTTGGCTAAGGAGAAAATGAGAGAAATAGAGTACCAAGGGGAGGGGCCAAGGGGTCAAAGGAGTTGTTTTGTTCTGTTTTCTTCCAAGGTTAATGCAAGCATGTTTCAGAACTGATAGGACGGAGGGCAGAGCTGAGGCTGGAGTAGAGGGCCATCCCTGATGGGCTGGGGATGGGGCATGACTGAGGCCTTAAGATATGAGATGGTGGGAGGCTTGAAATCCTCACCAAGAAGGTGGAATGAATCTAAGAGAAGAGCAAAGACAGACGCCTCCTCCAACCTGAAGGGCCCAAAGGGACCACAGTAACCACAGGGGCAGCTGCTGGTGGGGGCCTGGCCAGCAGCACGCGGGTGTTCTCACAGGATGGCTTCGGATTCTCGGTGGAGAGGTGAGCTCGGAGGCTGAGGAGAGAGGAGAGGGCGGTCTGCAGAGGACAGGACAGGAAGAGGCAGTGAGAGGGTGAATGAGGTTGTTTGCCTTTCTAACAAGTTCCCTGGGGCTGCTGGGGCTGCTGGTCAAGGTCCTCACTTTGAAAATGACTTTGAGAACAAAGCCACACCCAGGGGAACCATTTGCATGGGCTGCCTTGGGACTGCTCAGCTGCACTGAGGTCTCAGAAGAGGAGGTGGCACGGTGGTTCCAAAGGGCACGATGGGCCCTGGCTGAGTGGCTCAGTTGGTTAAAGCATCCACCGTACACCAGAAGGTTTCTGGTTGGATCCTGGTCAGGGCACATACCCAGGTTGCAGGTTTGATCCCCAGTCAGGGCACATGCAGAAGGCAATGGATGGATGTTTCTTTTTCACATTGATGCCTCTCTCTTTCTCTCTCTAAATATCAATAAAAAACACACCTTGCGGGGCGGGGGGCGGGGGGTGAGCCTGGGAACTTGTCTGGAAACTGCATTTATCTAGCAAACACTGTTTTAACAGATTGTGTGTTTAGGGAGGCTGGTCTTGGAAAGGGAGCCCAAAGGGATAAGGCTTTGAAGAGGGCTGACTCCATGCCTGATTGGATGGATGGATGGATGGATGGATGGATGGATGGATGGATGGAGTGAACCTCAGTCCTCCCCAAGTCAGAGCAGCACGCCCGGCAGGGGTCACTGCGCACCGAGGGGCAGGAAGGGGGCGCAGGCGCAGCGGGCGCCAAAGCCCCCCCTGTTGGGGGCGGACTGGAGGTGGGGTTAGAGAAAGGCACGCGAGCAGATCCAAACTTCCGGTGCCTGCGGAGTGCGGGCAGCGGCTGCACCGAAAGAGGCTGCACCGTCAGCCGCTGCAGGGCGCACCGCGGCCGGCGCAGCCATGGTGAAGATCAGC
>NW_005871051.1:26637085-26637844 GCF_000147115.1 Myotis lucifugus
GGACCGGCGTTTGCGTCTGGTTCCAATCAAGGGGGAGGGGCCGGGAGTCGCGTCCCCAGGTGGGGGATGGGAGGAAGGTTGAACCTCATTTCTCCGAAGTGGGGCCGTGGGTCCTGATTGGTGGGAACCGAGGCGGGGGAGGGTTCTGGTGCCGTCGAAGGGAGAGGGGAAGAGGGGCCATTGATTTCATCCCAAAATGGGGGGGGGGGGAAAGCTTGTGGCTTGCAAGGGGGGGGGAAGTGCTGCTACTCTGCACCTGAATTGGGGGAGAAAATAGTGCGAAACGAAATGGAAATAAACCAAAACCCGCCGGGTGTACCTCCTGGGTTCAAAATTCGGGGTTCCCAGGGTGATCCTGGGCCCACCGAACCCCGCCCCCTTTTTTCTTTCTTCCCCGGCCCTCCCTCGGGCTGTCCCCTCCCGGCGGGGGAAGGGGCCCCCGCCGCCCGGGCGTCCTCCCGCATCCCCACTGCGCTTCCGTGGGGGGCGGGCCTGGGCGCACCCCGCCCCCGGCGCGTCCTCCCGGGCCTCCCCGGCCTCGGGCTGGGGAGAGAAGGCATTTCCGCGGTGGAAAACCGGGCGGCGTGAAGTCTGCCGGGGGAGGGCCCGGAGGCAAAGGGAGGGAGAGCTGTCCGGCCGGGCAGAGGTGTCTACGCAGGGTCGCCCACAACGATCTTGGGCCGCATCTGGGGCCGCCAGCCACTATGGAGACTGGAAGTGGAAGAAAAGTCTTCGTCCCTCCCTCCCTCTGATGGAGGC
>NW_005871051.1:26638301-26639320 GCF_000147115.1 Myotis lucifugus
CAAATGAGAGAGAAATGACACGAGATAATTTGGAAATATTGGGGGACCAGGCGGGCAAGTCCAACTCGAACAGAAGGACTTCCCCCCAATGCTCTGGCCGCTCCAACCTTTTATTTGATCGGGGGTAGCCCTAGGGTAAGTAGGTTTCAATGACACACAGATTAGCCCACCCACAGGCAATTTCCAGTAATAGGCAGACTATCTTATCAATAAGGATTTACATGATTAAAGCTGGGGAGGTTGCTTCAGCTACCATTATCTAGATCAGGGGGCCTCAAACTTTTTAAACAGGGGGCCAGTTCACTGTCCCTCAGACCGTTGGAGGGCCGGACTATAGTTTAAAAAAAAAACTATGAACAAATTCCTATGCACACTGCACATATCTTATTTTGAAGTAAAAAAACAAAACGGGAACAAAATACAATATTTGTATTTGCATGTGGCCCGCGGGCCGTAGTTTGAGGACCCCTGATCTAGATTAACTGGGTGGTATCTAGATTAACAGTGGTGCACAGCTCCGACCTTTGCTAGGGCTTCAAAGGTCACTAGCTTTTGGGGGTCTCTATTCTTCTCTGCTAGTGAAGACGATAGGTGGTCTCCAACACTGTGCCTCGGAAGACGGGGCTCCAGAGAGGGGCCTCAGCCGTGGGTGTCGGGTGTCGCGGCCTGAGCAGGCACCCTGGGTGGGGAGTGCTGGGAGCCCGCAGCATGATGACCGCCTGGGCTGGGGTGGGGAGTTGCTGTGCCCCCACCACACCAGCTCCATCTTAATTGGGCGCCTGGATGGGGAGGGGCACTCCCTATTTGAAGACTGATCTGCTGCTTTAAAAGTTTCCAATGAGCACTTTTCGAGCCTCTTTCCTCCCTTCCTCTCTGCCCTCCCTGGAGGGTGCAGGGATAAGGGGCCCAAAGCAGCATTCTTGCCCCTTCTCCCAGCTGCCTGGCACCCAGCTGAGGTCTGGAAAACAAGACCCTGCCTCTAAGAGCTATAGGCTTTGGGCAGGAGGGGGACCAGCCAG
>NW_005871051.1:26639420-26663518 GCF_000147115.1 Myotis lucifugus
TTTGCAGGAGTGGACCATCCTCGGAAGCACTTTGCTGTAAGTGCAGGCCGGTTGCAGAGGCCAGCTAGAATCACCCTTGGCAGTAACCGACATCTAGCCTCTGCTCTTCCCCCTCACCCCAGCGTGAAAATGGAAATACCCACCGTTTTCCTGGGTGCTGTTGGTAGTGGCCTTGAGCCTGCTGAGCAAGCCTCCCCCCCCGCCCCCCACCTTTGTTGGCCAGGGTCCCCTCACTCTCTTAATCATGGAGAGGAGGCAATGGGGGTCTGGGAGGAGGATTAAATCGGACACCTTTAGGACAGGTGTGCCTATTAGTGAAATTTTACAGCTGCTCCAGGCCCCGAGGTGATGCCCAGGGGGCTTGCTCTACTGGAACTGGGGCCTTGGGAGAAGAGTTCACTTCTGCCAGCCTCTTGTGGCGTCTCCTGGCCAGTGGGCACATTTCCCACATCCAGCGCCCGGGCGGTGAGTACAGCAGGTGCCAGCATTCACAGATGTCGCCCAGGACAGAGTTATCACCCATTTATTAGGGCCCTGAAGGAGAGGTGAGTGGGACAGGCGGGCTGTTGGGGAGGCCCCGGGAGCTGCTTCATCAAGACAGGCCATTTGAGTTTTGTGCCACTCGGGTGGGGATGCAGAGGAAAGCCTATTAGATAGAAGGTGTCTTCTGGCTGGGGCTGACTCTGGACCCCTTCTTGGTTACTGAACTAGACTCAATAAGACTCAAAGCAGGACCACGGGACGCACAGATGAGCTTGCAAATGCCGTGCAGCAGGCGAGCCACCCGCTGGCGCCGTGATAAAATGTCACCTGTGTGCAGGCCTAGGGGCCAGGGTGCGGCAGCACCACCCTCAGAGCAGGCTCCCCCAGCTTCTGAGCAAAACCTGAAACACAAGGAGGATTTTGTCCCCAGACCTGCTGCTGGAAGGCAGAGCCTCAGTGGGCCTGGGAGGGGATGGGGTGAGGGCCCAGCTGGGCCTCCAGCTGCCCCCTCTCCCCACGTGGTGTTTGCCCCTGAGACAATGAGAAGCCTGCACTGATGGGCGGCTAGTGGGGAAGCGCCCCCTCTTAGCACCTTCTGGCCATATCATTCTTAGTGGGTGAGAGGGAGCAATAGAGGCCCAAGAGGAGGATTACAATCTGTCCTAAAGGGTTACTTACACCTTTAGGACAGATGTGCCTATTAGTGAACGTGGCCAGCTCTACACCTCTCAGCGCCCTCCCCTCTCCCACAGTCCTCTGTGCCTATGTATTCTCTCTCTCTCTCTCTCTCTCTCTCTCTCTCTCTCTCTCTCTCTCTCTCACACACACACTCATACTCACTTAGAGGCTGTAAATTTGTTTTTTTCGCACTCGACCCAACGTGGGGTCTGTGAGAATATAAGAAAGGAGGTCAATACGGGTCTTAGCGCTGCAATTTCTCTGGCTTTGCGCTCTGATTAATGGCCCCTGTGACGCTCCCTCCCAGCCTGCATACCTGAGAATCAGATTTCACCTTCTGTGCCCTGGCCTCAGGCCCTTGGCAGGGGGAGCTGAGTCTCCCGGAGTGGTTGGGGGAAGGTGCCTGCCAGCCCAGAGGGTGGATCCGGCCAGGCTTGGAGTCCTCCTGTCCCACAGGCCCCAAGGGCTGGGTTGAAAGGACCTTCGTGAAAACATGAAAACGCAGGCCAGCTCTGGGTCCTGCCCCATGGCAGTGTGGGGACATGGGCTGTCCTATCCGTGGCCTGCCCTGAACTTCCCAGAGCACCAGACTTTTCTACTCTCTCCGTTCTATTTCCCTCGGCCTGCCTTTGCATGTTCCAAGGCTGTCTGTCAGCAGAGTGTCAGGGTTTCTCTTAGTGACAGAAAAAAAAAATGTTGTGCTAAAATCACAGAAGCGCAGCCTCTCTGAGCTCGCTCCCCCAGGAGAGCTCTAGCAGCCGGCCTTCTCGTCCCCCCAGGCCCTTTCTCTGGATCTCGTCTTGACCGTGAGGAATGGAGCAGAATCCACCTGAGTGCCAAGCAGAGTGGAGGACTGTGCAGGAGTGTCCTCGGGGTCTCACTCTTCTCACCCACATGGGTGCTGCTGGGTCCCACGATAGGAATGGGGTTCCAGGGATAACAAAGTCATGACCCCTGTCAGCATCTGAGCACAGCTCTGCATGCTCCAGTGGACAGGGCATTTGCCCATTCTCACCACACCCTGTCAGTGTTCTCTCTCTCTCTCTCTCTCTCTCTCTCTCTCTCTCTCTCTCTCTCACATACACACACAAAAAACACACGGATGCCCTTGTCTCTGTGAGCTGCACCCTGGGAAAAAAAATTGCTGGGGAGGTGGGGGAGACCCCTTGCACCAGCCGGCTCTCCTGGCCTTGGGGGAGCACCTTCTGGTTCCCTGGTAGCCTCCTCCTCCAGCCTGCAACTGTAGCTTAATCCGCTTGCAGTTATTTTGGGCATTGCCACCAGGGGAGGGTAGCCAGGGCGCTCTCTCCATGAGCCCGGGGGTCTGCGGAGTTAATGCTCCAGTTGGCTGGGTTCCCCTGACTGTTTTGGCCTTGCCTTTGACAAGTCATTTAATGAGTGCCGTTGTGGGGCGGAGTGAAGCAGGCAGGCAGAGGCTCAGGCCCCTCTTGGGTCCCCACAGGTCTGGCTCACGTGCCTCACAAGAGTACACAGCCAGGCACTTTGCTCAGAAAGCCCAGTTGCTATGGAAACAGTAGGCAGTATTTTCTCCTTTCTAAAGGGAAGCTCCCAAATGCCTGGATGCAGTAACTGCTTCATGTGAGGGCTGCATTTTCCTGGGTCTCTAGCGTGGCAGATGAAGCTGGCCATCTCTCTGAGGGAGCTGGGCAACCAGGGATCCCCAGAGGCGAGGCCCCCAGCTGACTGCACGCCCCAGAGGCCTCTGTCCACCTGCCAGTGCCCAGTGCGCGGGGCCTGCGAATATGCCAGGGCTTTGGAATTCGAGCCTTGGTCTTGACGGTGTAGTGTGGGGCCAGGGAAGCGATGGCAGCGTGGGGGCAGGATTCAGGGGCCCTCCCTCCTGTGTGGGGCCCTTTTGTCTGGAAGCAGGGACATCCGTGGTTTCCCATCTGCCTCATGACAGCCTCTGGTCCTGCTTTTTCTTCCAGCCACTGCTCGGCCATGATGCTTCTGGGGTTTGGCCCCCGAAGGCTGGAGGGTGGGGAGGGGAGTAGGGGATGAGCCTCCGGTATGCACTCAGTGGGTGTCAATAGAGGCAGGAGAAGGAGCCATTTGTCCACTGCATGTCTAGGAAAGGTGGGTGATCCCCAACCTTCACAGTGACCCCCACAGAGACGTGAGGACACAGGGCCGCGTCAGGTGTCCTGGCTGGAGGCTGTGTCCTCAGCCACATTAACCACCCCTCACATTCAGCTGGCGCCACATAAGCCCCACCTCCTCCCTCTCTGTCCTCTCTGACCTCTCTCCCCACTGCCCTCTCCAGCTGCCTCGCCCGCCCCTTAGAAACACCTGACCCTGCGGGAGCAGAAAGGTGGCTCTAACCCTGGTGGCCTCACCTTGACCAGGCACTTCCTGTGGAGCAGGCCCAGGGGCTCTGGCTTGTAGCCCGTTGACTGTTCTGTTTGTGTGTGTGTGTGTGTGTGTGTGTGTGTGTGTGTGTGTGTTTCAGCAGTTCTCACAAGCTTGCTTCTCTGGTTTTCTTGAAGAAGGAGCATAAGCCTGACCCCTTGCAGCCTCAACAGCTGTCTCAGTGGTGGCCCTCACCAGGGAAGTTGGGCAGATAAAGATCTTTATCCTGTACCAAGGGCTTCAGGTCTTTGTCTCCTTTACTCCCGACAAAACCCCCCTCAGGACAAAGCCCTGTGGGGAGGCAGGCGAACTGTTCACCTTTCACGGGGAACCTGCGCAGGGGGGGGCACTGCAGTGGACATGCTGGATCCCAGCCCCTGCAGGGGCCTCAGGCCGGGTCCCACCGAATACAGATGTGGGTCCCCAGGGGCAGGGGGCACAGCTGGCAGGGTCGGCGGCCTGCCTTCCGAGTCAGCGACGTTCCTGAGGACCACGCACAGGACGGATGGATCCCGGGTGGCTTGTTCCTCTGCGACGCTGGCAGCGCCTGGCTCTTGGGTCGCCCTGTCCAGTGCTGCTCCTGGGAGCCCATTGGAAAGTCAGAGCCATTGCTTTGAGCAGGGTGGGCAGGGGCACCTCTCCATTCTGTGTCTCACCCCATGGTGGCTGAGGCTGGGGCTGCTGGCCTGGTGAGGGATGTGCCCAGAGAGGCCCTCCCCAAGCAACAGCCCCTCTGATGGGACTGTCCTCTGCTCCCCGAGGCCTGGGCCACACCCCCCAACGAGTGCTAAACCAGGGGCCACAGGGGAGAGGACTTGAGGGACACAGCAGGCTGTGAGCCGCATCTCTACCAGACTGGACCTCCGGTGCTGAGAGATATGGGCCTGACCTGGGTCACTTGGACCTGAACTGTGTCCCCACCCTCCTGCCACCCACCCCACCCCAGGATGAAGGGAGAAAGGAAACATGGCACAAAGACGGCTAAGCAGGCAGTTAGTGGCAGAGGCCCAGTGAGGCGCTGGGCTCTGAGCTGGAGCTCCTCCCCTCCCCCCACACTGCCCCAGCTCCTTGGGGTGGGGGTGGGGTGGGAGTCTTTGGCACTGGCCTCTAACCTCACCCAGCTGTATCTGGACACCACGGAGGAGGGTTTGGATGGTGGGCACTGGAGGCAGAGACCAGCCTGGCACCTTGACAGCAGCTCACAGGGTGCAGGAGGGCCTGGGTCAGGGGGGACAGGCGTAAAGAGGGTGAGCAAGGTAGCACTGGCCCAGTGCTGCAGGTGAAGCGTGCTACTGAGATTATACACATCCGGCAACCACCTGCCCAGACACAGGTGGTATGGCCTGGAGCTGGGTCTGCTTGGCTTGCTGCTGCTTGGCAGCCCTGCAGCTACTGTCCTGAGCCCAAGCCTGGCTCCCAGAGCAGGTTTTACCAGGAGCCTCCTGCCCTGGTCTCCCTGGCGGCAGCTGCTGCTGCCACAACCACGTTTCCCTCCTGGCAGAAGCATCCTGGCTTCTGGAAAGCCTCCTGACAACCTGCCTGGCACTGCCAGCCGGGCCTGTGTGAGGCCATCACTGCCTGGAAGACTGAGCTCTACTCAGCGTAGATCACAGGCCCAGTGCTGCCCGGCCAGACGGAGACCGACCCGACGCTGTGGGCCTCCTGGAGCCCCTGTCCCCATCAGTCAGTGACTGCTCCTGCCGCGGCCCCCCTCCCACTGCCCCCATTCCCGTCCACCCTGTGGACTCCAGCCTTCAGGTGCATCTTGTCACTCCCCACCTCAAAAGCCTCCCTGGCTCCCCACTGCCCAGAGCACCCCGATTCCCACAGGTGACGAGGCCTGGCACAGTGACGAAGGCCATGTCCGTGCTTCCTCTTCTGTGTTTGAAAGAATACCCTGTGGTCACAGCTGGTCCCACGAAGGGGACTCGGCAGGGGAATTCCAGATGCGCCTGCTGAGCCTCAGTGCGTCATTTTGGGCCTCGTGGCGGGTCTCAGTCCCTGTGTACAGGGCAGGAGGGGCTGGGGGAGCCCGCAGCTTCCTTTTCTTCCAGATAATTTCCCACGCACCCACCCGTCCTTCTCTCCCCTGACCCCAAGGCTCCCCTCAGGCCAGCAGGGTGAGGACTCACTTCGGAAAAAGGGTGGGAGGATTCCAGGGTTCAGGACCCCCACCTAACTGACCCTGCACTGCCGTCTGCAGGAGGAGCGGCCCCCCTACCACCGCCACAAGAAGGGGGGCTCCGTGGGCAGCGTGTGCTACCTGTCGATGGGCATGGTGGTGCTGCTCATGGGCCTCGTGTTCGCCTCCGTCTACATCTACAGATACTTCTTTCTCGCTCAGGTGAGGCTGGGTGGGAGGGGGAGCAGGCTCTCAGAGAAAGGGGAGCATTCAGAGAGGGAAGTGTGGGAGTTTGCAGCGGAGGTGGGAGCTAGCAGGAGAGGGCAGCGTGAGCAACTGAGAGCCAGGTGCTTGGGGTTTGTGAAGAGGGGGAGCAGGAAGTCCTGGGCATGCCCCCCAAGATGGGAGGAGTGCCCAGGCTAGCCCAGAAGGCCTGCCCCCTCGTCCTCCCTGGGGAGCCTTGCTCTGGTACAGGAGCCAGGACTGGGGCCCACCCTCTAAGGCCCACAGACCCTGGACAAGGGTCCTTACCCGTTTCATCAGACACACCTGCGGTCAACAGGAAACTCTCCCAGGGGTACAGTCAGCAGTGGGGAAGCCGGGATTAGAACCTGGGCCCTTGTGGCCTGAGGCCCCTTCCCACAGAGTCACCCTGGGCCGTTGTCACCAGAAACTCAGACCGAGCACAAATCAGAACTCTGATCCCTCAAACCCGGTGCCCAAGGGTCACGCTTTAAGGAATTCCCTCCCATTTTGTGTTTGGACGCAGGTTATGAAACGAGAAAGGTGGAGGGTGGGTTTACAGACCCACGCACACCATGCCCCCCGCTGGCCCACCCCCAGCGATCTGCTCCTGCAGCCAGTCTGGGCTTCAGCTAGGCCAGGAGAACTGTTCATGGTCACAGTGACCTTGTGATCAACGCAGCCCTGGGGAGGGAGGCAGTGCCCCGAACTGAGAGAAGTAGTTAAGGTAAAGGTAGCTCGAAAGAAGAACCTTAAGTACAACAAATGGGGAACCTCAGAGGGATGAAAAGGCTGCAGATGGCCAGTCATTTATGACCCCAGTGACCTCTCCCACCTTAAGCATTGGCCTTCACCTTGGTCCTCACCCAGTTTTCCCACAAGGGAAATCGCTGAAGAGTTTCTGTTCCCTGGGACTTGCCCCTGGGAACCCGCTGACTTCCCCTTCTGTCCTCCCTCCCTGCCCCGCAAGGCCTGCTTCCTACCTTTCCCTGGTTTTCACTTTCCTGTGCGGACCCCGCCCCGAGGCCTTTTTCTGCTGTGGCCACAGCCTCTCCTCCACCCACTCTGGCTTCTGGGCCCCTCTACTCCCAGCCCCACTCACACTCCAGGGTTCCTCACCCACCGGAAGTCCCAGGGACTGGGGCACCTCACAGTAGCCTCTGGTCTGTGCCCTGGGACCCTGTGACTCGGGCGTGCTGACTCACCCTGGAGCTCGGGCGGAGACTGGAGGAAAGTCCTGCCCAGTTCAGGCCAGCTGTCCGGGCACCGATGGAGGAGGCCCTGGAGAATTACCCCTGGCCTCAGTCATGTCATAATGCCTCTGCCTCCCTTCCCTTATTTTTTTAAAATACATTTTTACTGATTTCAGAGAGGACGGAGAGGGAGAGAGATCAGTGATGAGAGAGAATCATTGATCGGTTGCCTCCTGCACGCCCCACACTGGGGAGCAAGCCCACAACCCGGGCATGTGCCCTAACTGGGAATCAAACCGTGACCTCCTGGTTCACAGGTCGACGCTCAATCACTGAGCCATGCTGGCCTGGCTCCCTTCCTTATGATGGAGGGACGAGGCTGGCCACTCAGGGGAAACAGCGTTTGTCAAGGTTTCTCATGAAGCATGGGGCCCAGGGAAGGTGGGGGCTGGTGTGAGGTTGGACATGGAACTGGAATCACAAGGGCTGCCTCTCAGCTCCTCCCCGCCCCCACTTTGCCCCCAGGTCTTCAGGGCCCCACAGCAGGGGGCAGGAAAGATGGGTGAATGCCCTCTGGTGGCGGTGTAGGGCACTGCATGCCCCCGGAGCCCAGCTTGTTCAGTTCAAGCTCCTGTGTTTGCCCCTGAGGACCCTCCTGCTCACCCCAGGCTCTTTCTCAGGTGTCTGTCCCTCTGGGTCCTCCCCGTGCTGGTCCACCCCATTTCCCAAGCACAGACTCATGGACCTGAAGCCAGAAGAAGCTTGAGGGAGCACCTTATTTTACAGATGGGGAAACTGAGGCCCAGAGAGGTCATCCACCCAGGAAATGGTTGGCCCAGCTCACCCTCCCTGACTCCCCACGTCTCTCAGTTTCTCCATCTGTGAAATGGGTCTCACAGTCCCACCCTTCCTGTGTCCTCAGGCCTTAAGAGAGTGAAGTGGGTGGGCAGGTGGCAGTGGCCGGGCCCAGGGCACTGCGTGACCAGTCTGTCTCTCTCCCCACGTTGCTCAGCTGGCCCGAGACAACTTCTTCCACTGCGGCGTCTTCTACGAGGACTCCCTGTCCTCCCAGGCCCGCACGCGGATGGAGCTGGAGGAGGACGTGAAGATTTACCTCGAAGATAACTACGAGCGCATCAACGTGCCGGTGCCCCAGTTTGGTGGCGGCGACCCTGCAGACATCATCCACGACTTCCAGCGGGTGAGGCCAGCCAGGGGCTGAGGCTGGGGCCGGGGCGGGCAGAGGGGCACCCAGGGGCCACAGCCCCCTCCCACCAAGAGTCATGAGGAAGAACAGGCGTGAAAGGAGAATGCTGACGGCCCTCGTACATGCTTTGACTATAGACAGAGTAACATCAGCTGTGTGTAGGGCATGACTACGGCTTAGCTTTGTTGAGGTTTTAAAGACATTGCTTTTATTACACCAGGTGCTAAAGTAAGTTTATAGTTGTGCGTATACAAAACACAAAGTTTTTGTATTATTATTTAGTGATTGTATTATTTTCATACGAACAACTGAACCTACTTCTGCCCTCCCTGCATGGGTAACGTAGTTATCACTGAGTGAACCAGCCACGGATTCTCCCCCCGCCACCTGGCAGCTGCAGACGCTGGCTTCGTGGGTCAGGGTGTCCCTTTTTATCGCATATTCCTGTGCCCACGCTGATCGAGGTGCAGGACAAGGAGGGCCTGGGATCGGGGGTTTCTCCCTGAGGGTCCCCCGAGGTGGGCCTCCCAGCTTTGATGACATGCAGTCGGGACATCACTGTATTCCCCAGACCTCGGCTCTGTCACCCCATGAGAAGAGCCCTGTGACACTGAGGCATTTAACACTTGGTGTCTTTCATCTAGTAAATGAAACACAGGCTGGGAGAGGAGCAGAAAAAAGGGGTGTATCCCCACGGCGGGGGTGGGGTTTCTGCCTTCGCTAGTCAGAAGCCTCTCCCAGCCCCCTCCCCCCATGGGCCAGGCCCTCACCTGCAGGGACTGACATGACCCTTCCTTCTCCCCAGGGTCTGACCGCCTACCATGACATCTCCCTGGACAAGTGCTATGTCATCGAGCTCAACACCACCATCGTGCTGCCCCCTCGCAACTTCTGGGAGCTCCTCATGAACGTGAAGGTGAGCGGTGGTTTTGGCCGGATCTTGTCCCTCCCTGTGGAGCCAGGCCTGGGGCAAGGGAGGTTCCATGTCCTCACTCCATGCCCCCGTCCATACCCCACTATATACCTCACTGCATACCCCAGTCCATGCCCCACTCCATGCCCCAGCCACAGTGCAGGGAGGTGCAGAGGCCCTGCCCTTTGGGTGGGAGACCAGACTCCCACACACGCAGAATTCAGGGCAGCGCAGGCGGCAGTACTTAGCACAGCAGAAGTGCCTGGGGCATTAGAAGGCCGCGCTGTGGAGCCTCTGAATGAGGGAGGGGGCATGTGTGCGTTTCAATGTTGGGGGACACAGCTCGAGTGAGCAGAAGGGTGGCGACAAGGGGAGTGGGCAGTGAGCTAGTGGAGACCACAGGAGGGGGCCCTGTGTACTGACCAGAGCTGTGGCCACTCCCCTTGCAGAGAGGTACCTACCTGCCACAGACGTACATCATCCAGGAGGAGATGGTGGTCACAGAGCACGTCAACGACAAGGAGACCCTGGGCTCCTTCATCTACCACCTGTGCAACGGGAAGGACACCTACCGGCTGCGGCGCCGGGCAACTCGGAGACGTGAGTGGCCCGCCCTGGGCTCCAAACCAGGGCCGTCCCAGGCGTGCTGGCCCCAGAGCTGGAGACCAGTGGTCAGACAGCTTAGAAGCTCAGAAATAAATGTTAATTGAGCACGTACTACACACCATGCATTTTACGGTCTTTATGTCCTTAAAGAGTATAAGTTACCTTCATCATCATCATTATTGCTGCCCCTTTTAAAGGTGAGGAAACTGAGGCTTCAAGAAGTTAGTTAATACCAGCTCCTGAGCACTCAGCATTTTACTGCACTGCCTCGGAGTGAACCTGGGTTTGGTTTCCTGGGCCTTCTCCTCCCACCCCTCACCCTCCTCTGGTCCCCGCAGGCTCTGAGGCCCAGCCAGTTCTGGGCCAGGGCAGGTCCTCACTGGGATTTCTCTGTTCCCTGCAGGAATCAACAAGCGTGGGGCCAAGAACTGCAACGCCATCCGCCACTTCGAGAACACCTTCGTGGTGGAGACGCTCATCTGCGGGGTGGTGTGAAGGCCTCCCCGCCCTCCCGGTCCCACCCCTGCCTCTCCTCTTTTCTCTTCCTGCCACTCTCTGGCCTTCCTTCCCCTCTCTTAGCTTGTACTTTGGACGCCATTCCATAGATGTGACGTGCCTCCCTGTTCCCATCAAGCCCTGCCCTCTCCCTGTCCCAGAGCCATGACCTCTCAAGGCCCCCACCTCCGCTGACGTCCCGGGCCTGGGGGACAGAGAGGGCGCCCTGAGATGGTGTCTGTGACCACCATCTTAAAGTGGGGTCCTCTGGGGAGGACTGGATGGAGGGGCTGGGCACGTGGGGGTCTTGGGCTAGGGGATAGGGTGTGGGGAGGGGTGTGGCGTGGGGTTCAGGAATGTCTGCACAGTTGGGAAAGTCCTGAAGGCTTTTTTCTTGGATGGCACACTTCCTCCTGTGTCCCAGCTCCCGGGACTGGGCTGAGGATGGGGGACTGTGCCAGGGAGGGACCCATCAGAGCACAAGGGAAGATGGTTGTCAGTGCCTTCAGCCCACCAGAGGGAGCCTGGAGCCTGGGGGTGGGACTGAGTTTGTCAAGCACAATCGTTCTCTGAGTGGAACCAAAGAGGGAGGAGCCAGGGCCCCCAGCGCTGGCCCCCCAGGAGCATGGTAGGGTCCCACAGGCAGAGCCTCGCTGGAACAGGGCAGAGGAGGGTCGCTTCCCCCCCTGTCACTGTGGGGCTGAGCGCAGCACTGACTCGCCAAGTGGGTGGGGGCTCCTGGCTTCCTCCAAGCTTAGAACTGTTGTAGAAGATCATGTGGAGGGGAGGGAGAGCCACCTGGTACCTGCACACCCTGCCTCCTCTTTGTTCTGAAATCCGTCCCCCTCTGCTTTGGGGGAATGCACCATTTTTCCTTTTCCTCCTCACTTTTGCATGTTTTACTGATCATTCCTTATGCTAACCCCTCTGAGCCCTGAGCCTTGAAGAGGAGGCTTCAACGCCTCCAGTCAGGCTTGGGTGCTCCCTGGAGATGAAACTCTTAAACGCTTTGTATATTTTCTCACTTAGATTTCTTTTCAGAAGTGTCTGTAGAACAATAAAAATCTTTGACTTCTGACTTTGACTTGAAAGTGGCAGGTGGGGGTGGGCGGGGGCGGGGATGCTACAGCCTGGGGGCAGAGTGACAGGGGACGTGGGGGGGGGGAGGGCAGTAGCAGGGGCAGCCAGCAGGCTTTGGCGACTGATCCCTGCAGAGGGGGCCTGTTCCCTGGTCCAGCCGAGGACCGTAGATGTCCCCTCATAAGCCAGGTAGACTCACGTTTTACAGGTGAGGGAGAAGGAGGGGCTCTGAGGGCTTGTGCAACCTGCCAAGGTTATGCTGCTTCTAAGTGCCTCTCAACCACCCCGGAAGATGACATCATCATTGCTCGTCCTTAAGCACAAGGACGCTGACGTGTTCTCCACGGTTTCTGGGCCTTAAGTAGCCACGTTGGTGGGGCTCAGCTGTTTGGCATGAGTCAGGTCCACATTCTGCAGAGAAGGAAGAGGGAGAGCTGCCCAGAACCTTGACCGAATGAGCCCAGAGGTGGGATGAGGATAGGTGCCTTCACCGTAGGTCCCAGTCACAGGCTCAGTAAATCTTGCAAAGACATCAATCTAAATGCAATCAATTAAAATGCCAACTATTTTTTTAACTTGACTTTCAGTTCTTTTAGGGAAGAATGCATGGAGAATAGCCTCCAGATAGTAAGCATTATAAACTACAATTAAAGTGTTTGCTGTAGCAAAGGGAATGGATGTGGTGGAGGCCTAGAAATTGACTTATGTTCAAGAAAATTTAGGGGGGACGTGAATTCTTTTTAGTGGAATAACTGGCTAGCTGTTTTGACAAAAACTAACCGGGATCCTACTTCCTTGCAATAAAATTCTAGATGGAGCAAAGGTTTTGAGTATGAAATGAAGCCTTGAAAGTATTTGAAATGATTTAAAAGATAATCTGGGAGGAGAGAAGACTTTTCCTAGTGGGACATCTACCAACAACTTGGACTATGAAGAATTAGAACTTACATACAGCAAAACACCAAGGCAAAAGATTTATAAGCTGCAAACTGGGGATGTTGAAACATAGGAAATAAAAAGGGCTATTTTCCCTAATATGCCAAGTTCTTAAAATCATGAAAAATGAACTCAGTACATAAAAAGGCAAAGAATATAAACAGGCAGTTCACAGAGAAATACAAATGGATCATAGCTAAACATGAAAAGATGTTTTATTACTGTTACATAGAAAATACAAAACAAAAGAGAACCATTTTTGCAGGGATGGTTCATTTATTTTATGGAGCAAAACATTTAAAGTAGACAATGTTATATGTAAACCACGAGTGTGTAAGTTGTGAAGCACAATATATTTCATTTAATTTAAATAACTAAAACTTTTATTTCTTAACCTATCTCACTGACTAGGACCTCTGGTACCATGGGGATAGTCACAAATCTTGATTTTAAAGAGAATTCACCTTGAGTATAGTTTTAGATATTGGGGGGAAATACTCTTTTTAAGGTTAAAGCAGTTGTCTCCTATTTTTAGTTTTCATTTTTAATCAAAGATAGTTGTTTAATTCTTTTATCAAACGTTTTCTTTATTGATATGATCACATGTTTTTCCCCTTTAACTTGTTAATGTGGGAACAACATTAATAACTCATTTGGTCATGATGTGTTCTCTTGTTTCTATACTATTGGGTTCTGTTTGCTGATATTTTCTTTAGCAGTTTCGGATACATGTTTATTAGTAAGGTTGGCCTGTAATTTCCCTTTCTCACACTCTCCTTTTCAGCCTTTGTGTTATTAGACTAAGTTGGGGAGACTGGTTTTGTGGTTTGGTTTGGTGCAAGTTTAATAATAGCCAGTCTTCTCAAGTATGTACAAGCCCTCTTGTACCAATGGCAGTAAATTGGTGACAAAAATCAAATTTTAAAATGCAATGGGTTTGACCCAGCAATTTCACTGCTAGGAATTTGTCCTATGGATATACTCAAACAAGTTTACAGAAATATAGGTGGGTACAAGGATATTTATTGTTGTAATAGCAAGAAACTAAAAACAAAACTCCCTCAACTGGGGACTTATTTTTAAAGTGCATATGTGTTGCCATTACAAAGAATGAAGCAGCTCTAATTTGTGCTGATGTGCAAAGTTCTCCAAGATCTATAATTAGGGTAAGCCCAGGCCAGTGTGGCTCAGTTGGTTGAGCATTGTCCCATGCACTGAAAGGTCACCGGTTCGATCCCTGGGCAGGGCACATACCCAGGTTTTGGGTTCGATCCCCAGTCCGGGTGCATAAGGGAGGCAACCAATCGGTGTTTCTCACATCAATATTTCTCCCTCTCCCTCTCTCTACATTCAAATAAAGAAACATATCTAATTAGGGTAAAGTAGTTGGCAGAGCAAAAATAAAATATATATCCCATTTGTGAATTTTCTGAAAGATAGCTCTATGGATGTGCATGTACTGCTTCTGGAAGGATACTCCAAACCATGTAACAGTCATCTCTGGAGGGCAGGGATCTGGAGGCCTCTATTTCTCCTGTGAAGAAGATGCATTCTCTTTAGAGTTTAAGTGTGTGTGTCTCCGTGTATAGTGTATATGTGTCCCCTGCAGCCAGGATGGAGGAGGCCTGCTGGTTGAGGAAATGTCCTCACTGTCAGCAAATGGCACCGTGTCACCCAGTTCCCCTCTGGCCCTTGTGGTCTGTCACTGATCCTAGACAGGAAGCCCTATATTAGGCCCAGGTTTGGCCTGAAAAAACAGAGCAGTTGCAAACGTTAAGTTGACATAAATAGGAGGCTCTGTAACCGCCTGTGGATGTTGCTATGGAAACTGGAGCCTGGGCAGTCTCCATGGAAACCATTCTCAACTCTCTGCCTGAAGGAGTTGCCACCCACGGGTGTTGAAATCTTACTTATCAGGGACCTTAGAGCTTCAATAAAGGCTTAGGGAGGGAATGGTGGGATGGCCCCTGCTCACCCAGGTGGGCGCTCGGCACCACCAGCTGCTGCTGGAGAAGGAGGAAGAGCCACCATCCCCACAGGAGGTGCCCTTATGGGGAAGCAATGTATTCAGTGTCCCCGGAGGGAGGAGGGCCCAAGTCGGGAGGTCCGGGCACCTGGACTCTGCCACTGACCACCGGTGTGCTGTATAGCGGTGGTGGACTAACGCTGGGTCTCGGCTCCAGCCCCCTCTGTAAAATGGAGAGCTGAGGCCAAGTCGTTCTGAAGGTCTTTTCCAGCTTTGGTTTGCATGGCCTGATGGCATGGGGCTCAGAGGCGGGGGACACCGGACGGTGGCCAGGGCAGGCTTCCTGGGATCACCTGAGCTTCGAAGGCTAGTGAGGAGTGGCAGAGGTGGGAGACGCAGCAGGAAAGAGCAGCATGCCCTCCATGGGCCAGCGGACAGAGGTAGAGTCCCCTGAGCGTGGCTTGGGGTCTGGAAGGGAGGTTTGGAGTCCAGGGCTGGGGGTACCAGGGATGTGTGGTGCTCTCCCAAGACTGTGGGTCCAGAGCACCCGTGACGCCCTGACACTGCTGGCATCTCCTTGGCCCTGCTGTGTGTCGCACATGCTCAACTGCCAGAGCACGGAGCAAGAGACGTGGGAGCAGACAAAGGCCGTGGTGCCAGCCTCCCACCTGTGAGACAAAGACCTTCTCACTGGAAGTAACATGTCGGGTCCAGCCCCACTGAAGCGAGGACTGAGAAGGGTGGTGGGTAGCAGTGTGCTAATGGCGGGCTGGGAGGGAAGGGGAGGGAGGGAGGAGGGTAGGAGGGAGGAAGGGAGGATAACCTAGACCAGCATCCTTGTCCAACATTTACTGATGGGGACCCACTCTTTTCAAGCATTTGCCAGGGGCTTTCATTGATTTCTTTTGTTTATGTCTTACATTATCTCTAGGGTAGGTATGAATTTCATAACCACAAACTCAGGCATGCAAAAACTCTTTTTTTAAATAATAATCTATGTTGTATAAAAACCTATTTTTCAATTCCCCATTTAGTCTGGTGACAGAAAATGTCATCTTGGTCATTCTGGGGTAAACTACAGTTTTAAGCTCAATCAATTAGTGGTTCACCCTTTTAGTAGATGTTCATTTCTGCCTCCTGCCCCAGGGCCCTGTATTTAGGATCTTCCCTACAGTGGGGCTTTGATGGGAGATAGCAGCTGCCTCCTAAAATGTCTATGAATACACGGAATGGGGGCTGTGAAGACCAAGCCACCCAGCATCCTGTGGGCAGAAGGAGGTGGGGGTACCTTTTCTGTGGTTCCGTAGCATTCATTGAATCATTGGTTCCCCTTGTCGGCCCCCAATTGCCGACACTATTTCTCCAGCCCAGCAGTGGTGCTCTGAGCTCCCCAGTGCCCTGTCAATAACGCCTTTCCTCCTAGGTTAGCCAGGATGCTTCCTGTTACTTGAGTCACCATTTTAGCAAGCTCGAGTACCTTGTGATCAGAAAACAACTTAATCCTTTCTTCCCACTTCCTTTTCAGTGGGGTTGGTTCTCACCCAGCCTTGAATGAAATCTAAGGTAGATTTCTTGGGGTTTTGGGGGGGTCCATCCAAGATCTTAAAAATTCCTGGAGTCACTTTTAGGCACAAAAGTCCAATTTCAAGAATTAAAATGTCTAGTTATGAAAATAGTTGAGACTCCAAAGTTCATTGGAAGCTGAAGCTGCTCCCCCCACACCCTCTGAGACGGGCCCACACAGGAAACCTGTGGCTGGCAAAGGAGAGCGTGGTCAGCTTTATCTCCATGACCCTTCTCCGGGCATGCTCCACCCACCCCCACCCCCCCGGCTACCCCAGCACCATTGGGTGGGAACCGGTGCAGGACAAGGAGGGGCAGGCAGGGTGACTGTGGTATCTGGCACCGTTCCCCTCCATGGGGTAGGTGCTCATTGGGAGTATTTGATTCCCCCCATCCTCTCTACTCACTGCACCTCAACACAGGTGAGCCCTCTGCCGGCTCCAGTCTTCTTGGTCTGGTCTAAGTGCTTCTGAGACATTCCCACGTGCTGATGCTGGGCTACAACTGCAGGGCACCTCTCCTTGCTCTGTGCTCCAAGCAGGCAGCCCCAGCCACAGCGCTGACCGTGAGCGCCTTCAGGAGCTTGTCACACACCAGGTCCTCAGGGGACCCTCCCAACAGCAGGGGACCCATATCAAGCTCTGTACAGTCTCATGGAAGCCCCTCTCACTAGGCCAAAGGCAGTGGCGTGGTGAGTGGGACACAGGTTATTCTCAGGAACGTTGTGCGGTCAGCGAGCATGGAGTGGGGGATGGGCAAGAGTTGTAGGATTGGTTTGGAGTCCCTCCTTGGCAAGTCCTCTATTTTGGAATGTCCGACAAGTGAGCACATTCCTGTTTTTTCTCAGATCCCTGAGGGGTGTTAACAGGTTTCCTTCTTGGAATTAATTTCAGGTGATTGGGGGGTTGGGGTCAGGAGGACCAAGACCCACCCATTTTGACCTTATCTCACCTCTGACCTCTAACCCTCCCAGCAGGTGGGATCTTTACCTACACTTGGCGGGAGCTGTGGGGAGAAGGATGGGTCAAAAAAACCTCATGAGGTCTACATATTGCTTAGGCCTCAGGCTCCCACCAGCATCCCAGGCATTTGGGCTTGACCCTGAGCCAGCTGTGTGCCTCCCCAGGCCAGGCTGGGAGTTCAGGGAGTTGCATGAGGAGAAAAGTTCTGATGCTCAGGGCTCCTGGGAACTGGAGCACCCAATCTACACCTTGGACATGAGAGGGAGTTTGCCCAGCCACATCTCAGGGGGAAGGGTCAGAACCTCAGATTCCACCCTACACGTCAGTGGTAGCTGTCAGCCCTGGGAGACAGTGGGAAGAGAGGGGATTCTGGCTGTGAGTTTGGCTGATCTATTGCCTCATAATAAACCCTGCCAAACCTGTGGCTTAAAATTGCATGTGTCTGCTCAAGATTTAACAGTTTGGGCTGGGCTTAGTGGTATGTGTTTCCTCTCCTCTTGACTTCTTGGGCTTCCCCACATGATGGAGGCTGGGTTCCAAAAGAGAGGAAGTCCCAGTGGCCAAGCTTTCTTTTTTAAAAAATATATATTTTATTGATTTTTTACAGAGAGGAAGGGAGAGGGATAGAGAGAAACATCAATGAGAGAGAAACATTGATTAGCTGCCTCCTGCACACTCCCTACTGGGAATGTGCTGGCAACCAAGGTACATGTCCTTGACCGGAATCGAACCTGGGACCCTTTAGTCCGCAGTCTGATGCTCTATCCACTGAGCCAAACCAGTTTGGGCGGCCAAGCTTTCTTAATACCCAGGCTTGGAGGCCCCAGAACATCATTTCCTCTCCATTCTATTGGTCAAAGCAGTTCTGAGCCCAACCCAGATTCAAGAGGAGGAACATAAGTACCACCTCTTGAGGGGAGAAGTGACAGGGAGGGGCAAAATTGTTTGAGGCCGAATATTCGATACAAGCTATGCCAGTGAATTTGAGCACGTTATTTAATCTCCCCAAGTCTCAGTTTCCCCTTCTGTAAACTGGATATAACTTCTATCTCACTTGGTTGAAATAGGATTAACTAAGCTCTCAGTTGAGCTTACAACAGGGAGAATGTATAAATACAGCCCACAACTCTAAAGAATTCAGTATCAGTGTTAGGCAATTCTTAGGACACACACAGTCCAGACACAGGTGGAAGACTTTTCACCGTTGGTCCGCTCGGCGTCTGCCTCTGACACCATCTCCCCCTGTGGCCTCGCTGCCTGCCTCTGCTGCCCTCCGGGAGACCTCCTCTCCTCCTGGACATGTAGCAAATGCAGGGAGGGTCTCCAGCGCAGCGGTGTTCAGGCATCAGTGTTGGAGCACAGCCCGCATCCTGTGGAACAATGCCTGCATTGCTCACCCCTCCGACATGAAGCCCCTCCCCACTGGGTCCCATTGCCTGGGAGAGAGTTATTGTTGTAAAAATATTAGCCGTGTAGGGGAAGGGGGACATGGGAGAAGAGAAAGAAGTGGTGAGTTCAGGCTCTGAAGAGGAGACCACACCTTCCCCAACCCGTTCTGCCAGGACCTGCATTCAGGTGGTTCAATGAAGTCAGCAGCAAACCGATGGAGCACCATGTAATTTGGGGAATGGGGCAGCTCTAAACCAGTCTAGGGAGCAAAAGTCCTTTTCTTTCATTTCAAAACTTGATTCTCTAATATACAGAAATGCCCAGTTCATGGGGAGTGGGGGCCAGGCCTGGCCTGTGGCAACCGTGGGCTTTGCAATAAGGGTGTTTATTTTGAGGGGGAGGGGGAGCTGGATGCAGCCTCTTTCAGAAGTGCCCTCTTCTCGGGGCCTCATGGAGACATCCTAGCCCCTGACCACCCCAGGTGCACCCACCTCCCAGCCCTCCAATGCAGATGGAGCCCCAGCGCCCACCCAGGTCGGTTCTCCCCTGGGGGCACCCCTCACAGCAGAGCTGCCCACACAGCCTGTCCAGCTGGCTGCAGAGCCCTCAGCAGGCCCCAGTTCCCATTCTGGGCCACCGTCACCCAGGAGACCACTGTCACCAAGGCCCCTGGGCCAGGCTATGCTGAGAAGAGATTGTTGCCTCCAAGACTGGAGGGCTTCCAGCTGGATCTAATCCAGTTCTGTCTTTGTGTTGTTGCTGCTGCTGGTAATAAAACTCGCATTTGCCAGAACTGGGACAAACACCGGGTGAAAGAACAGTATTTCGGTGACATGCACCAAGTCCCAGGGCTTCAGTGGCCCCACTCAGGTGGCCCCTAGCCCGGAGATTTAGATGCCCTGGCTCAGAAGAACTGTCTTCCCCCAGTTTTACTGGGCAGCCCCATGGCCGCCCTCCTCAGGGCAAGCAGGTGAAAACACTCCACACCTTGTGTCCTGGGGAGACCAGGAGGAAACCCCACACCTCCTCCACTCCTGTCTCTGCACAGAGGGGTGTCCTCACAGTTTTCCAAGCTGTTAAAAGAAGTTCCTTTTCACATCACTTGGCTCATCCCAGCTGTAGACTGAGATTGAACCAAAAAGGAAGTGAGTGAGGAGTTGATGTCAGTCATTTATTCAACAAATGGTTATGAGCCCTCCTATGGGCTGGGCCCTGCCCAGGGAATGGGAACAGAGATGAGCAGGACACTGGCTCTGCCAAGGCATTTCTCATTTGCCTTGTGCCAGCACCCACCCCCTCCCCTACCCCACCCCCCATCCTACTCCATTTGCTGCTTCCAGGTGAGATGATCTGCACCTCACCCTTGCAGGCTGTTTATTGCAGTTTCAGATGCATGGGGGTATTTCTAAAGGGGTGTCCCCTTTGTTCTCTAGATTCTGTCTTTGAATTACAGCTTTCTCCCAGTTTTGTTATAGATAACCCAAAGCAGAAGCACATGGCCAAACAGTTGTACCAGGAGTAACAACTCCTAAATCACATGTTAGGTAAGCTCATTTGCTGAGAGTGGGACTTGTTACACCAGCACATGGAAGGAACAGTGATGATAATAAAATATCATCTATATATATAAAAGCCTAAGCGACCAAATGACCAGTCGACTGGTTGCCATGAAGCATACTGACCACCAGGGGACAGACACTCAACGCACAGGATCAGGCTCCCTCCTGTCTGGATTGGGCCTGTGGGGATCGGGCTGAAACCGGCTATCCAACATCCCCCTCCCCCAGGGGTCCCGGATTTTAAGAGGACGCAGGTCAGGCTGAGGGACCCCACTGGTGCACCAGCCCTCTAGTATTTAATATGATGATGATAACTTAACTGGTATGACCTGCTTCACCAACTTAGATTACAAATATGTTCACATTTCTTTTATTGTCCTGATTCAATGGGGCAAGAGGGTTGCCCCAAATTATTTTAAAAAAACAAACAAACAGGGTCCTCCTTAGTCAAAGCAAAGATCAGCTTTGCTTCCTCACCCCAGGAGAAGAAGAGTCCCCACAACCCACTGCTACTGTTGCTCCTTGCTGTCACAAGGTATCACTGTCACCGATGCTACTGCCCTGGAGGTTGGGATGCTATTGGTGGTCCAGGTTCAGGTTTAACAGCTCTTTTTTGTCCACTTTCCCACGCTCAGTCATTATTTCCCAAAGCATGACCCCTGAGCAGGGTGGCTGGGTGGGAAGGGGCATCTGGCGTCAGCCACACTCCGGCCAGCCTCAGCCCACCCCTGCTCCCCTGTTCAGATGAGGATAGATCAGCCGATCCCCCTTCACTCAAGGTGACTTACTTTGGAAGCCTCTCTGCTCTTCCTTGCTTCTGCTCCTTGGACAGGTAAGCTTGACTTTGCACCTCAGAGATTAGGGGTGGGATATGGGTGCCTTTGCTTTCAGAGAGCCCTTAGGAGCCTGGCCCTCCAGTGCTGCATCCAACAGGGGCAGGGTGAGGCCCCATAGCTCACAGACCCCAAGAGGAAGAGGATGGTACCCTGGTGGCCCACGTTTGCATAACCAAGAAGACACACACCCAAAATGATCCTTCTCCAGAGCAAGAACATCTGTCCCAGGTGTGCTTATGTTTCTGCCTAATCCAGGAGCTCTTAATCCGGGGATCAGGAATGGAATTCAGGGGGGTCATGAACAGGTTGGGGGAAAGAAAGACCTTACACACTTAGTTTTACTAACCGCTAACAGAAGCTAGCATTTCCTTCCCTGTGTGCGTAGGCATCACACCACAGTGGTATAGATGGTTCCTGGGACTTTGTCACCAACAGAAATTACAGCTATTTTCATATCACTCCATAGATGCAGAAGTATTTCAAAATATTGTTTCAGCTCAGCTCATCACTAATTCAAAACCATGATAGTTATTAAACTTGTCACTAGACCTTATGCAAGGCCTAAATTAAGAGACACATATTTTCCCATATTACAATTTTAAAATTTTGATAATTATATTTTAATATATTAGGTTTTCTTTGTAACCCATTGCATTTTACTTTAAGCATGTAAACTGTTCTCCTGGGGAAAATCCACAGGCCTCTCCAGACTGCAGGAGGAATCCACGGTGGCCACGCAGGGAGCAACTTTTGTTTAAAAAAAAAATTTTTTTTAACCAAGCTCACAGTTCCAAGAAATAATATTGTAGCTAGATGTTAATAAAGGAAGAGAACATTATTATACATAATCAACTGGGAAGCATGAGCCTACTTATTTCACCAGTAAATTACAATCTCACACACTCTGCAGGGAACCGCCTGTCTGGTCCCCCCTCATGTCCCCCCTCCACCCCCCCCCCACACATCACTGGAAGAAGGGATAGAACAATAAAACAATATAGAGGGTGGTGCTTCTATGGGGCGTGGGCAGTAGGAGCCAAAATGGCAACCAAAGAGGCCCAGCAGTCTAACCTGGGAAAGGGATCAATTGGGTAGCGAGTGGACTCATCGGAAACCCGGAAAAGCTTGGGCAGCTGATCGGTGGTTTTATAAAAGCTCCTGGTCCTTTCCAAGCTCGGATAATATAATCCCAGGGAACAAAGCCCTCCCCGCCCCTGCCCCCAGCACTCGCTTCTCTGTTCCTGCATTCTCTCTCCTTAGTAACCAAGTGGCCCCAGCAGCCCCAGGGACTCCAAACACAGGCTCCAGGCAGGAGCCTGGACACAGCAATGGGTCACAGCTGGGGGCAGCGCTAAGCTACCTGGATAGGGACTGAGACCACTTAGCAGCCGCCTGAGGACACTGGGCTGGAAAGGACTAACTAAGCTTTAATACGGCACAGGATCTCTGGACATTGGCCCTCTTTCTGCCCCTGATTTTCCATGGCAGGATGGACAGAGATGGGCTATTGGGAACCCAGGGACAGCCTTCTTTTTGCACACAAACAAACCTTACCACCAGACCTCATCCTCCCTGGTGGGTCCCCGTGCTGGAGGCTAAGTCCAGCGGGTCTTAATAAATGCGAGAAGTCCTCAAAAGGCTGAATGGACTCCTTCAGTGGAGCTGAAAATCTGCATGTTATTACCTGCTGCTGGAACAGCGGAAGGCAGTTCCCCCAACCTGATAATCTTTTACTGTTTACCAAACCTTACCTTTTTAAAAAAATATATATATTTTATTGATTTCTTACAGAGAGGAAGGGAGAGGGATAGAGAGTTAGAAACATCAATGAGAGAGAAACATCGATCAGCTGCCTCTTGCACACCCCCTACGGGGGCTGGGCCTGCAACCAAGGTACATGCCCCCGACTGGAATCGAACCCGGGACCCTTCAGTCCGCAGGCCGACGCTCTATCCACTGAGCCAAACCAGTCAGGGCAAACCTTACCTTTGATATGTATATCTATCTGCTTTGCTAAGGGCAAAATGTATGAATAAAAGGCCTGCGGACCAGAGATTCAGGGAGCTTAGTTCCTAAAGCTAAGCCTCCCCTGGCTCCCCCAAAATGCCTCCCAAATTTATATTTCATGTCTAGTTTATTAATTTACGTTGCAGCCCCTTCTCCAGATTCCTGAACACTTCTAGATGCGGATAAGACCCCGACATCCCCGAAAATGCTTTTTCTCGGAACACCATAAGGACCCCACTGACAAAATTTACTGAGCCCTTGCCATGTGCCAGACATGTCTAACCTGTTGTTGCATGTAGAGCTGTCATTCCACTGAGTCATGGTACACTGAGTGGGGTATCTTGGCCACAAGTGCACAGCAGGTCGGGGTTGGAGCCAGGAGTCAGCCTTGACCTTTTGACCCAGTGCCCCCACTTTCACCATCCTCAGGAAGGCTGCCTCCAACACCCTGGGAAGCCTGACTTGAGTGTAGTTCACCCTGGGTGGTGGTGCCCAGAGCCAGCTCAGGCCAGGGGGGGAGGTGGTCTCAGGGAGCCCAACTTCAGCGCACTGGGGGTGGCAGTAGCCTGCTCTGCTCCACAGGCAACAAGCAACTGTCAGTTCCCCAAGGCCACCCTGGCTCCCTGCCTCTTGCAGGCTTGGATAAACCTGACTGGAACCCCCATGTCACAGTCCTAAGGGGGAACAGAGCCTTCCCATGACAACCACGCTTCCAAGGCTGACACGTTTCTGCATCTCTCTTTCCTGGGGCTCCCCTCCCTGTTTCAATGTTTGCTCACACCAGGCACTGCATGATTTCTCATCGTTTACTAGAGATTCTCCAGGTCACACATGCCCTCTGTCATCTTTCTGGTTTTTTCCAGCTTTCTGAACTTCTCTGGTCTCTCTTCCTCCTTCTTCCCTTTTGGAAGCAATAGATTCTCACCCCTTTCTCTCTGAATAGCTTCTCCCACTTTCACCTCCAAGGACTTTCCTAAATATTTCCCTTTCTGAAGGGGAATTTTGGTAAATAACATTTTCTCAATTTCACTAACATCTAATTACTAAATTGGGTCCTGCCTTAGTTCAGGCTGCGATAACAGAATATCACAGACCAGGTGGCTCAAACAACAAACATGTATTCCTCACAGTTATGGAGGCTGAAAGTCCAAGATCAAGGGGCCAGCATGGATGAGTTCTGGTGACAGCCCTCTTCCTGCCCTAGACGGAAGATTTCTCACTGTGTCCCCAAAAGGTGGAAGGAGCAAGGGGTTCTCTGGTGTCTCTGTTACAAGGGCACTAATCCCATTCATGAGGGCTCCACCCTCATGTCCTAATCACCTCCTAATACCATCACATTGGAGGTTAAGATTTCAACATACTAATTTTAAGGGACACAAACATTCAGTCCATAATAGGCTTCTCAACTGAGGGGAAAAGCCGTGGGTAAGGTGTGTGCACACTTGGTCCCTTGTAATCAGACATCACTCATTCACATCATTGACACTGTG
>NW_005871051.1:26665385-26667054 GCF_000147115.1 Myotis lucifugus
AGAGGTGGCTATGATGGCAGTTTCAGGGGTGGTAAAAAACAAAAGCATCACTTTGTGGGTCTTTGAGTCCCCTGCCCCCTCAGCAGTAGGGTTCTCACAGGGGCCTCAGTTGCCTCTCCCTGGCCCTGGGTGGTTGCTATTCACAGCACAGCCTATTGTCTAGGATGCATGGAGGGTAGTGTGGTGTGGGCTGCTCCACCAGGTCCACACGGTTCCTATGTGGGGACACCTCCCTCCGTACCTAGAGACTGTTCTGCACACCAACCTGTCCTCACTTCCACACGGTTGCCCTTCTCAGTTTCTTGTGAGGAACTCAGAAGAAAGGAGTGGCCCAGGCCAGTGCCTAGCAGTTCTTCACATTCTCCAGGAGGTCTGGACAGGTTAGTAGGATTCACATGTGAGGAGCCACGAAGGAAAATTCAGATCTAACCTGGGAGAGTCAGACCCATCTGTCAGTGGTCAGGAGGGGGAGTCAGCAATGGAGGGCTTCTGGAGAACTGGCCGTGTCTTCACTCCATCAGTGGCCAGGAGGTCTTCTGTGCTGGGCCATGGTGTATTCAGAGGAGCCAGGGCCCTTGAGTGCAGCTCCAGTGTCATGGTAATGGGACCAGATAGCGGGAGAAGGGGTGGACCCAGCACTGGAGGGAGCACAGGGCTTGTCGGGGGTCTGTGTGGCCCAGTTGCTACCAGAGAGAACCACATAGAGTCCAAGGTGTGGGGAGTTGCAAGGTGTAGGATCTGGCTCCTGGCCACTTGGGACAGGCCCCAGCTGTGCCTCTGGGCTAGGCCTGAGGGCGATTTCCTATGCTCTCACACTTGGTGTACAGGTGGCACTTTGATCTGGTCCTTTCTTGGTTCTTTGGACCTCAATTGTTGGGTCACCTGGCAAAGACAATCAGGAGCCAGCTCTTCCCTGGAGCCAGGAAGTACAGCCCAAGACAAGGTCGTACAGCAGATAAGAATCTATTTATTTGGCAAATCAGATTAATGAACTCATTTTTTCCAATCAATTGTGCTAGTTTCACACATGTACAAGTAACAAGTATGTCTCAGATTTTCTAGCAGTGCAAATAAGGTCACATTTATGCCCAAACACCTCCAAGTTCCACTGGCTTTAGTAGCAGGAATTTCAACCTTTTCCAAAGCTAAGTTCAAGGTTTCCCAACTCACTAGCTGCCACTTGCTGCAGGGCTGGGCCCTCAGAGGCATCTGTACCCTAACCCTGACCCTGACTCTCTGCCCCTTATTTGCCTGCTGGGTCCAAGTGCTGGCCCAGGGCTGGGCTCAGACCCAGCAAGTAGACCCCCTGCAGAACAGCCTGGCCTGCAGTGCTGGGCCTGTGCCCACTCTTGAGGACCCTGAGGAGTCCTCTGTGACTTGCAGGCCAGGATGAGTCCCCATGGGGGAGGGAAGAGGCCCCTTTCCTCCCTTCAGTGTACTGAGATCGGTCCTCAACGTTCACCCACCAGTCCACAGTTGTCACATCAACCCAAGACTGCTATTCCCCTCCAAGGACCTACACTTCATATGGGCACAGCTCTTGAGTCAAGAGTCTCCTCCACGCTCTGTCACCTGGCTCGGGCAGGGTCATGCTGCCTACAATCCAAGATTTTGTGCTTATGAACAACATTGGGACGACAGGTGCTCAGGACGCTGCTGTCCCTTTTTC
>NW_005871051.1:26667826-26679007 GCF_000147115.1 Myotis lucifugus
CATGTCATCACGCAATTGGCAATCACCCAACCTCACCTCCTCCTCCCATTAGGTTTTATCTAAACCACCCTCTTCCTCCCCCATGATCACCCCACCTTCCTGTCCACCACTTGGTTGTGGAAGCCTCTTATCCCACAGGTAGAAGGTGGTTGCTCTTCTTCCGAAAAACCTTCCCCTTGTCTCATTTGTTACTTCTCATCCCACTCACTCCATCCTCCAAAACCACCCCACAATCTAATTTACCCTTGCAATCATTTGGCTCTCTGGAGCAGCTGAGTCATTGAAGGCTTTCAGCTGTCACCACTGCTCCTTCTCTGATCATGACAGGAGCCCGAGCCAAGTCGTGACTCAACAGTTTACAGCCTCTAACCAGGAACTGCCAAGAGCCTTGTGTCCTCAAGATGGTTCCTCCATTCCTGGCTGACTCATTTTCTCCCTCCCAGTGACTGGACAGGACAGCTCCATGAACACACCACTGTGGCCAGCTGGCCAGCCAGGACTCAGGCGGGCAAGACACACACATGTTCTTTATTCTCCTCTGGCTGAACCAAATCAAGCCTGATTCTGTCTCATCATTCTTAGGGAAACTAAGTCTAATGAATAACTTCCCAGTCTGTTCAAGATAGCAAACTAGTCATATTCAGGCATTTCCTTTTTCCCAGGCTCGTTACCACTGCCTCTCCTCCCGCAGGCAGGTGCTAAAACTTCAGGCAGTGGACACCCCTGTGGCGATGGGGGAAGAGCTGCCCTTGGCCTGTCTCCTTCCTTCCACAGCTGTATCCTCATGGCTCTCAGGTCTCACCAACAGCTATCCACTCTGACCCCACTGCTTCCACAAAGTATCTGCAGCTTCACCATAGCCTGGTCCACACCATCCCCTTCATTCTTCTGCAACTTTTTGTGGGCTTCCCAGGCCTTTCAAAAGCCCATAAGAAACTTGGGGCTATTTGTGTGTACTTGTTCTGCTCAGATCATCCCACTTGCTGTCATCTCTGCAAGGCTGTTGGCCAACAGAGCCCCAGAAGGGATTGGAAAGCACAAGTCTGCTCCCCGCCCCCCAGGGATCCCCAAACTAAAGAGGAGCTTGATCCATCCCTATCACTGCATCTTGGCCCAGGATACCTGCCATCATGACTGACCTTCTTGATTCTCTCTCCAAACTCCACTCTCTCTTCCTTTCCGGAATTTTTAGATCTAACAAGAGGTAGGGGAGAGTTGAGAACCAGCCTTGTCCACATGGACTCATCTTCTTCCTCAATTATTCTGCCTCGTGCTTTTTGGACTTAGAAATCAAGAATTCAACTGGTTCTTAGGTTCATCAGGAATCCCCAAACACTGGGTGATTTATGTTGAGCTGCCTGGGTGTGGTGGGAAGGTCTTTGGAGCATAATGAGCAGGCACAGCATTCAATGAGCATCTAAAAGGAAAGCAAACCAGTCAAAGCACCATATATCATCCCACCACAATACAGTCTTAGGATGGGATATCTGCTCCTGGAATTCAGGATTGGAGTTTCCTTCCTCCGAGCAGGACTTTCTTCTCTTAGCCTCTGGTGGTGATGGTATCCCAGAGGGCCAGCTGGCCTCCAGAACGCTGGCGGGCCATGATGCCTGTGCGGAATTCTTTGATGACAAAGTAGTAGCAGAAAACATCCAGGCAGCAGTTGATGTTGGAGAGACACATGGACAACTGTAAGAACAAGCTGATGTTCCATTTAGCTCTGCACTCCACAATAAAGCCATTCCTCACCAGGAACTGCAAGAAGAAACCGAGGTGGATCGGAAGAAAGGAGACCACAAAGACAGCCAGACTGGATGCAATAGTCCAGATGCAGGCCCTCTGCTGGCCCCAATCTTGGCTGTGGTCCAGGCGGCCAACCAGAATGTGAATGCTCCTGAAGGAGCAGAAACCCATGATGCCCATGGGAAGAAGGAAGCCAAACACCTCGAGAGGGAAGAAGACCTTGGCACTCCAGGTGTCATCAGACATATTGTGGAAGCATGTATACCCTTTTTCCACTTTCCCATGGAAGTTGTAGATGGGGATACTCCCAACCCACACCAGGACCCAGATGGTGAAGCAGATCCCAAAAATCTTCCTAGGGGACCGGCAGTGGCTGACCAGGATCGGGTACCGGATGGCCAAGAATCTGTCCAGGCTGATGAAGCAGATCGTGAAGACACTGCCATACATGCTGATAAAGTAGAGGCACTCCACAAACGTACAGAGAGATTGTAAGGGAACCTTCACATGGCCCAGGGCAACCTTGAATGGGAGCGAGAGCACCAGCAGGAGGTCAAAGACCGCCAAGTTGATCATGTAGATGGAGGTGGCAGCATACTCCGGCCACCTCTTCTTCAGGAAGGTGCGGAAGCGTTGGATGGCCAGCACATTGAGAAGTAGACCCAGGAGGAAGGTGGGGATGTGCACCGCCAGCTGCACGGTTCTCATCAGCTCATCCACTTCATGCAAGGAGCAGTTCTTGCTTTTGTTTGGCTGGCTCATGTTCTTCCCTACAACATCAACAATAGATTAGATGAAGTTCCTCTCAATCTCTAGAAGTGATGGATTCATATGACTTTGTCAAGAATGATAAACACTTCCCCTTTATCACCCAGCAATTGAATGCTCATTGAATAACCATTAGAAAACATAGGGAATAAAAATTATCTCTAATTCTGCTGCCTAGATGTAACTGTTCCTATTTCATGTATATCATTCCCGACTCTCTCTTTTCACACACACTCACACACCACATGTGTGTGCCTTTTTCTTTTACAAAAATAAAATTTTGCATGAACATTTCTCTTTTTTTCAATCAAAACTCCTTCTGTCGAAAGTAGTAATGACACAAACCTTAACCCAAACCAGTTTAAGCTAAGAGAGAATATATATATATATATATATATATATATATATATATATATATATATATATATATATATATAAAAGCCTAAGTGACCATCCGACCATTTGACCACCCCACCGGTATCTATGATGCACACTGACCACCAGGGGGCAGACACTCAATGCAGGAGCTGCCAAACTGCGGTTCTCAGGTGATACACCAGGAACCAGAGAGAAGGGAGCCTGATTCTGGGGTGTGTCAAATGAGTACCACCCTCTTGCAATCTGGGGCCCCTCTGGGGGATGTCGGAGAGCTGGTTTTGGCCTGATCCCCGCAGGCCAGGTCAAGGGACCCTACTGTGCACAAATACGTGCACTGAGCCTCTAGTTTAACATAATGGAAAACATGAAAACACAAGTCAGGGCTGACTTGAGCTCCTCTTTCCCTCTGCTCTTTTCCACTCACATTCCCGAAGGTTCGACAGAATTCACCCTGCCTGACTGTAGGGCTGGTCACAATCAGTGCACCACACTCCTCTGAACTCAGTGACTGGGTCTTTGGTTCAGGGATGGACACCTGACTCACACAGAGGTGATGAAAAGCAATGAAACTCTTGCTTGGGTTTCTAGGCAGGGGGGTGGGGCTCCTTCTGTAGGATTTGAAGTTGGGACGATGTAAGGTCTGGAGCTGCTGTAAGTTCTTGCTATCCCATGGAGAAAACTAGACAAAAATGGAGAAATATGGAAGAAAGGACATTCCCAGAGGGAAATGAAGAAGTAAGGGCCTGTGGTCTCCACAGGGCAAAGAAAGGCCTTTAGACAGGTGAACGACTAGAACTGGTCCCAGGGTCAAGAAGACCAAGTCTGCGGCATGACTGCACAGGGCTTATGTGACTTGACTGTACCAGGTGTATGTGTGGATAATAGACAAGATTTGGCTGTCAGTATTCTCCAGTAGGACCATCCTAAAGGTCACATTAAAATTACTGAGACTTAAAATGGGAACTTTTCAAATGATAATCTTTGAAGCCAGAGAAAGCACTCTATGGACTGGCAAAAGGGGAAGGGGGTATGTGGGGATTAACCAAAAAATTTATATGCATATATGCATAACTCATAGACAGACAATAGTGCTGTGAAGGCCTGGGGAGGGGGCAGGAGTGGGGTGGAGAGGGTCAATGAGGGGGAAAAAGGGGACATTGGTAATACTTTTAACAGTAAAGATAAATTTTTTTAAAAGCACAAAATAAATTCTAAGTATTATTTGAAAAAAGTACATCATTAAATAGAATTCAAAGAGACATTGGCAAAGATACATTGTAGTGGCAAACTTTAATATACTATCAATTTGAACACATCAAGTAGGCAAATATAAATTAGGATATAGAATTATATAAGTAGTATAATGAATACAATTTAATTATTAGCTCTTGGATTTGGTTTTAAACCAAATATCGAATAAACAGTTGCCAAAGTAATTCTCTGCCTAGCAAGAATAAAACCTTCCATTAAAAAAAAAAGCGGAAATTATGTTGGCTATGTTCTCTGACCACAATATGCCAAAAACCTAGGAAATAAAAAATAGAATTGGCTATTTACAAATAAGTAAAGTCGGAACTACAAAACAAAACTCCTGGGATATAATCTGAAATGACAAGAACTTTCTGAATTGGTTATTTAAATATATATATAAATATAAAATCAGGAAGCAGCCAAAACTATTCTGAGAGATGCATAGCTCTCACAGCCTTTTCTCTTTGTATGAAATGTTTTGATTAATTATGAGCCATTGACCAGTACAGACTTTAAGCCTTAATATTTCTTCTTTCCTGTGTAAAACCAGATCATTAACACTGTCTATTCCACGTAAGGCAGAATACCATAGTGTGAATGCAAGTAATAGTAACGTCTGCTCACACGTCTGCAGGCTTCACTAAAGTTAAGAACTAGAGTGCGCCCTGTTTCTCAAGTCAGCAAAGCAAATTCAGTTACACATTTTTCCTGCTCGTAGTTTCAGTTGAAATACAACAAATACTACTTTGCATCTCAATAGCACTTCTTATCCATCACACAAGCCCTCTTCTCTACCCTCACCATTCTTGTGAGGTAGTGAAGGGAGGGAGCGAGGACTTGTCCTTTTTTTAGAAGAGAAAACTTAAGGTTAATTTTGAACTCGACCTTGGCAACCTATTGAAAATTATCTAGAAAGTTTTATTTTTTTAAATTAAATCTTTATTGTTCAGATTATCACAGTTGTTCCTCTTTTTTCCCCCCATAGCTCCCCTCCACCCGGTTCCCACTCCACCCTCCGCCCTCACCACCCGCCCCCCACTGTCCTCATCCATAGGTGTAAGATTTTTGTCCAGTCTCTTCCCGCATCCCCCACACCCCTTTCCCCCTGAGAATTGTCAGTCCACTCCCTTTCTATGCCCCTGATTCTATTATATTCACCAGTTTATTCTGTTCATCAGATTATTTATTCACTTGATTTTTAGATTCACTTGTTGATAGATGCATATTTGTTGTTCATAATTTGTATCTTTACCTTTTTCTTCTTCCTCCTCTTCTTAAAGGATACCTTTCAGCATTTCATATAATACTGGTTTGGTGGTGATGAACTCCTTTAGCTTTTCCTTATCTGTGAAGCTCTTTATCTGACCTTCACTTCTGAATGATAGCTTTGCTGGATAAAGTAATCTTGGTTGTAGGTTCTTGGCATTCATCACTTGGAATATTTCTTGCCATTCCCTTCTGGCCTGCATAGTTTCTATTGAGAAGTCAGCTGACAATCTTATGGGTACTCCCTTGTAGGTAACTAACTGTTTTTCTCTTGCTGCTTTTAAGATTCTCTCTTTGTCTTTTGCTCTTGGCATTTTAATTATGATGTGTCTTGGTGTGGTCCTCTTTGAATTCCTTTTGTTTGGAGTTCTCTGTGCTTCCTGGACTTGTAAGTCTATTTCTTTCACCAGGTAGGGGAAGTTTTCTGTCATTATTTCTTCAAATAGGTTTTCAATATCTTGTGCTCTCTCTTCTTTTGGCACCCCCATAATTCGGATGTTGGTATGCTTGAAGTTGTCCCAGAGGCTCCTTACACTATCTTCATATTTTTGGATTCTTTTTTCTTTTTGCTTTTCCTTTTTTTACAAAAGGAAATTAAATAAATGAATTGAGCACTCAACTTAAACATTTAGTATTTAGAAAAACAAAAACAAAAAAGTGGTAGAGAAATCAGAAATAAAATTACAAAGATTAAAACTGAAATAAATGAATTTTAAAAAGAGGAAAATACCAGAATTCATAAATTTAATAGCTGGTTTCTGGGGGAGGGGAGTAAATAAAACAAAGCATATGTCTCCAACAACTATGATAAAGAAAAAAGACTCAAATGATCATAACTAGAAGTGAAAGCACAGGTGTTAGAGGAAGAGAAGAGGAAAAAAAAGAAATAAATTATCTTATCATGTGAGTGCTAATTCATTAAAAAACCTTAATGTGGTTGATGATTTGAAGGCAAAACATAATGTAGTTGATGATTTTGGAAGCAAAACATAATTTACCTTGATTGATACAAGAGTGAACAGAAGAAGTATTGATTGATTAGACCAACCACCATGAAAGAAACTGAGAATGCTATCAAAGAATTACTCTTACCCAGGCTCTAGCTCATTTTTTAAAAAAATATATTTTATTGATTTTTTACAGAGAGGAAGGGAGAGGGATAGAGAGTTAGAAACATCGATCAGCTGCCTCCTGCACACCCCCCACTGGGGATGTGCCCACAACCAAGGTACATGCCCTTGACCAGAATCGAACCTGGGACCTTTCAGTCCGCAGGCTGACGCTCTATCCACTGAGCCAAACTGGTCAGGGCAAGCTCATTTAAAATGTCAAGAAACAGCTAATTCCCATGCTCTAAAAATAATTTCAGAACATAAGATAATATTAATGAATTTGTGTTATGAAACCAACTTACCCGAATATCAAAACTTGACCGATGTAGCACAAAAGAGAAAAGCTATTGTTCAAATGACCAAATCCGTTTCACTGTTAGGAAATCTATTAACATTGTATTAACATTGTGTATTACATCATTAAAGCAAAAATGAAAAGCCCTCTGCTTTATCGGTAGATAGTTTTACACAAAGTCGTTTAAATGAAGGGATAGAAGGATACTTCTTACACATGATAAAGAGTAACTTGTTTACACCATTGGCCAACTTTGCATTTAATGGTTAAAACAAACAAACAAGCAAACAAAAACAGTCATTTTTGAAATTGCCAATAAGACACTTGCCTATACCCAGAAGTTCCAAAGATGCATTAAGACAATGGAATAAATAATAGAATGGAAGGTTTGGTCAATAAATGATGTTGAAACTATCAGTAAAAACCAACTTAAATTTCCATCTCACACTGTAGAGCCAAAGAAATCCCCAATTCATTAGTGAATTAATTAAATTTTAAAAAAATCAAGCCATAGAAAAGGTAGATGAAAATTTAATGGACAACTTATGGAAGAAAGCTCTTTGTCATCTTAGAATGATTAAAAAGCAAAAGAATAAAAAAAAAAAAAACAGACACAAGTTTGACCGCACAAAATTTAAAAAAAAAACAAAAAAAAAAAAAAACATTTTAGCATCAAGTAATATGCTGGAGGAAAGAAAATGCAATAAATGTTAGATGAATGATGTTCTTTCTCTATGAAGAATATAAAAATGTATAATATTAAGATCCTCAATAGATCAGTAGATAAAGGGCATAAATAGACAGTTCTGAGAAAAGGATTTAAAAAGAGATAAAATTTTTGCTTATCGAATTTAAAGAAGCTGGTGACATGAGACAGTCACGGATATGCTGGTGAGTATACAAATTAATATACTTTTGGGGTTTGATGACTTATGTTATGAACCATAGAAATCATATTTGTCTTTCATCCAGTGATTCTTAAATTTTACCGTAAGTAAGTTATGCAAAAAATTGGGTACAGAAATAAGTTCATTTTAACATTTTTTTTTCTGGTAGCAAAAAATACACACTCATATTTACCATAAATACCAACAACACCTTATTTTCACTTTGATAAATCTAATCAATGAAACATTTTCTGTCTGTTATGTTTATATTCATTATGTTAAGTAAAAACTCCACAAACTGCAGAATTGTACATTCAGAAAATGATTTCAACTATGATTTTTTTTTAAAAAACACCCGTGCTTAGGTGGGGAAAAACCCTAGAAAAAGAATTTCCATATGTCAAACATAGACTGCATTCTAACAGATTGTGGGTGATTTTTAAATATTTTATCGTTATCTCTTATCTTTCGTTTATGTGTGTGGGGGGGTATTTTTTAAAAATATATTTTTATTGATTTCAGAGAGGCAAGGAGAGGGAGAGAGAGATAGAAACATAAATGATAAGAGAGAATCATCGATTGGCTGCCTCCTGCACACCCTGTACTGGGATCGAGGCCTGACCGGGAATCAAACCTCGACCTCCAGGTCTATGCTCAACCACTGAGACATGCTGGCCGGGCTGTGTGTGTATTTTTAATTAATTAATGATAATAGAAAAACAATTTAAATTTTTAATGTATTAAATGTTGGAGAAAAAGAAGAAAAATAATAGCTTTTGACTTCCCGTACAAGAAGAAAAGTCTTGGTGTGTGTTTGAGGCAGGGGTGGGAGGGAGGTTACACAAAATTTAAAGAGATGCTTTGAACTAACCAGTGCTCAGCTGATGAGGCAGGATCTTGGCAGGTCAAAGATGAACATTTCAACACATAGCATCTGAGAACAAAGCATAAATGACAGAGAATTGCAAGGGATAGAAATTGAAAGCAGGTGCCACTTATGAGATGAGAAAGGCATCAAGAACCTGATTATTGATAAAAAGTTTCACCTGCCAGCAGGTCAGCTATTACATCATAAAAATGGCACCTAACATAAAGAGTAAAGAACAGTACATGAGACGAAAAATGCCAGGTTGACAATGAAGACTGGGTGAAGGGAAGGAGCGACATTTAAATGTAATTCTCCCAGTGTTTAGAGAGCTATTCATAGAAACAAATGTAGAAGTTAAAAGTTAAATATTTCCTATATTGGACATTTCAGTTATATTATCTTGTATATTTTTAAAGGGACACAAGGAATATTCACAATAGAAACTGAAAATGAAAAAATGCACTGTCTCAATATAGAAAGCTGAGGGGCAACTCATGGGAGTTTACACAATAGAACAATTATAATGTAAACAGCACTCCGTCACCATTAGAATACTCCCTATAAAAGGGGGCATCCACTTAAAAAACCAAAACCTAATCTAAGTTTGTGGATACGAAGCACAGAGAAAACCAAAAGACATAGAGAGAGGAAACTGATAGGATAATCGATGGTTTTTCAGGCACACAGATACTAGAAAAGAAGGGACTAGGGCCATGTGATTCTTTTTAGTAAAAGGAATTCAGAGAGTAACATAGAGACTCCACAAAGGTAAAAGTTACAATAAATAATAAAACACTCAATTTATGTTCCAATGAGCATAGAAAAGAAGTACATAATGGGCACATGTCAGAAATGCAAAAAGAAGTAAAAATGGAGATATAATGGTAGGTAGAGGCCTTAATGCTCCCCTCTGGGAATATCATTGATCAAGTAGACAGAGAGATTTGGAGTTCTGAACAACCCAATTGCTAATAAGATACAATAGCTGATCAATAAGGACTAAATCGTAAATCAAGGGAATACACTCTCTTTGAGAGAGGACAAGGGTCTTCCACCGAATCTATCCCGTTCCTGGGCCCAGCCAAGCACTCCAAAGCCATGGCAGTGTTACCTTTTTCTTCTCAGACCACCAAGAAAACAACTAATAATATGTAAAAGGTAAGAGAGCAGACAGAGCAGACCTGGCCATTTGTGAGCTCTCTGTCACCAGAGGTATGCACACATAAACAATTTTTCAAAAAGCAAAACCCTGACATGGACTCTTCTGTCGATAAATGAATGTTTAGTGAATAGGAAAGAAAGCATCCATATGTGAAAAGGGACTGGGCTGGGCATCCGGAAGCCTGGCTCTGCTCCTGGCTCTCTCTGGCTGTGAGGCCTCCATCTGGGTTCTCTTATCCGAACAGCATTACTCATCCCTGTGAACCCAGAGCCTGTGGCCTCACCGAGCTGGCTCTCTTACTGCCAACTCGGCCCCGCGCTGGGCTGTGATTCCTGCAGCGCTTGTGCCCCGTGGTGCCCTTACCTGCCCATCTCAGCTGGGACAGGCCTGAGTCCATTTCTGTGCAGCTGGGGTACCTAAACCCAGCCGCATGCTGCAGACCAAGCCAACCTGCCTTGCATTGGCAGACTAGACTTTCCAGAAAACACCAGCCAGAGGAAGACTGCAACCTTAGGGGGTTTGCAGGCTAAGCAGGAATTCCAGAGACGGGAGGGCCAGGCCTGGCTGAGCAGAGTTGGATGTAGTTGGAGGAGGAATGCTCCCCAGACCAGCGTCATCCCATCCAGGTTCCTCACCTGCAATCCCAGCCACCCGCCCCCCCCGGGGGTGCAGTGCCGAATGCCACAGTTAGAACACAAATATTTACTTGGACGCAGTTATCTGCCACTAACACCGTAAACAAATTCACCAGTCCACCCCTGAGCTGGGCTTCTGGGGGACACGACGCAAGAAGGAACAGGACACAGAGGGGACAGAGCATGTAGACAGAATGTCCCTGAGTCCAGAACTTTGCTGGAACCGTACCCCTGAGCTTGGTGGCTTGACGTGGGGGCTCAGGAAGTGGAGGTGCCAGCTCAGGGGCTTGAGATGTGTTGAATGCTCTACAGGGGAACTTGGTACGTTCCTGGGACGTTGTTAGAGTTATGCCCATTTTACAGGTAAAGACAGTGAAGTAAAGAGTCTACCCCAGGCCAAGCAGGCAGGGAGGGGCCTCGCTGGAGCTCACATTCAGAGTCTCTCCTTCATTTTGTCCTCACCATGGTCCCCCACCAGCATCACCAGCATCCCAGGAGCTCCCTCCCAGTCCCCACTTCCGCCTGGCTCCACCTCACATCTCCTCCTCTCCCTCAGCACCTCTCCTCCCCTCCTAAGAACTCCATCCCTCCCTCCAAATGTCCAACTCCATGGTCCACCTGTGGTCCATCTGACAGGATTTCCTTGCTGTGACTGAGTAGGGGACATTAAAGTCACCTGTGTGCCATAGAGAGTCCTAGCAACCCCAGGACAGGGCCATGCCTCCTTCGTCCTGTATCACCCTGCCTCCCAAAAACAGCCCCCCGGGAAGTTCTAGCTAAATGAGGGGGGGACAAGTGAATGACCGGGTCTGTGGG
>NW_005871051.1:26679589-26690039 GCF_000147115.1 Myotis lucifugus
GGCTGCCAACCCTGAGGCTTCCTCCCCCAGCCTGGTACTGCATCTGAGCAAATCAGAGAAGTGAGGTCGTAAAAAATGTCACTGCTATCAGGGCAAAACAGCCCTTCGCCTGCAGCTGCTGCTGTCACAGAGCTGCCAGGGCCACCCCTGCTCCTGTCACTTGGTACTTCCCGCTGAGCCAGGGCAGGTGTGGACAGAGGCCAGACCAGGGAGGCCCGGCTGACATCAGGAAGGTCACCTGCAGTCCACAAAAGCAAGGTCAGTCCGTGGCTCTGTGCCTCCGTCTTTCTACGTGGCCCAGGGGCTGTTACCTGTTGGTGGTCCTGTGTAGTTGAACAAGCTGTGAGATGTCATTTCTCCTGCAGCCTGGTCGCCAGCCTGCTCTGGGGAGAGTCACTTCCCCTCTGAGGCTCGGCTTCCTCATCATTGAAACGAGGGGGTGGGACCAGATGCTTTTCAAGTGGCTCTGGCTAGGGGCTCCTTCTCTCAGGTCTGAAGGTGTCTGTGGAGTCATCTCACCGGCCAGGCGGTCGAAGCCGGGTGTAACGCAGGGACAGCCAGCATCTTAAAAAAACCCCATGGCTTCCATCGCTTCTGGGGTTTAGTATCAAGAACTGCCGCCCACAGAAAAGAGGGTGGTGCCGGGCACCTTCATATTTAGGACTTGGGGGGCAGGGATGCCCAGGCCCTGCCTGAGTGTCTTCAAGGACGGTCAGCTCCCTGGCCCTGGCTTCTATGCCAGGTCTCCACAGCAGTGGGGCCAGCCTTGGGCAGCAGAGCTCCCCAGGGCCCTGCGAGCAGAGATGGTCTCCCATCGTCAGGGCTGGGACCTGCGACCCACCCACGGGCCCACCCTGGTGTCTCCCAGCAGGAACCTCGCAGAATCCAGGCATTCAGGGAAGTCTGGCTGAAACGCGCCTGGCGGAGTCAGCCCTGTGGGCGAAGTGACTAGGAGATCCCGTGAGATACCGAGACTCGGGCTGTTTTCACAGGTTGGCATGCGGGGCTCTCAGGTGTCTACGGGCACAGAAGCTCCCCGAGATGGGGCTGGGTGCCTCATCCTGCGTATGGTCAATAACAGCTTGTGGGTGACTTTGGGGAAATCAGCTGGGGTCCCCACCCCTCAGGAAAGAGGTTGACGGGACCATGACAGTCTTCCAAGTGTTCGCCCATCGTCTCCAACTCTGATCGCACCCATGTTATGCGAAGGGGAGAACTAAGTTCAATCCCTGCCCTGGGCCACAGAGCCCTGAGCTGGCCTGGGCTCAAAACAGGGCTCTGGGCAGTCCTTCCCCAAGAGAGCCCCCCTCCCCGCCCCCCAGGCCCTTAGGGCAATCTAAGCAGAGGGGAGGTGGCCAGGTCAGGGCATCCTGGGTGCAGCTGCAGGCGGCCAGGAACCTGCCCAAAAGCAGCAGGAAGGAGACCCACAGGTTTCGGGCGGGGCCTGTGGCCTGTGGCCTGGGAGGCTCAGAAAGGAGTTGGAACTAAAGGGCCTGCAGAGCCCTAGCTGGTTTGGCTCAGTGGATAGAGCATCGGCCTGTGAACTGAAGGGTCCCCAGTTGGATTCTAGGTAAGGGCACATGCCTGGGTTGCGGGCTCGATCCCCAGTGGGGGGTGTGCAAGAGGCAGCCCATCAATGATTCTCTCTCATCATTGATGTTTCTATCTCTCTCCCTCTCCCTTCCTCTCTGAAATCAATAAAAATAGATATCTATAATAATAAAAGCATAATATGCTAATTAGACTGGATGTCCTTCCGGACAAAGCTGGGGCTTCGAGGGAAGCCAGGGTCCCTGGTGCCTGCCAGCGGCTGGAGGGAAGCCTGGGTCCTGGGTGCCAGAGAGAAGCCGGAGCTGGCAGCTGGGGGAAGGAAGGCCTACTCTTGCACGGATTTTGTGCATCCGGCCTCTAGTTTAAAAATAAATAAGTAAAAATCAAGGGCCTGCAGAGCCATTCACCGCTCAGTTCCTCTTCAAAGGGAGCCTGGTCCACCTCCACTCACCACTCAGTTCCTCTTCAAAGGGAGCCTCATCCACCTCCCCTCCAGCTACCCTCTTTTATAAAAATAAATATTTCCCCACCTGCCCCTCGGGGTACCCTCAGCACAGCTTCTTCAAGAGTTTCTGTACCAACATGTATATAAGTGTTATTTTCTCCCTCTTTTAACACCAAAAGTTTGAGACCTGTGTGGGCTGTTCTCCCACGTCCCTGTCTTGACGAGCTTTGCTCATGACCCTCATCAAGGGAGTAACGTGTGGTCAGAGAGACTCAAAGGGTGGTGTCCCCGCCCTCCCCACCCCCGGGCTTTGCAGGGTGACACGTGCTGGGCCAGAGCTGTGTGGGATGCCCCCCAACCGACCCAGGGGAGCTGCTCAGGGAACAGGGTCAGTGACAGGTGAGAGGAAAAGACTAGAGGAGAAGGAAGCAGCCTAAGTGCAGGCCCGAGGAGAGAGGAGCTTGGTGTTGTGAGGGGTCCTAGGGTCTCTCTGTGCAGCTGAAGGCCAGGGCATTGGGGGAATGACAAGAGGTGAGGCTGGAGGGCTGGTGGTCAGACAGGAGGAGGGGCAGGGGTGCTCAGGGTCCCAGGGAACCTATGCCCTGGACAGGACCACCGCACAGGAAGCTAACCCATAAGAGAAACCTCTGACAATACAGTGCCTTTCTTCTAACCTCCGCCCAAATCAGGGTCAGCTCAACGGGATGAGGCCATTCAGGGACTGGACACAGGACAGACTCACTTGGAGGCAGGATCAGGGTGGGGTGAGGGCAACAGCAGCAGTACCATGAAGGAATCAGGACACGGAAGGGTGTCGGGGTGTCTGAGGGGAGGGCAGCGTCATCTGGGGCAACCTGATTCCAGTTAGAGCCTCAGGCAGACCGGGGTTCAGTGGTCAGTCCCCCATGTAGACACACAGTAAACTTGACTAACTGCCTAACTTCTGTAATTGGAGTCACACATTCATTCAATCCACATACATCTGTTGACCATCTCCTCTGTCCCAGGCAGTGATGGTCCAGACAGACAGTAGTCCCTTCTCAAAAACACTGTTTTCAGGACGCTGCGTGACAACAGGGGTTAGAGTATCCAGCAAGGATGGAGTACTGGTGATGCAAAGACCCCAGCCGCCACTGACGGGGGCGGGGCCCCAGAAATAAAAGGAGGTCCCAATAGAGAAAGTGAGGACAGAAAGGCAAGGAGAGGGAGATGGTCCCAGCCCTTCCCACCTCTGCTCCCAATCTCCAAGCTCTGCCACAGCTCTGTCCCCAGGCTGCACCTACACATCTCATTGCCCACAAAGTTGACCCCTCAGAGCCTCCGGCAGAGGTGGAAATGCCCAGCCTCCTTGAGAGTGGGCACATGGGTAGCCAACAGGATCAAGTTGGCAAAGCTTAACATCAGGCAGGATGCAGTGAAACACTCCAGGGGTCACAACCCTTTAGAATCCACCCTTCCCCTCCCACACGGCCCCTCGGGTCCTCGCTGGAAATGCAATAGTGAGGTTAAGGCAGGAAGTTCTGGACACTCAGACATCCGGGGGTGGTCATTTTTCCAAGCTCGCTGCCCCTGCAATGGGGTTCACTTCCTTCTGGAATTAATTTTGAATTCATTTTGATTTATATATACATTTATATCCATCTTGAGTCGGAGAATAAAAAGAGCTTTTCTGATACCAAGGGCCTGGCAGGTTAGAGTTAGGGAGGTCCCAGGCCCACCCCTCCCCACTCCTCTCCACGGTGAGGCCAGCACTCCTGTTCTCAGAAACCCTTTGTCCCCAGAGCCTCCTGCCCTGACATGGAGGCCGCCCCCCCCCCCCCAACCTCTCTGCTCACATAAGCTCAAATGCATTGTTCATGGTCCCCAGCCACGCTCTCAGCCCTGGCTCCGTCAGCTTGCTCCAGGACCTCGAGGAGGTCGGTCTGGAGACCAAATGTGAGGTGACCAATAGGTGTTAAGGGTGTGAACCTCCTCTGAAAGCCCCACCCTGAGCTCTTGGTGCCAGGGAAGGTGGGCACGGGCCAGAACAGCAGGAAAACGCAGCCTTGGCCAGTCTGAGGGTGGCGAGCCAAGTCCTCAGGCTCCCCCACCCCGATCTCCAGCCCCCACACAATGCCCTCGGGGGCCTGAGGTCACTTGCTGGGCAAGAGGCAGCTGCCCCGCAGGAGGCCCCAGTTTGCTACCTGGGTGGGGTTAGGGGGCCGACTATCCCGGGTGCCCAGGGCTGTGGGGATTCCTGGGACCCTGGGTTTCCCGTGTTAAATCAGCACAGTCCTCAGACAAATGTGGATGAGCTGGCCACCGCAGGTCAGTTAGGAGCTCCGGGGACTGGCCCCTTGCTTCAGTCTGAGGGCTTCTCTCCCCGACTCCACCCCAGGGAAGGATATGGTCCTGTTGGGTTTTGGGCCCAGGTCCCTGCTTCCAGCTGACTGTGCCCACGATGCACACTTGGGCCCCTTCCTTACAGAGGCCCCTTCATTGCAGAGGCGCCTGGGCCTCAGACCAAACACCTGGGGGAGGGGCTGGTACTTTTCCTCTCCCACAGAGGGGGCTGGCAGGCACTGCAGTTTCAACACCGTAGTAACCACATGTTCAAGGAAAGGCCATGGCCAGACAAAGGGGCTGTGTTACCTCGGGCTGTGAGGGCTGCCAGTGTGTGGGGACGTCTGGAACATGTCAGAGAAGGGGCTTCAGGTTACACAAAATGGCCTGTTTCAGGAAACTAGAGTGTGTGGTCCGGGGCCCAGGGCCACCCCAGCCCCCGCTCAGCCTCCTGTCCAGGTGAGGGGCCCAGGCAGCGCAAAATGAGGGGACTCCACAGGTCTGTTCACTATTTTCTCCATCAAGAAGTCTCTCCTCCTTAACTGGCTCCTAGGGGGCCTCCAATGGATAACAGACCACCTTGCCATGAAGGGGGTTTTGCCCAATTAGTCCAGTCCCAGGGCCCAAAATAATTGTGTGTTGTAGTCTTTCCTCAGACCTTCACGGGCTCACAGCCAGAACTGTGCACACCCACCCCGAGGTGCACGCACACACACTCAGATATATACACACACGAACACACCAAAGGGCACACCCTAACCCAGAAACACCTTCAGAGTCACACACACACATATGTACCCACACCCCCTCCAAGGACACCCACACATGCTGATGCTCCCACAAATACACACTCGTCCCCAAAGACCGTAGGTAATTACAATATAGACAAATCACACAAATGTGTACCCTACGGGCAGAAAAATATACACTCACCCAAAGACACACAGCTAAACCTCTGACAGCCACCCCCTGAACCACCCACAGACCCTATGCAGCTCCATTACCTGAGATCTGGTTTGTGACCTCCTGGCCGTCCCCATGGCCCCTGCCTGGTCTCCAAGCACTCCAAGAGCCCTTAGCAGGAAAGGTGGCGGCAGGTTGTTCGAGAGAGACACTCAGCGGGGATGGGGCCAGGGTGCTAGCAAACTTGGAGTCACCTTCCTTCCATATGGCACAATCCTCAGACTCAGCGCAGCCCACTAGCCAGGGTGGAGCCTCCAGACCCCCCTACCACTTGGGGACTCAACTGAAGAATGTAAAAATATTATTGCAGCCTGTATTTGAAAAGTCATTAACCTAAAAGTTTTCCAGCCCTGACCGGTTTGGCTCGGTGGATAGAGCGTCACCCTGCAGATTGAAGGGTCCCGGGTTCGATTCCGGTCAAGGGCATGTACCTTGGTTGCGGGCACATCCCCAGTAGGGGGTGTGCAGGAGGCAGCTGATCGATGTTTCTCTCTCATTGATGTTTCTAACTCTCTATCCCTCTCCCTTCCTCTCTTTAAGAAATCAATAAAATATATTTTAAAAAAATAAAAATAAAAGTTTTCCATAAAGTCCTAAACCTAGAAAATAAATTCTATCTATATATATAAAAGCCTAAGCGACCGTTCGACCATTCAACCAGTAGCTATGATGCACACTGACCACCAGGGGGCAGATGCTCAACACACAGGCATGGACACATGGAACAGACTTATGAATCTCAGAGGGCAGGGGGAGGGGGGAGGGAGGAGGGCGGGAAGAGATTAACCAAAGATCTTATATGCATACTAGAGGCCCAGTTATCAGCACAGTTGCAATCATAGTAAAAAATTCCATCCAAATTAATTTTCTTAAAGTGGCTGTAAATTATACAGCCATTTAAAAAGTCTTGCCCTGGTGCATTCAGAAAAAATCACATGGCAAAGGCCTCATCCAGCTGAAGATTAATGCTAATTTCTCAAAACCTGTAAATTATACAGCACAGATGCTGTGGAATCACAAATGGAATAGAGAAAATGTACCAAGGACAGCAAGATGTTCGAATCCTTTACAAATTAGTTATTTTCACACTGCAAATCGGGAGGGTCGTGTGAAACCTCAGGCAAGGGCCGCAGAACGGCCATTTGAGGAGGTGAAGCTGTCAGGATGGGCTCCATGTGGGATCAGTTTTCTTAACAAAAGGCCATTGAATGCCATTTATTTATTATAACATCTATAAGAAACAAATGAGAGAGAAACATCAATCAGCTGCCTCCTGCACAACCCCTACTGGGATTGATCCTGCAACCAAGGTACATGCCCTTGACCGGAATCAAACCCAGGACCCTTTAGTCCGCAGGCCGATGCTCTACCCACTGAGCCAAACCGGTTAGGGCTCAGTAAATGTTTTTTATTAATGAACTGAAACAATACACAGTGATCTGTGTATGTGGGTATTGGGCAGTAACACAGGCCTAATCTTGTGCAGCTATCTTTCTGCAACCAGATGACCAAAAAATAGTTGAGCCAGCCCTGCGCAGCCTGGTCTTTTGCCCTGTGTTTCTGTAAAATGGTTTGAACAAATATTTTCTATCCTCGTAAGAAATATTTGCTGCTTCCTGATGGTGTCTCACTTGAAGGAAAGACCAGGAGGTTGACCGATGCTGGGACACAGGAAGGATTGCCGGTCCTCTTTGGCTTAATTCTACCAGCTTTGGAAAATAAGAAACTCTCCAGGACCCCACACAGCAGGCCAAGGGCAGAGCTCAGAGGCGGCTCTGGGCCCTGGCACCAGCTGCCCTCCCTGCGTGGTGCTGGGCAGCCAGTTCTCCAGGAGTCCCATGACCTTGCCTCTGACATTGAAAGATGTCATTCTGGGTGGGAAGACATAAAGCCTCCTGGTCCCGTCATGTTTATGGGAACAGACTCGAACTGCTTCTCCTCCGGGTCTCAGGAAACAACTTCCAGGGCTAGTAGGAGGGCCTGGCCTTTCTGCAGAACACTGTCCCCCAAAGAGCACCTGGGAAGGAAAACCGGCTACGCATGGCTCCCACCTCCCCACCTGGGGGTCAGATGCGTCTCTCAATAGGGCAAGTTGTCAAGATGGAGAGCGAAGGGACTAACCAACAACGAACCCTCCCACAGGCTTCTTCCCCAGGTGTCTCCATTGCCCTGCAGCCCTGGGGCCTGGGCTGACCCTCCGAGAACCCAGTCTCACCTTTGTCCTGGCTGGGGCGCTGGGGAGCTCTAGGAGACAGGGCTCCCCAGGAGCTGGGTCTGTGGTTTCCCTACTTTTGTGGACATTGCATGGCTGTGTCCTTGGTCAGTCAGGTCTGAGATGCGGGTGCCTGGGGGCACAGGTCATGGAAGGGAGGGGCCTCGGGAGAGGGGCTCTCTGGAGCCCTAGGTGTTTCCCAGAGAAGTTTCTGAACCGAATAGGGTGAGTGCGGTCCACCATGGTGCTCATGGGAGCGGTCCACTTCTGTTGTACGTACCCGCCAGGCTGCCCAGCTCCCCGGCTGCAGAAGTCTGGGCCTCGTACCATGGGCTCCACAGTCATTCATAGCAGTATCTTCTGGGCCACTGAGCAGGAGACTGAAGGGCTTTTTGACCCCAATGTACAAGTGTATGTGGGTCTCTGGCAGTAACACAGGCCTAATGTGTCCATTTACCCATCAGGAAGAGGGAGGGGCCAGGACTACAGAGCAGTGTGTGGTCTGAAGTGGGCAAAGGCCACCCAAATGTATTTGGAGAACTGCTGTGTGTGTGTGTGTGTGTGTGTGTGTGTGTGTGTGTGTGTGTGTGTGTGAAGAGAGAGAGAGAGAGAGAGAGAGAGAGAGAGAGAGAGAGAGAGAATGGACAAGAGGAATTGGGGGGTCATGAGTCAGGTGAAGGAGTGAGTGGGAGAGCTGGGCATGGTGGGCAGGGCAGACCATTGTTCTGAAAGCAGATTCTTCCCCTGACTCAACAGCACACAGGCCCGGAAAAGCCAGTCCTCCCACCTCGATCTGGGGGCACCCCTGGAGTCCTGCCATGCTGAGCCTGGGGACACTGAAGCCTCTGGGAGCAGTTTATTACTTGGCTTTTAGCGGGTGCCTGGACCAGGGCCCAGCAGAGGTTCCACTCGGGGTAGAACCTACCCCTAAACCAGATGGACAGAGAGAGGAAGGGTCTTGTGGACGAGGTCCTACAACCCTGCCCATTTCCCCACCTGCTCTTGGCATAGAACTCAGAGCTCAAGGTCGGGGTTTCTTGGCAGGCTGCATTCACTTATAATCGTTTGCAAACTTGAGGCCGTGGGCATGAGGGATGGCACTCCCTGGCCTGCGAACGCTGTGCATCCTGGAGAAGCGGCACTGGCCTCAGGGTGTGTCTTCAGAGCATGGCTTCACCCGCAAGAAGGCAGTTCTCAAGACTGAGACGCCTACAGGGGCCAAAAGAAAGTGTAATTCTGACCCTGGGCAGCCCAGGCTGTGGTCAGACCACAGTGTGGCCCAGGGAGGGGCAGGCAGCTGTGTGGTGGGTGAGTGTTCAGGGGCCTCCTTCACATCCTCAGTCAGCATCCCCAGACTCACCTTCTTAGGGTGAGGTGCTGATTTCCGGTGGTCCAGTCTCGGGCTATCTGGCCCAGCCGGGCCTTTGCTTGCTTCTGCCACCGGTGGGAAACGGGAGTAGCCCTGGCTGCCCTGGGGCCTGCGGGGAAGGTCAGTAGGAGGGTGTGGAGGCCCCTCCAGACAGCCTTCACCTGCAGCTGCAACTTCCTCCCCCATCCCCAGGAGGCTGCAGGAACAGGTCCTGACCCAGCGGCACTGATGGCCACTGCAGAGCTCAGCAGCTGCTCTCCGAGTGCCCGGGACGACTGATCATGAACAGGGCGCTTTGTTTGCCCCAGAGGGTCCCAGGCCTCCTCCCCCAGCCTCCAGACCCCACTACCTCACAGCAGGGCTTCACGCCTCCTCCCGCTGCCACACTCCCCCCACCCAGCAGTCTTTGCTTTGACAGAGGGATGCCCTAGTCCCTGTCTCCTGGGAAGGCTGGTTTGGGGAGCAAGGTGTGTGCCAGGCATAGGACACAGTCGCTCCTCCTGAGTGAGGGGACTGTGCTTGGCCACGGGGAGGGGAACATGCCCGGAGTCCACCAAGCCCATCCACCCCCTTCCAATGGCGGCTTGGAGACACAGAGGAGCTTGTTACATTGCCTTTGGCCTGTGGGCCAAGCTCCAGGAGGGGCGTCCACCCGGTGGCACAGGCCAGGGGGCCAGAGGGCTGAGAACTCACTGGGGAGATGGGGGCTTCCTGGAGCGCCGGAGGGCCCCCCAGAGTTCCCTGCAGCTGCTGCCCACCATGTTCTGCTCCCTGGGCCCAGCAGGTGCCCGACTCCCAAAGCTTTGAGAGGTCCGGGTGGTCACTGGCAGGGACTCCAAGCCCCAGGGACAGTTTACAGGCCGGCCCAACAGAGGAGAGATGGGGGGATGTGGTGACTGGGCAGGAGGGGAGTAAGGGCGGGTGAGCCGTCTGCCCAAGTGGCTGGAGGTCAGGGAAGGGCCAGAAGAGGGGTGCGGGGCAAAGGAAGAGTGAAGAGTAGAGAGGGAGGACAGGCGGACATGGCGGACAGGAGGGGTAGGGGGACTGGCAGGGCAGGGGGAGCAGGGGCCCCGAGGGGGCCTATAGAGGCAGCAGGTCTTGCGGGTCCCCAAGTGAAGAGGGGCCCCTCTGGTGAGAGATGGGAGCCTGCCTGGGCGAGATGCGTGAGCCGGAGGAGAGCCAGGCCAAGGGCCCAGAGTGGGGTCCGGCAGAAGGCAGCGGGGGAAACCGGGTGAGGGGGAAGGGGAAGGGGCAGCAGGAGGAGGGGGAGAGGGTGGGCTAGGGGCAGTAGGAAAATAGAAGGTTTGCTTTCTCTTCATCGCTGGCAATGCACAAAGTGAGAGCAGATCCAGCCGTGGGGTTCTGGAATCTGTTGCCTTAAGATTTGTCCTTGTGACCTCAGAAGCAGAGAATTCTAGAGCGAGGCCTGGGTGCCTTATAGACATAAGCAAACAGGTCTTCATGGAGACTGTCCAAGGCAGCGCTTAGGGCAGAGCCAGGGCAAGGCGCCCTCGATAACCTGAGTCAGCCGGGTTAGGCACCTGGGCCATGGGACAGATCCTGGCTGGCTCCCGGCCCCAGAGACTGC
>NW_005871051.1:26690306-26732470 GCF_000147115.1 Myotis lucifugus
AGGAATTTCCTAGAATGAGCAGGGGTAGCCATGTTTGTCTCGGGCATCTCCTGGCCTCGGGGTTCTGGGAAACAGAGGCAGCAATGGGAGTTGGTCAAGAAGCAAGCGCCTGGAGAGCTGAGTCTGGAATCCTCCTAGGGCTGTGTGCCCCTGGCCCCAGAGCAGGGCAGTGCCGCAGTCAGGGAGGAGAGCCCGCTGTGCACTCACCGGTCACTCATGCGGTCACACCCCTGCTCTCCCGTCTCAGGAAGGACCTTGAGGAGACGTCCTTTCTAGTGATGGAAAGGGCCTAACACTGGGCACCAGACTCAGGACACCTGACCTGGAAAGGACAGACCCACACCCCTCTCACATGTGATTGAATAATTTTTTCTAGAACTTCTACAAGCTTGACAACCAGGGCTAAGGAACCTGGGGTTCTGGAGTCTTAGTGGACTCACCTCGCAAATCCAGCGACCCTCATGTCTCCTCCTCTAGAGGCTGCCTGTCCCCAAGGAAATGTCAAGAAAGCCTGAACCCCACAAACCACCAACGGCTCCTCTCCTGTCACACCCGCTCCCCCATCTCTGTTTCGTCTCAGGGAGGGCCACGTCCTCCGTTTGCCTAGTGCTCCAGTCCAGCGCCTCTCAGCGCCCCAGGCCACAGGCATTATTCCACCAGCTCTTCACTGTCCCCCGTCTCTCCCCTCCTCGCTGGCTCTCATTACAGCAGCTCCTTTGCAGACACCCCAAGATACTGGTAGGTCATTCGGAAGGGACCCTGTGCCTCCCTCTCACATCCCCGCAGGGAGGGAACCACAGGGGGCATATGACAAAGCCCCAGACAGGATGCGGGATCAGAAAGCAAGGAGGGGGCCGTGCTGCCCGCGCCCCCCCCCACCCCGCCCAGAGAGCCCAGTGATGCAGCTGCACCTGAGAGTGGTGGGGAACCATGAGGGACCACATCCAGTCAGCCTGGGTGCTCGGGGCCATGGGAGGACCGCCGAGCCTGTCAGGCCAGGGCTTCCCATGGATGTCACTCAGAGTGGATCAAAGCAACCCCTGAGGCCGGGTTTGATCCCGCCCTACGCCCTTCACAGCCCCACCTGCTGCACTTGTGGGATCCTAGGGAAAGAGGACAAGACTAAAGGTCCTCAAAACAGAAATTAAGCCCTGGAGAAAATGAAGAAGCCATGGCCCCATCACACCTGAGTTTAAGAACTGAGATGTGTACCAGCCCCAGCAGTGAGGGCAAACCCCACCTGTTTAGAGGTGACGCAAAGAAAGCTTTCAGACGAGAGAGGGGAGGGGGGGGTTTCAGATTACAGTAACCAGTGCCCGATGATTCAGAGGGAAAGGCCCGCAGAGAGACGACTGTGACTGTGACGGGCACAGCACGAGAGGGAGTTCTCAGAGTGAAAACGAGAATGTCGAATGTCGTGTGTGTGGGAGCCCCGAGAGTGACTCAACACCGATGTCACGCAGGGCATTTGCTTCAGTCGGAACTTAACACAATCTTCCAGGAGCAGAAGGAATATAACTGGATGCTCTGTCGCAAATTGACATGGGCTTGTTCATCATGGTTCCTTGGGCACAGGCCACCCTCCCAACAACAACAGAGAAGGCCCACAGCCTGTGCCCATGACAAGGAATCCTTCTTGATGCCTTCAAGCGACAGGCACTGTACTAGGCCCTGAGGATGCAACAATAAACTAAGACATTATCTCAACCACAGGCACCGGCTGCCTCGTGAAGAAGGCAGACATCTAAATAAATAACGATGCCCCATATCCTCCTCCGAGAAACAGGAACAAGGATTGTCCCTGGGCTACTGGCACCTCATGCATCTGCCACCAGACGCTGAGACGAAGGACGTGTGCCTGCTGGCTCGGGCTGGGCTCTTCTCTGCAATAACAAACCTTGGTCATGGGCTAAGCAGAGAGAACGCCAGAGAAGACCAGGGAGGTCTGTACAGAAAGACAGGATGAACGAGGGAAGCCCTACAGACCAAGCTGGGGGGAGGTGGGATGGGGTTGGGATTTGAGAAAGAGACTAAACGAGAGTGAGTTCAGGGAGGCAGCTGCCTTCTGTATAGAGTACATTTCGAGGCAGGGGGAGGATGTCAGTTAGTTGCTGTGCATTAAGGATGTATGAGTGTGCTCACTTTGGCAGCACAAACACTAAACATCGGAACAGTAGAGAGATCAGCGTGGGCCCTGTGCAAGGATGACACACAACTTTGTGAACTGCTCTGTATTTCGTGCCGGGCCCTGGTGGGTGTCCTCACACCCTGTGATTAGCTCTGAAGAAATATGAGTCAAAGCACAACATGAGGCACTCAATAGCAAAACCCTGACTTTTCATTATAGAAATACTCGTGGAAGGCAATCTGTGAAAGGAAAACGAAATTGAGTAATACCTGGGTGTTTGTGCTAACACGTTAACTTGAATTTCCTTCATAAACCTTAAAATGTTCTGAAAGCAACTTATCTCAAAAAAGAATGTGCTCGCATTGGTTAATAAAATTGTATAGTTTCACATGTACAGTTCTGTAATACATCATCTGCGTGTGGTATTGTGTGTCACCACCCAAGTCAAGTCTCCTTCTGTCACCATTTAGCCCCCCTTTGCTCTCTTGTACCGCCTTCCACCACCACCCTCCTTCTCTCTGGTAATCGCCCTCTATAATTTTATTAACCGATGTCAACCTAATAAATGAAAAAAATATAACATGTACTCTCAGTGACTCCATGTCATTTTCAGTGACATGGAAAGAAACAGAAGGGGAGACGGTTACAGCATGCGTGTGCCTTCCTTTGGGTCCTGACCTCATTTCAACCAACCAGCTATAAAAAGACATTTTTGAGATAACTGGGGAAATGAATGAGTATGGATTGGGTGGTAGATGATATTAAAGACTTTTAGCCCTGGCTGGTGTTGCTCAGTGGTTGGAGCATCGGCCCAAGCACCAAAGGGTCACAGATTCGACTTCCGGTTAAGGGTGCATACCTGGGTTGCAGGTTTGATCCCTGGCTTGGGTTGGGGCTCATTCAAGAGGCAACCAATTGATGTATATCTCTCGCATTGATGTCTCTCTCTCTCTCTTTCTCTCTCTCTCCCTTTCACATGCCCAATCCAGAGAGATCCATTAGCCGCCAAGTTGGCATTTTGAACTATCACCTGGAGCACCTGCCTGGCAGCCAACAGCTCTTTTGCAGCTGCCTCCCTTGGTCTGCACCACACACTTCTCATGGAGCATGAGGTTAGTCCTTATTGTTTTATGACTGTGAATGGAAAATATAAGTATTGATACCTGTGGGAGGAAATAACCTAGATAGGAGTGAAACAAAGACCGAGATGGTGAGGTGTATGAAGTAGCCAACCTCGAACCTCAGTTGGCTGCACCTTGGACGTAAGGCAGCCAACCCTGCTCCAATGTGAAGGGCAAGAACACAGTCAAAGAGCACGTGCTCAGTGGCAGAAGACTGCGTCTGAGCCGTAAGGTGTCCGGTAAACTCTCCATCGGGCCCTGCAGCCCTTGCTGCCTCCGACCCATGACCCACCCAGCACTGGTGGCCTCCCAGCTGTGCTCTCCCAGCTCCTTTAGACAGTGTGGCCCTGGCCCTTGGTTCTCTCCAAAGATGCGGGCTCTGTAGTTGCCCTCACCAGCTTTTCCTCCCCTTTCTGAAGTGACGTGCTGGGCCCACACCTGGTCTCCTGTCATCTCCCCACAAGCCTTTGACAACAGCTGCTTAGTCGAAGGTCTCTCCTGTCACCACTGAAAGGGCACCACAGAATGAGCTGAAGCATCAAGTCCCCATCCTGACTGGCACGCCCCATATGCCCCCGCACCCCTTCTTCCCCAGCTCCAGGGCCCTTGGTGACTCTGTTCTCCGCTCCCTCCTGACCACACTGACCTAGGGGAGTAAGACAGAGAGAGCCCTTATTTTTGTCTTTCCTTATTGCAAAGTAATAAGCAAACACCAAAGTAACATGGGCCAAAATAAAAACCTCCCATAAGCCCGTGCCCATATATCAAACTGACCCAACTTTCCTTCTCCCTTTGAGGCTTTGTCTGCAGACACACAGTCTCCCGAGAGTGGTAGGCATAGTCAAGATTATAACTTGCATTTTTCGCTTAGGGCTATATAATTCTTCCCCTGCTAGTACTAGTAATTATAACTTTAGGCTGCAAAATATTCCATTAAATGGACTTACTTAACCATTTCCCAATTGTAGGTCATTTAAACAGTTTTCCTTCTTTGGGGGATTATTCTTTTAAAATATATTCCCTAAAGCAGTGGTTCTCAACCTTCCTAATGCCACGACCCTTTAATACAGTTCCTCATGTTGTGGTGACCCCCAACCATAAAATTATTTTCGTTGCTACTTCATAACTGTAATTTTGCTACTGTTATGAATCGTAATGTAAATATCTGATATGCAGGATGTATTTTCATTGTTACAAATTGAACATCATTAAAGCATAGTGATTAATCACAAAAACAATATGTAATTATATATGAGTTTTCCGATGATCTTAGGCGACCCCTGTGAAAGGGTCGTTCGACCCCCAAAGGGGTCGCAACCCACAGGTTGAGAACCACTGCCCTAAAGGGAAATCATTGTGTCAACAGGCATTAATATTTTGATGGCTCTTGACAAATTGTTAGATATCCCTTCCATGGTCCCTCTGGCCACCGGGTATCAGTTCCCTCTGACTCACTCAGTGGTTCTCAAAGTGTGGTCCGGGCACCCCTAAAGGCTTCCTGGGGTGCTTTTAGGAAATCCACCCTCTGTAATTTTATTAACCAATGACGGAGGGGATGGGAGAGGAGGGTCTCTCATTGATTGGTTGCCTCATTTTCTAATCCTATGACATTCTTTTCCGTACTCATCCTCTTCTGAGTGTAGAGTGGGGTTTTCCAGAGGCTATGTGACATGTGGTAACACAACAGACTGAGCACAGAAGTAGAAAGGAAAGGCCAGCCATCTCTTATTAAGCCAGATATCTGAGAGATTTGCAAAACTGTAAAAATAATAACTTTCTTTTCACTAATTTTTTGTTGTTTGTTTTGGAAAATATATTTTTCATAAAAAATGTATTTATGTAAATATTTTAAGATTTTGTTTTAATTTCTAATATAGTATATACTGATATTATCTGTATAAGTAAAAGATTTTGGGGGTTCTTGATAATTTTTAATAGTGTAAAGGGGTCCGCAGGTCACCTAGTTTGAGAACCCCCGGCCTGGATGTGATTTGGCAGAGGGCAGGGTCAGCTGAGTGTGGCTCATTTCCACCATCACCGAGTAGCCTGTCTCCCAGGCGAGGCCTCTGGGACAAAATGCAAAACAATTCTACACTTTTTATTTTTTCTCTCCTCTTCCCTGCTTTTCTTTCTTCTGCTCTTTCCTTTCCCCCTCTTCCTAGCTTTTCTCTTGTTTTTATCCTTTCCCCTCCCCCAGTCTCAACTCTCATACCAAAATTTGCACACATAACGACACCTTCTCTTCTACGCATGAATTGACATGTTTTCATATCCAAACAGAAACATTGTGACATTTCAAACAGGCTTTTTGTTATTACTCATCCCACTCAAAAGATGTAATGTGTAAATCTTAAAAACACATGTTCTTCATCTGTAATCAAGAAACCGAAAATGAAAATGAGATTTTTTTTCATATGGAATCGGCAGAGTTTTATTACACGGCAATTCTCAGTACTGGCAGAAGTCCAAGGAGAGGGACATGCTCATGCGCTTTCCAGAAGGCAAGTTGGCAACACTGATCAAGTGCCTTAAATACAGCCTATCCTTGACCCAGAGGAACGGAAACTATCGACTTCACTTTGTGCCAATTGCAAGTTGGAATTGCCTGGAATCCTGACAATGGAGCTTACATTTTAGTGGGAGGAGACAATCAACAAAGGACTAACATATATGTCAGGTGGTGACAAGTACCACTGAGAAAATTCAGTCAGGAAGGGAGATTGGGAGGGACACTGACAAGACTGAAATTTGAAATACAAAAGCCAGAATAGGCCATCTTGACAAGATGGGCAAAGATCTAGAGAAGATGACTTCAGTTCCTTGTTCGTAACATAGGGATAAGAATAATAGTATTTGCCTCATCAAATCGTCAGAATTAATGAATTGATACATATAAAACAATTAGATTACTGTCTGGTCCATTGTAAGTGCTTAATAAATATTAGCTACTGTTATAAACGCATGGTTTAATAAATGGTTTTTTTGAAGAAGTTAGTGTTTTTAAAGCATCCAGTTTAGTTTGTGCTGGAAATTCAAAGACAGCAAATGTGGTGTGCATGCCATTCTATGCCTTCAAAAAATCTTAGCAGAGCCCTGACCGGTTTGGCTCAGTGGATAGAGCATTGGCCTCCGGACTGAAGGGTCCCGGGTTCGATTCCGATTAAGGACATGTACCTCGGTTGCAGGCACATCTCCAGTAGGGAGTGTGCAGGAGGCAGCTGATCGATGTTCTCTCTCATCGATGTTTCTAACTCTCTATCCCTCTCCCTTCCCCTCTGCAAAAAGTCAATAAAATATATTTTTTAAAAAATCTTAGCAGAGGCATCACTAACTGACTACTGCACTCTTTCCCCTGAGCCAGGAATCCTTCTTAACATAGTTCTCTGGGCATCAAACCATTGGAATTGGCAGGTGAAAAGAAATGTATGTGCCATCCCTTGATGCAATGCATTTAGGGATAAGTTCATCTTTTGAACTCCCCCCACTATTCTTATCCATTTACTATGTGACAGTAATTTCTTCTGTCACTGAGAGCTGGCATCACAACTCATTAATCCTTTCTATAAAATTATAATCTCCATCTGCTTTGAATAGCAACGAAAAGAATAATTCACAGTCAACTATTGAAAACTACACTGTTGTCTAATGATTATGTTATTTCTTTAGGGATCACCCAGAAAAAAAAACCTTTTAACTTCCTACTTCCCTGATGTCACACTGACTCTTTCTCACTGCACTTTCTTTTGAGCCTATTCAAGACCGTCCCAGTGTCTAATATAGTAGCACATCAATGTTACCCCAATCAAGTTAATATATAAATATTAAAAATAAATATAGTAGCACATTAGTAGAATCACTAAATACCAGCTCAGTGAAAACTTCTTAGAGCTGTAAAGCAAAACCAAATACAATTCACGTGTAGAGAATGATTACACTTCCCTTGGTAGATCAGATGTCTATAAAGGAGACGGACGATAACAAGCAACCAGAAAAGACTATGCAGTGTCTTTACTTAGAGCATCTCTAATTCTCCTTAAGTCAGTCCCAATGCTTGGCCAGTGGGAAGACTTGTCCTAGCATTCATTCATGGGGTTTTATCCCCAACTTTTAATTTTTTAAAATATCAAACTTGCAGAAAATTTGACAGACCATTAAAGAAATATTCTTTTACCCTTCACCAAACATAATCTTTTTTTGCTGAACCATTTGAAAATAAATTATAGACATAAGGTCATGTTCATCTCTAAATACTTGACCTGCATCTACGAACAGAAGGACATTCTCTTATGCAACCACAATACCATCTTCTCACCTAGGAAATTTAACACGGACATGAAAACACTAGCTAATAGACAATCCTTATTCAAATTGCCCCCAACTGTCTCCAAAATGTCTTTATATCCTTTTATTAAAATTCTTATCTCACAAAACAGCCTGGTACTGCTGTTTTAGGCATATAGATCAATGGAATAGAGATCCCAGAAATCGACCCAAGCCATTATGCTCAATTAATATTTGACAAAGGAGGCAAAAGCATACAGTGGAGTCAAGACAGTCTTGCCCTGGCCAGTTTGGCTCAGTGGATAGAGCATCGGCCTGCGGACTGAAGAGTCCCAGGTTCAATTCCAGTCAAGGGCACATGCCGGGGTTGCAGGCTCATCCCCAGTATGGGGGGAGCAGGAGGCAGCTGATCAATGATTCTCTCTCATCACTGATGTTTCTATCTCTCTCTCACTTTCCCTTCCTCTCTGAAATCAATAAAAATATTTTTTAAATCTATTTTTTTAAAAAGACAATCTCTCAATAAATGGTGTTGGGAAAATTGGACAGCTACATGCAAAAAAAATGAACTAGACCACCAACTTATACCATACACAAGAATAAACTCAAAATGGTTAAAAGACTTAAACTTAAGTCATGAAACCATAAAAATCCTAGAAGAAACCATAGATAGCAAAATCTCAGACATCTCTTGTAGCAGAATATTTACAGATACATCTCTTAGGGCAAAGAAAACTAAGGAGAAAATAAATAAATGGGACTACATCTAAATAAAAAGCTTCTGCACTGCAAAAGAAACCATTAACAAATCAAAAAGGAAGCCCACTGTATGGGAGAACATATTTGGCAATGATACATCTGATAACGGGTTCATATCCAAAATATATAAGGAACTCATACAACTTAACAGAAGGAAGGCAAACAATCCAATTAAAAAATGGGCAAAGGACCTAAAGAGACACTTCTCCAAAGAGGACATAAAGATAGCCAAGAGACATATGAAAAAATGCTTAAGTCACTGATCATCAGAGAAATGCAAATTAAAACTATAATGAGGTATCACCTCACACCTGTCAGAATGGCTACCATCAACAAATAACAAGTGCTGGCAAGGATGTGGAGAAAAGGGAACCCTAGTACACTGCTGGTGGGAATGCAGACTGGTGCAGCCATTATGGAAAACAGTATGGAGTTTCCTCAAAAAATTAAATATGGAATTGCCATTTGACCCAGTGACCCCACTTCTAGGTATATATCCCAAGAAATCCAAAATACAAATCAGAAAGAATGCATGCACCCCTATGTTCATAGCAGCACAATTTACAATAGCTAAGATCTGGAAACAGCCCAAGTGCCCATCAGTAGATGAGTGGATTAAAAAAGCTGTGGTACATTTACACCATGGAATACTATGCAGCTATAAAAAAGAAGGATCTCTTACCCTTTGAGACAGCATGGAGGGAGCTGGAGAGTATCATGCTAAAAGAAATAAGTCAGTCAGAGAAAGACAAGCATTACATAATCTCACTCATATATGGAATCTAAGTAACAAAATAAACTGATGAACGGAGTGGATCCAGAGACTCGAAGTATGGAACAGAGTGCAGAATCTCGGAGAGAAGGTGGGGGAGAGTGGGTGGGTAGGAGATAATCAACCAAGGACCTTGTATGCATATATGCATGGCCCATGGACACAGACAATGGGGCGGTGGAGAGCCCACTGGAGGGGATCAATAGGGGAAAAAAGGAGACATATGTAATACTTTCAATAATAAAGAATTATTAAAAAAAATCTTGGGACTTGAATGTATAAAAAAAATTATCTCGATCCAATCAAGGTTCACACATTGTATGTGGCTTCTTAATATATTTTTTCCTGTCTCCCCACCTTTTTTGTCTTTCATGACATTGACATTTTATAGAAGTCCTCTGGACTCTTCTCCAATCTCTATTTGCCTAATTACTTCCTCACGATGTAATTCAAGTTAACAGTTATTTTGGTAAGAATACTGTTGAGGGAATGTTGTGCCCTTCCTTCCTAATGCATCATATCAGGAGGCACAGAATGTGAGTTTGTCTTATTATTTATGAATCGAAATTTGGCCAGTTAGGTGATGCCTGACAGATCTCTCCAGTGTAATCTATAATAATAAAAGTGTAATATGCTAATTAGACCGGATGTCCTTCCGGAAGAAGTCGGGGCTGCGAGGGAAGCCCAGGTCCCAGGTGCCTGCCAGCAGCCAGAGGGAAGCCTGGGTCCTGGGTGCCAGAGGGAAGCCGGAGCTGGCAGCCGGGGGAAAGAAGGCTTACTCTTGCACAAATTTCGTGCATCGGGCCTCTAGTTAATACATAATCTGCAAAGGAACACTTTGATACAGTGCGACTATCCTGTACCCAACAACATTTCACCCAATGCTTTAGCATCCATTGATAACATTGACTGAATCGGTTATTTGGGGGTCTTTGCAAAATGGTGACTATCCAATTCTATCATTCCTTTATTATTTATTAGCTGGCATTCCTCTGTGAAAGACAAGCTGAAACCTGGGTTTTTAACAGTCATAAATCACATTTAAAACAGCAACAAAGCTCCCACTGGAATTACAATAGTAACACATACAATGTGTTCCCCACTTCCTTCTCCTCACCTCCTTTCCCTCCAACTGCTGCCTTGACTTTGTTCCCAGCATTGTGCAAGTGCTTACGGACGCCAGATCACGAATCCCTGCTAACCACCCTAGCAGGTGTAGAATATCAGTCTCCTTTGCAGATGAGGAAACTGAGAGGCAGAGAAGCAACTTGCTCAAGGTCGTCCAGTAGGTGACAGATTTGAACCCAGACACATTTGACTGAAAGGCTGTGTTCCTGCCCAGTCACATTCTTAAATCACCGTGTTATCCCTTTTTGTATCCATACATAACACCACAGCAATCATGACCCTTGATCTTGTTGATTCCTAGAGAACTCTTCATCCTTCCCTCTGAGCATTAGCACGGCATAGTAAAAGGCCACAGGAATTGTACCAAAATAGTGTCTATGGGACTATGGATCATTTTCATTTTCTTCTTCATACTTATCTGTGTTCCCCAAGTTTTCTACAATGATGGTTTGGGCAAATGTATTCTTGTCAGATTCTAAAAGGCTCTTCCTAGGGGTCGTGTGTGCCTTTTAGAGCCAGGATGGACACACGGGCACATGGCTCATAGGATGGACACGTGAGCGCATGCCTGGGCTTATGTGCCAACAAGTGGCCATTTAGTGATATATATGATACATTCTGCACCAAACCAACGGGGGGAAGAATCCAATTCAACTACTGGTCCCTTTTCCCAGAGTCCTCATCACAGACAGGCTTTGTGCAAGACTGAGGCTCGGACCTCAAATTATTTACAAAGTAACAGCAAGACAAAGGGACACAAGAGGCCATTTTTGAGGACACGATAAGAAACGCTTGGCAGCAGAGGAAGAGGAGTGGCCACCACCTGCCAAGGTCAAATACAGGAGAGGTCACTGAGGCTTCAATAAATTTCCAGAAGAAAAGTCAAAATCACAAACCAGAAAGACATTGCTCTGAGAGATTTTAGAAGAGTCTGAGCTTGTGTAACTTTCCTATGTTTCTTCTATGTTACTCCATGTCTTTTTCCTATAGTCTTCAGCAGAGAAAAACAATGCCTTTAAAAAGGAGTGGGGGAGAATTGGTAAGGAGATTGGGTAGAAATACAAAACTATGTCTAATTCTGAATAAAAAAAAGCCACCATAAGACAGCTCTTACATGTAAACGGTTTGGAAGTCGTTAATTCCATCCTCACAAGAAAAATGCTAAGCAATCGGAGCATCAACAAGTAAGCCATCACCCTGAAATCTAAAGAGGCAGGAAAGACAGAGAATCACAACTTACCAGGAGCAGACCCTCTGGAGCCAACAACTGGTAGCAACAGTTAACGGTCTGATGAATCGCTGGAGGCTGAGTGTGGACGAGCTGAAGGTTTTTTAAATGCTGGGGTTCCAGTCCGAGGGCAGCCCCGCACTTTCCTGGGGTGTACCTCCGGAGCCCTACCAGGTTATCACTGTGAAGTTGGGGGGAAATCCACTTGCTTCAGGGAGAGGGAGGAGAAATGACCATTTTAAAACAGGCTCAGAGGAAATGTAACCATTTAGAAAGCCCAGAGCATTCTGTTCTTAACAAAGCCCTGACAGGAGGGAAACTGCTTTCCCAGAGCCTCCCCTCCCTGGGGGAAGGGCAGCAGGACAGCTCCAGCCCCCTCCAGACTTCAGGGCGCACGTAAGGGGAGAAAAAGAAAGGCCAAGAAATGTTCCTGAAGGCCCGGCCCAGGACCTCAGGCCCACTGAGAGTTAATCCTAAGGTTATAGACGTTGCCCTCCCCATTACCTTACTGCATTTATTTCTAATGCTGCTGTAACAAAGAACCACACACTGGGTGGCTTAAACAACAGACATGTATTCTCTCATAGTTCTGGAGGCTAGACACAAAATCAAGGTGTTGGGAGGGCCACGCTCTCTCTGAAGGTGTTCGAGAAGAATCCTTCCTTGCCTCTTCTTATTCCTGGTGTTTGTAGGCAATCCTTGGCAGTCCTTGGCTTGTAGCTGCATCTCTCCAATCTTTTTATCATCACATGGCCAATAATAAGAATTACATTAAATTTTTTGTCAAAACTATGCTAGCAAGAAGAGAGTGAAGTGTTGGAAGAAAAAAACCCTACCAACCTAGAATTGTGTGTGCAGTGAAATTATCCTTCAAAAGTGAAGGAGAAATAGACTTTCTCAGACAAACAAAAACTGAGGGAATATGCAGACATGCCTTGCAAGTAATGTTAAAAGGAGTTATTCAGAGAGACGGGAAATGATATAGCTCAGAAACTTAGAAGAGAAAGAAGGAATAAACTAAGGTGAAACTTTTTTTATTTTATATTGACCTAATAGGTAATTATTCAAAGTACAGTGGGGCCTTGACTTACGAGTGTCCCGACTAACGAGTTTTTCGAAATACGAGCCATCTCTCGGCCAATTTTTTGCTTTGAGTTGCGAGCTAAAATTCGGGTTACCAGCCAGCTTCAGATACCCCACCGCTAGTTGGCGCAGCGAACATCACAGTGAACGCCACAACATCAGCCCAGCATCACGTGTCTCACTCGTTCAGTTCTTGATTTGACATACGAGTAATTTGAGTTACGAGCTCCGTCACGGAACAAATTAAACTTGTAAGTCAAGGCCCCACTGTAATAATAGCAACAATGTATTGGGTGGTTATAGCTTATGGATAATTAAAATGAAAGACAACAATGTCATAAGAAATGGGAGGGAGGAATTAGAACTACCAGTGAAGCAAAATAGTGCTATTTGAAAGTACACTTAGATTACTTCTAAATGTCTATTGCAAACTCTAGGGCAAACACTAAAATAAGTATAATTGATACACTAAAAAAGAAGAGTATCATTTAAAATGCTCGCTTAAGCCCTAGTTGGTTTGGTTCAGTGGATAGAGCCTCAGCCTGAGGACTGAAGGGTCCCAAGTTCAATTCCGGTCAAGGGCACATGTCTGGGTTGCAGTGCCCCAGTAGGGGGCGTGCAGGAGACAACCTATTGGTGTTTCTATCTCTCTCTCCCTCTCCCTTTCTCTCTGAAAGCAGAGGGGAGCAGTTGGGGGTGACCAGGCTGGCAGGCAGAGTGGTTAGGGGTGATCAGGCAGGCAGGCAGGTGAGCAGTTAGGAGCCAGCGGTCCTGGGTTTCGAGAGGGATAGCTGACTGCCAGTTTAGGCCTGATCCCTGTGGGCCTAAACCAGCAGTGGGACATCCCCTGAGGGGTCCCAGATTGGAGATTGTGCAGGCCGAGCTGAGGGACCCCCCCCCCATGCATGAATTTTGTGCACTGGGCCACTCTTGAGGATATATTTAATGTCATAGAACTGCACACTTAAAATTGGTTAAAATTGTAAATTTTATGATATATATATATATGTGTATATACAATTTTTAAAGTTAATAATAACAATCCATGATAAATAGAGTAACAATATGATGTATTGTCTAAACTGGAACACTTTGGGTTGTGAGAGCAGATGCTTTTAATAACTACACCAGGACACAGGGATAGATGTGACTGTCCTGGGTAGCCCCGATGGCCCTGAAGTATCCTGCTCCTACCTCAGAGAAAAGTATCCACCTGCCTCAGTAGGAAATTTCGTGGCAAACATTCAGTAGAGTAACCATGGAAGAGATCTCACAATTAACAGTGCCAAGAAATAATGAGTTATGTTCCCACACCTCAAAGTTTTAAAATTTGGCCACTAAACTTTTAAAATAAAAGTCCTGTATACATTCCGGGTTTATGATTTTATCCCAGAAATCCATTCTCTTCTGGAACACTCACCTTCGGTTTCCGGACTCAGCTGTCAATAGCGTATGTGAGACACCTTCCCCACCTGTCCTCTTCCATCCCAATGACATCTGCTCTTCAAGGTAGGTCCCCCACAAACGCCCCTCATCTGTTCAGCCTTTCCCGATCTACCAGGTGGAAGTTCTCCACTTCCAAACTTTGGTGGTACTTTACTTGGCATGAGGCTAACATGAGATAAAACCTAGATTACTGAATGAATGTTACTGAAATCTGCTTGACTGACCATAATTAAATTCATCAACCAGCCATGTAAACCCTGTGGGCAGTGCCTTGGTTTTGCCAGGAGTTTGGGGCAGGGTGTGGGGGTGGGGGGTGGGTCTTGAAGCCGAAGAATGGAAAAAGAATCTGATTTGATTCTTGGCCATGATGGGAACCGCTGTTCCTCTGAGTGTTTCTCATATACAGGAAGTGGTCGTTCTCACCCTCCCAGTCTCAAGCTCTGACTCACTGGGGTTCCCACCCCAAGGGCATGGTCTCCATGCCCCTAAGGCCCCGAACAACACAGTAAGGTGTCTGGCTGAACCCCCTCCCCGCCCAGGCCTGAGCCAGGTTACCTTCACCACAAACATATTGTAGCTTTATGTTTAAAACCAGAAAAGGTGCAAAAAGAGCCCTAAAGGTTATGTGTCTCACCATTTCACACCTCTCCCTTGCGTTAATATTAGCTCTGTTTTTCTATTCTCCCACGGTATATTATGAGTGTGGCTATATGCTGGAAAAATTGATTTCTTTCAGGTGTTTTTTGCTTGCTTATTTGTTTTTTTGCAAATATTCAGCTCATATCATGTTATATCACAATTCTCCTCTGATAGCCCCTGGGTCACCAACTTAGTGTAAAGATGGCAAAGACTCACCCAGCCGGCGTGGCTCAGTGGTTGAGTGTCAACCTGTGAATCAGGAAATCTCAGTTTGATTCCCGGTCAAGGCACATGCCCAGGATGTGGGGCTTGATCCCCAGTACGAGGTGTGCAGGAGGCAGCTGATCAATGATTCTCTCTCATCATTGATGTTTCTATTTCTCTCCTTCTTCCTTCCTCTCTGAAACCAATAAAAATACATTTTAAAAAAAAAGATAGCAAAGACTCATCTGATGAACAGGAAAATGGAAGCTTTAAGTAGCCTCAAGAGACCAAAGGGCAACATTGGAGCAACATTGGAGCATATACCTAAAGCTTGTGTCAAAAGTGTATACTTTGACCACTTCCAACACACTAGGCTGGTTATAACCAAAAACACAGAAAATAGTTGTTGATGAAGATCTGGAGAAATTGGACCTTCATACATTGTTGGTGAGAATGTAAAATGGTGCAGCTGCTATGGAAAACTGGTGGTTCCTCAAGGGTTAAACATGGAGTTATCATATGGCCCAGCAATTGCACTCCTGGTTAGATTTCCAAAGGAATAAAAAACAGCTGTTCGGAGACTTGTGCAAGATGCTTGCAGCAGCACCGTTCGCAGTGGCCAACACAGGGAAGCCACCCTGCAGCTTATCCGTCCTCCAGCTGATAAATGGATAAACGAGCTGCTCTGCATCCGTCCAATAGTCATAAAAAGGAATGAGATACTGATACATCTGCATCCCGGACGACCCTTGAAAGCATCCTCAGTGAAAGAAGCCAGCCGCGAAAGGCACATCAATATTCTATGTTTCCACTGACCTGAAATGTCAAGAATATGCACATCCATAGAGACAGAAAGCAGACTAGTGAGAAATGGGGAGTGACTGCTTAATGAGTAGGAGGTTTTCTTAAGAGCAATGAAAATGTAATATAACATCGTGAATGTGTTAAAACCACACATGCACTTTAAAATTGTTCAAGTGTTGAATTTTGTTATGTGAATTTTACCTCATTTTTTTTTTAAATGTACTTTTGAGGCAGGTTAGTAAGAAGCTAGGAAAATGCTTTGGCAAGTGAAATGGGGAAACTGAGACAGACTGTTGAACAAACTGGCCGCGCAATTTACAGCCAGATAATAAATCACAGGGTAATATCTTACCTTGGTCCTGGTCCCCCTTCACTGACATTCTCTGAAGGTGAAACTGCCCAGAGAGTGACCTATACACTAATTTTGATTCATCAGCATATTCAAGGACAGGCTTGGAAAGCTGATGAATATTATATTGAGCTCCTCCCCTGAGAACTCCCCTAAAATTCCCGCCTTTAGAAAACAGATTTAAAAAGTTTAAGACAAAGGACTCAGTTCCTGTCCATGCCTTTTCCCCCTCCCCCACCCTTCTTTCTTCAGGCTCTAAGGTTCCCAGGAGAGTTGCAATCAGGGGAGCAGGGGACAGTGTCAGCTGGTCTCTACTAACCCCCTGAACCTGTTTCCGAGGGCCCTTCTTTTGCCTCTGTAACTTGTTTCCTGAGTCCACGCAGCCCAGCTGGCTCACTTCTTCTACCTCTGTGACTTTCTTTCCAAAATGCCAAGGCAGCTTTCTGAGAAGCCCGCTCGAATCTTTTCTTCTAGTGTACTTTTGCTTTGCAGGCTAAATAAACTTACTCTTGCACTTGAGTTCTTGGCTCTGAATCTAGTCATGAGTAAACAACCAGATTAATCCAGCCTGTGGTACATCCTACTCTTCAAAAAAGGCAATGTCACAAATACAAACAAATGACATTAACAACAACAACAAAAGTGAGAGAGTGTTGTAGATTAAGACAGCCGAAAGAGACAAAACCAAATATCGCAGACAAATCTTGATTGGATCCTAGATAGGAAAAACAAATGCAGCTATGGAAGACATTTGGGGGACAGTCAAGAGATTCACATTCAGATAGCGTGCTGGGTGCTGCTATGGTTATGATCATGGTATTGTGGTTTTGTGGGAGAACATCCTTATTAGGAGGTGCTGAGATATTTAAAAGTGTAGCATCAAGATGTCAGAGATTTGCTTTCAATTATTCAGCAAAACAAAAGTATGTATAATATACAGAGAGAAGAAGAGAGAAAGAGAAAGCAAATATGGCAGAATGTTACCAGTTGGAGAATCTGGGGCGGGGAGGGAGGGTTTAACCTCGAGGTGTTCATTGTTTTCCTCTGGGTGTTCATTGTTCTCTTTTGTCAACTTCTCTGTGGCATTGACAATTACAAAATAAAATGTGGGAGGCGAGAGGAATTGCTGGTGCAGGAGGTTGTGATAAAGCTTGCTGCCAGGCCCAAAGCAGTCGGCCACCCACGAATGGAGGTTAGAATGACTCCCTACATGACACTAGCTTCACCTTCTTTTAAGTCTTTCTAAAAGAAAGATGGGCCGAAACCGGTTTGGCTCAGTGGATAGAGCGTCGGCCTGCAGACTGAAAGGTCCCAGGTTCGATTCCGGTCAAGGGCATGTACCTGGGTTGCGGGCACATCCCCAGTGGGAGATGTGCAGGAGGAGCTGATCGATGTTTCTCTCTCATCGATGTTCCTAACTCTCTATCTCTCTCCCTTCCTCTCTGTAAAAAATCAATAAAATATATTTAAAAAATAAAAAATAAAAGAAAGATGGTCTACATTGCACGTTCTTGAAGTCCCTTGCCCCCATTAAGTGCCTGGTAAAAACCCTATCGCTTACAGACATGGAACCCATTGGAAAAGTTTGATGAGTAAAAAACACTCTTGGGCTCAGCCAGCGTGGCTCAGTGGTTGAGCATCAACCTATGAACCAGGAGGTCACAGTTTGATTCCTGGTCAGAGCGTATGCCGGGTTTTGGGCTCAGTCCCCATTGTGGGGCATGCAGGAGGCAGCTGATCAATGATTCTCTCTCATCATTGTTATTTCTATCTCTCTCTCCTTCTCCCTTCCTCTCTTAAAGCAATAAAAATATATATTTTTTAAAAAAACACTTGGCAGACACTATACAGGTAGATAAAAAGAGTCCCCCAATGCCCCAAGCCCAGAGATAGGGCTCCCCCACCCAAGGTCCTGGGACCAGTTGGGCTAATGGCTGGTTTCAGCCCTGTGCTTGGGGGGTGGGGGGCACCTACTATAACTGGGTTTCTCCTTTCTTATCCTAGGAACCTGGGGGCTATTCCTAAGTGGACTTCTGGCTCCAGTGGGAAAGATTCTATTTCTCTCCATCACTATCTGGGTTCAAATTTGCCTTAATTCACTCATTTGCTCATTTATTCATTTATTTGACAAGTATTTATTGAGCACTAGGCATTGTTTTTGGCTCTAGGGACACCCTGATGAACAAGGAGCCGTGCTATCTACCCTCAGTTTTCACACGCAAATCGCAACTGTAACACGTGCCACAACGGGGATGAATGAGGTGCCAACAGAGCTGGTAATAAGAGGGACTGCTATAGTGGCATGTGAGTGACAAGCAGGAAATACAATCAACAGGCTCTGCGGATGGGGTGGGTTTGGGGGGCAATGAAAAGGGTGTTGAAAGATGCTCCCAGAGTTCTGGCTTATATAACTGCATAGAGGTGGCCTTCCCTGGGACATCGTGGAAGAGGCCTGCAGTGGAGGGGTGACAGGCATCATGTAGACCAGCCACGACAGCCAGGCACACAGAAGACAGGCCTGGGCTGTGCTGTGGTCTATCAGTTGTCACGGAGGCCATGTGTGGCCAAAGCCTACCCCACTCCTCCGGAAACCTCCGCCACTCCCAGAAGGACACGCAGGAGGAAAAGTCTTCAATCTTGTGCAATCTCCTTATAGTCTGTTCTTCTTTGTTAACAGAAGCAGATTCTGGGTAGCATCCCACATCCCAGGTGACAAGCCTCCTCTGGCTTGCTGGCCAGGAGGGTGTCTTTCCTTTCTCCCCTGAAAGCAAGAGTGCGGCCTGTGGAGGAAGGGAATAGCTCAGTGCAATCTCTCTCTCTCTCTCTCTCTCTCTCTCTCTCTCTCTCTCTCTCCCCCCTATCAGCTTTGTAGAGGTTGGAGGTCACTTTATTTGCCCAAACTGGGTTAAGGGAAAACCCCGTCTTTGAACTGGATAATGGAACCCTTCTTTGCCACAGTGCTCCCCGCCAACCCCGTTCTACATGGAACGAGACACAGGGACAGAGTCTCACTTCCAGGTGGCCGTGGAGCAAAGCAGGGCACGTGTGGAACAGTCCTCGGAGTGCAAACTCCCGGAAATGAGCAGGAACTGTGGGTTGAGATGTGTCTCACTTCCTGGGGCTCCTGCAACAAATTTCCACAAACTTGGTGGCTCAAAACAACAGAAACTTATTCTCTCGCCGCTCTGAAGGCCAGAAGTACAAAATCAAGGTGTCAGTAGGGCCACATTCCCTCCAGGAGCTCCTGGGGAGATGCCGTTCCTTGCGTCTTCATCGTCTGGTGGCTCCAAGTGCTCCTGGCTTGTGGCTGCATCACTCCAATCTCTGCCTCTGTTTTCACACAGCCTTCTCCTCTGCTGTCTCGGTGTGTCTCTTCTAAGGACAGTTGTCATTGGATTTAGGGTCTATCCAGATAACGATCTCACAGGTCTCTTCATCTCAAGATCCTCAACTACATCTGCAAACCCCTTTTTTCAAATAAAGTCACATTCACTGGTCTCAAGAATTATAATGTGGACATACTGGGGAATGGGGGGCACCATTCAACCCACAACAGGATGAGACTTTCACAGAACACGGAGGGTGGGAGGCAGCGGTTAAGCTTGCTTTCTTTCTGACTTGGTAATGGTGCCTGTGGTGAGGGCCACTCATTCTAGAACTGTACTGAGAAACCCATGTCTCCGTCATGCTCTCACCCCTTTTTGAGAAGAAAACAGAGGCATTCTGGGACATGCTGGTGGGCCCAAGCGCCTTCCCAGCGATGCAAATGTTATCTCCTCTTCAGGGGCTATTTCCAAGCGCCCTGATTTGAGGTTCCTTTGTCAGCCACCCCAGGCCTCAGCTATCTCACCCTCCATCGGATCCTGTGACTCTAGGCCAGGGGTGGGCAAACTTTTTGACTCGAGGGCCACAATGGGTTCTTAAACTGGACCTGAGGGCCGGAACAAAAGCATGGATGGAGTGTTTGTGTGAACTAATATAAATTCAAAGTAAACATCATTACATAAAAGGGTACGGTCTTTTTTTTTTTTTTAGTTTTATTCATTTCAAACGGGCCGGATCCGGCCCGTGGGCCATAGTTTGCCCACGGCTGCTCTAGGCATTGATCTTGTTTGAACCCTTGTGAAGCATCTGCTGGCTGCCCACTCCATGGCTTATGAGAACACTCATTTGGCCATGAATCCTGCCAATGGCCTTGGCATGCTAGCCTGGGACTGGGTCTGTGAAATCCCAGATTTGTGAGGGGGCAGGGAGAGTTGTGAGTGGGAAGTCCAAAAGTCAGCACAAGAAGCTAAAATCCTTCTGGTCAAAATCACACTCAGAGATATCCTTTAAACCACTGACAGCCAGACTTGGAAGCTCAAAAGCAAGAATCAGCTCATTGCCTTTTACAGTAGGTAGGGTCTCCCTGACCCTGGGGCAGATCTAGTTTGAAAATGGGGGTGGGGAGATAGAAGAGGAAAATAGGTTAACAACATTTTTCTCTTTTATTTCTTCATTTCCAGATTTTAGAGTTCGTGCCTAAGTTACAGGCATGTGTGTGGCAACTCACTATTCTTCTCATGAATGATTCACCCTCACTACAAGCTCCTTGATGGCACACAAAAAATGTCCCCCCTCTGCCCTTGAAGGGCCCAGGGGCAGCCTGTGCAAGGCCAGCAGAGCAGGTAAGGGAAAGAAGGGAGGAAGGGGAGCAATGCCCACACCTGTGGGTCTCATTACTTCAGAGGTACTTTCCCAGAGATTGTTCCCAGGAAGAGGCATTCCAGGGCGAGCTGTTAATAGAGGGTATTCTCAACTCATTGCCCAGGCCCAGTACCTTCCCTCTGGCCCAAATATCCAACCAGACCCATGACAGAGGCAGACAAAGGCCCACAGTTCTGGAGTCTCTGTGGCACAGAGCTCGACACAAAGTAGATGCTCATTAAATGTTGAATGTCTCAGAGATTGCTCAGCTCTGCTGATATCAGTCAGGGCCCTGGGACTCCCTGTGCTAGTCAGAGTTCTCCAGAGAAGCAAAACTAATAGGATGAGTATATGTAGAGAGATTTGTTTTAAGGAATTAGCTCACAAGATTCTGCAGGCTGGCAAATCCAAAATCTGCAGGGCAAGCTGGAGACCCAGGGAAGAGTTGACGCTACAGTTGGAGTCCAAAGACAGTCTGCTGAGAGAATGCCTTCTCTCCAGGGAGGTCAGTCTTTTTCTTAAGGCCTTCACCTGATTGGATGAGGCCCACCCACATCATGGAGAGCAATCTGCTTTACTCAAAGTCTACTGATTTAAATGTGAAGCCCATCGAAAAATTGCCTTCACAGAAGCATCTAGAACAGCAGTTCTCAACCTGTGGGTCGCGACCCCTTTGGGGGTCGAATGACCCTTTCACAGGGGTCACCTAAGACCATCGGAAAACACATATATAATTACATATTGTTTTTGTGATTAATCACTATGCTTTAATTATGTTCAATTTGTAACAATGAAAATACATCCTGCATATCAGATATTTACATTACGATTCATAACAGTAGCAAAATTACAGTTATGAAGTAGCAACGAAAATAATTCTATGGTTGGGGGTCACCACAACATGAGGAACTGTATTAAAGGGTTGTGGCATCAGGAAGGTTGAGAACCACTGATCTAGGATAATATTTGACCAAATATCTGCCTGGGCACCATAGCCCAGCCAAACAAACACATGAAATTAACCATCACAACTCCCCCACCCAATGAGATCCTCTCGGGCTCTCTCTCTCATTGCTTCTGCTCACTCCTTCCAGGGTGGGCTGACCCTGAAGCTCTCCCCTGCCCTATTCTACCCCAAAGAGGCCCCAGGAGCTAGAGACTTGAACTCTTTCTTCCTGGACTGTTCTACTTCCAGCCAGATGGATCCCAACACTTTGGCAGATCCCTGAATTATATTTTCCCCAACAAACCCTCTAAATAGCAGCAAGGGCTGTTGGCTGTGCCCAGAGGGTAGGAGTGGCTCTCCCTGCCCCTCCTCCTGCTCTCTCCCCCGAACCACAGCCAGCCTGCACCAGCCCGGAAGCAACCCTTAGAGAGGAGCCCATTGCCTTGCTTTATTTTCTTCTAGAGCTTAACACCAAGTGAAGTTAGAGTATTGTCCTACCTGTTTATTGTTTGTATCGCTTCTAACAAAAGATAAGCTCTAAGAGGGCAGGGACTTCATCCCCAGGGCCTAGCCCAGCTCCTGGCACAGAAAGGGGCTTAGAAAATTTATTGGTGGATGAAAAACATTTACTGAACTTCTCCTTTGTTCAGCCCATGCTGTGCCAAGGTGTGCACACAAGCTGGTCAGCAATTTACAGTTTCTGAGCATCTCCGCACACATGCCCAGTATCTTCATTTCTCTCTCCTTGGCAGCTAGGCCCTCCCTTCCCTCAGGAATCATCTTCCCTCCTCCCTCCTGGAGTCTGCCCACAGTTGAGTGTCCCAGGGTGCCACTGAGTCCCTTTCAGTCCCTGGAGGAAAGTGAGCTGTGTCAATGGGGAGTTGCCTGGGGTCGAGAGGAAAGGGACCAGTACATGCAGGAGGACACAGGGGGCTGATATCTCAGTTCAGCCGCAGGTTCATGCACAGTCACAGCAGTTCCCAGACTTTGCAGAGAAAGGAGCTCGGGGTGTGCTATGGCGATAGAGTTCCAACTTTGCATCCAGCTCCTCCTGCTCCCCTGCCCTGCCCTGGGGACTCCCTAAGGGTCACCTGGATCCCAGACAAGGTACTGTTGATCTTTCCCTCTCCCAGATGCTACGATCCCTGGCATCCCGGTCCCGCAGCCCGGCAGCGCCACCTGGTGGTCAGCCCTTGTAGGAATCTCTGCCGGGGCCTGGGCCCAGGCGGGAGGGCCAATTTCTTTTTCTACTTGAACTGACTTGTCCAGGAAATCCAGAAATCCACAGAGCACACCTCTAATTGATCCTCTTACACGTGGCAGGACTTTGGTTGGTTTCCCTTATTACTTAAAAAGTATTGGCCGGTGTGGCTCAGTAGTTGAGAGTCAACCCATGCACTAAGAAGTCGCTGGTTGGATTCCCAGCCAGGGAAGGGGTAGTGCAGAAGGCAGCCCATCCACGTTGATGTTTCACTCTCATTGATGTTTCCATCTCTCTCTCTCTCCCTTTCTCTCTCTCTAAAATTAATAAAAACATAGGTTTTTTTAAAAAGTATTGTGCATAGTTAATAATATTGTAATAACTATGTGTGGTTCAGATGGGTACTAGACTTAGTGCTGTGACCACTTCCTAAGGTCTGTAAATGTCTAATCACTATGTGTACACCTGCAAATAACATATAATATTGTATGTCAACTGTAAATGAGAAATAAATTTAAAAAAACAAAAGTATTGTACAAGAGTATCATAAAAAATACAGGTAAGCGAAAAGAAAAATTCCCAAATCAGATTGCCAGATAAAACACAAGCTATCAAGTTAAATTCAGATTTTAGATAAACAACGAATAATTTCACGGGGCATGCTTGTTCTCAAAAATTATTCACAATTGCCCCAGCTGGTTTAGCTCAGTGAATAGAGCGTCTTCCTGTGGACTGAAGGGTTCCAGGTTCGGTTCTGGCCAAGGGAACATGCCCGGTTGCGGGCTCAATTCCCAGTAGAGAGCGTGCAAGAGGCAGCCAATCAATGATTCTCTCTCATCATTGATGTTTCTATCTGTCTCTCCCTCTCCTTCCTCTCTGAAATCAATAAAAAATTATATATTTTTTAAAAATTATTCAGTTTACCTTAAATTCAAATCTAACTTATGTTCTGTAGTTTTTGTTCTGTTCCTGACAAATCTATAGCCAGAACCTAGCACTCTGATTAACATATTGAAGTGTATTTACTCAGTTTTAAAAAATTATCCCTGTATGTACATTATTTACCAAAAGAGGGGGCTCTGTAAGGTAGACTGTTTTGCAACCCAATTTCTCCATTTAACAATATCCCACGAACACCTTTTCATGACATCACATGTCCTTTTATAGCCCAGTTTTCTATGCTGACATAAGTAAGACTTTGACATCTGGAGACCATCATAGTTTCTGGGTTATTTATGTATGTATTTATTAGCACAAGCTGCCCTCATTTTTCTCTGGTTCCCAGCACTGTACCAGCAGCTCCCTGTCCTCCACCCTTGCTGCAGGCCTTGTATGTAGCATGGGTAGCAGGTGCAGGTCTGAATTCTGCTACACCAGAGAGCAACAAGAAGGGCTTTGCTCCAAGAAGCACCATGGATCCAGCTCAGGAATCAGACTGTGGGTCCAAGGCCTCCCCTGGTACTCCTGACACATTAGCTCCGTGGCCTTGGCCATGGCCTACAACTGCTCAGCTGCAGCAAAATGGGCCTGGCGATCACGATGCTGTGAGGATTAGTCTTTGTCTTCCCCACTAGATGGCAACCTCTGCCTGGACAAGAATCTTCCCTGTTGATCAGTCACCTTTTCATCCTCAGAGAACCTGCTCACGGCTTGGACATCACTGGCCAAAATTCATGTTGACTAAATGACCAAGTGACAGATGGTTTTACACAGAGAAAAGGGTGTGACTGTCCATTTTGGAGGAGATAGTGCAGCATCGTTGGGATCTGTTAAAAGATAAACTAAGGCATATTAAAACTTTTAAGTTTATTTGAGCAAAAATCAACTCGAATTGGGCAGCCCCAAACTGAAAGTGCTCAGCTCATAGGAGCCAGGTGAAAGACGTAGAGAAGGTGCTGAAGCAAAGAAAGGAAAATATTTAATTGACTTCAAGCCTACTTGGCTGTCTGTGATTGGTTGTCCTTCGTTTTGATTTTGTAACCCTGAGGCATTTACAGGCGTAGATTGTGGTTAGCTTCCACAGGCCTCCACGCTTTGCAGCCTAATGGCCTCCTTGTTTACTTAAGTTACCAGATCTGACCTGTGTCCTAACCACAGGCTCCTGAGCAGCCAGATTGGCCTACCGGCCCTCTCCCCATAGTAACACAACTCCCCACACTTCCCACTCACTTTGCTCAGTCAACAAAGTCCTGAGCTTCTTCCACAGCAGAAAAGGTGAGTCTCTCTCCACTATCTGGGAGCCTAGGTGGGATGGGGGAAGGGTGGGGTGCAGGTCAGACTTGAATCCTTGTTTTGCCACTTTCTGGCTATATGACCTTGGGTAGTTTCTTCTTGTTGCAAATTACCACACACTCAGCAGCTTACAACAACACGGATTTGTTGTTTTACAGCTCTGTAGATTGGAAATCTGACACAGCTCTCACTAGGCTCAAATCAATATGTTGGCAGAGCTGTGTTCCTTTCTGAGGGCTCATGGGGAACGTTCATTTGTGCTGCAGACTGAATGTTTGTGTCTCCGCAAATTCACATGCATATTGAAACTAATCCCAATGGGATGGTATTTAGAAGTAGGCCCTTTTGGAGGTGATTCGGTCATGAAGGTGGAGCCCTCCTGAATGGGATTAGTGCCCTTATAAAAGGAGCCCCAGAGAGATCCCTTGTCCCTTTCACCAGGTGAGGACACAGCCAGAAGATGGCTGTCTGAGATCCAGGAAGCAGGGCCTCACCGGACAGCAAATCTGCCAGGGCCTTGATCTTGGACTTTCCAGCCTTCAGAACTTTGAGAAATAAATTTCTATTGCTTCCAAGCCATCTGGTTTATGGTATTTTTTATAGCAGCCCCAACAGACTTAGAGAGTTTCCTGGTTTGTCTCTTCCTGCCCACATTCCTTAGCTCATGATCCCTTAGCACTATCCTTAAAGCAAACACTCTGACGTGCTTCTGTAATCACATCTCCCTCTGACTCTCCCCTCTGCATTCCTTCAAGTACCTTGTGATTATATTGGTTCTACCTGGATAATCCAGAATAATCCCCCTATTTTAAGGTCAGGGATTAGCAACCACAATTCCATCAGAAACCTTGATTCACCTTTACCAGGTAACAACATATTCACAGGTCACAGGGATTAGGACATGGGCACCTTTGAGGGGCCACTATGCCACTTGCCACAGACCTAGAGTAATTATATCACGTCTCAGAGTCCATTTCTTTATGAAATGGAGTTCCTCCAATACGTGGAACAGAGATTAGAGATGGTGATTATATCAGTCATCCATTGCTATGTAACAAATTACCCCAAAACTTAGTGGCATAAAACAATATTCCCACAACCTTTATTTGGGTCAAATTAGTGAGCAGCATAGCTGAGTAGTTTAGTGTGTCTTTCATCAGTTGTAAAGACTTGGCCCAGGCTCTAGTCATCTGGAAGATTGGCTACAGCTGAAAGCTTTTAAGATGGCTCGGCTCCCTCAGGGGCTGTTGGCTGGAGGCTTCAGTTCCTTGCATATTGACCCCTCCAAAGGGCTGCTTGAGTGTCCTCACAATGGGGCAGCTGGCTCCCCTAGACAGAGTGACCCAAGAGAGCAAACCAGACGCCACAATGTCTTTTTTTACTGAGCCGTGCACACATATTACCTATTTAAATAATTTTTCAAAGTAAATAAAAATTCCCCATAACAATACTTAGGTTGGTCTAATTCAGAAGTTTCCAAGCATAATCAGCAAAATCCTTTCCTCAAATAACATTTTCCAGGGAATGACAATAGAGCCACCAGATACAAGGGCAGGTGGCTCCAATGGGCATAAGGCCTGGGGACCATCTATGTGCCTCTCACTCCTCAGTTTACAAACCTCCGGATTCAACCTTTTATCTGAGCAGGAACTTCCTGACTTTTCAAAGTTGGAAATAAGAGCTTTTATGAGATTTGAAATGGTAACAAGACTACTCTCTCTTCCTTCCAAAGTCTTTTCTTTTCAGTGTCCCTTTATTAGGAAAACATTCAATTTTATAATTTTTTTTAGTCTGAAGTTACAAACCTTCAAAAGAAGGAAGGAAAGGTTAGTCATTTGGTTGAACAGATATTCCCAGCCTTTACTCACTATGCCCTTAAAACTGTGTACCCATAATGCTTTGCAACCCAAGAGCCTAAAACAAAGGGTGGGGATGGGGGAGTTGTCCTGTCTTCTGCCCCCACCTTTCCCCTTACTTCCTTATATACCCCTCCCTCCCCGCATCGCACTCAGGATTAGCCTCAGCAGCCCCACCTCAGTGTGCTGTAGCGCTTACTACGCCCCCGCAGTCACCTACAATTTACAGCCAGTCAGGCTTGGGTTTAGATCCCACTTAATGACTGGATTTGCACACGTCACTTAACCTCTCTGAGCCTTGGTTTCTGCATCTGCAACTTGGGGACAGTGCCCTCTCCTTTGCTGGGCTTCAGTATAGATGACATATGTAAACACCCAGCACAGAGAAGGACCTCAATTAATGATCTCTTGCCAATAAAGGCCTCCCCCCTTTACCTGGCCTCTCCCAGGCTTCCTAGCCTGGGGCTCCTGGAGAGTTAGCAGGATTCTGGTTGACACCTTGCTTTCCAGAGTCTGATTTTTATATTTTTCAAAATAATTTTTAAAAATTTGGTTAGCTCATTTTTTTAAAAATTAACAAAAGGAAAACTTTTCCCCACCATTGAGTTCCCAGTCAGGGGGGCTGTCCTGGGGTCTCTGTCCCACCTCCCCAGGGCTCTCTGCTCACCTCGTGTGCAAATAAGGAGTTTTAATATGTTTTCTTTTGTTTTCCTGAAGATCTTTCCTGGCACTTTAATGGGCCTCTAGTACCCTGTGAGATAACAAAAAAATACATATTGATCTCTGCTCACGGTTCCTGCCACAGAGCTCCAAAACCCTTATGATTTCCTAAGTGACAAGAGCACTCGGAGCACCTTTTGCTCTAATATTTGGTCTGTGACCCTGGTTCCTGGCACAGAGCTCTAAATCCCTTGGAATTTTCTGGGTGCTAGGGGTGTCTTTTGTTCTAATGAGGTGACTCTGGGTGGGCTCCCGGATGGGGGGCTGGTCACCAGAAAGACCAAGCCATGATGAGCAGCTTAGAATTTTCAGCTCCACGCCCTTCCTCCAGAGAGGGGCTGGAAACTGAGTTAATAATTGAGCATACCTACATGAGGAGGCTCCCATGACAATCCCAATAGTACGGGGTTTGAAGACCTTCCAGGTTGGTGAACTCAGGTGCGGGTAGAGTGTTGTACCTGGAGAGGACACGGAAGCTCCGAGCCCCTTCACACATCTTGCCCTACGCATCTTTGCCATCTGGTTGTTCATCTGTATCTTTATCATCCTTTTATAAGAAACTGGCAAACAGTAAGTGAACTGTTTTCTGAGTCCTACGAGCCACTCTAGCAAAGTAACCCCGAGGAGGGGGTCGTGGGAACCTCCAAGGGCAGCAGATGGGTCAGAACCACAGGGGGACCTGTGATTGGTGTCTGGAGGCAGGACAGTCTGGTGAGGCTGAGCCCTTACCCCCCTGGGGGACCTGACACTTTCTCCCGGTAGCTAGTGTCAGAATTGAGTTAAATTGTAGGACACCCAGCAGTGTCAGCAATGATGTGTTCTGTGTGAGAAGTTAGTGAGAAAAGCAGGAGGGAAAGACTGGTTTTCAAATGCATACCCAGAGAGGAGGGGAACCCCAACCATCTCCTGCAGCCCCTTCAGTTTACAACAGCCCCAGACTCTGGCTCCCAGATCGCCCAGAGGGCAGTGGGGCTGAGCGTGGGTGGGGCCGGCCTCCCGGCTGCAGCCATCCAGGACCAGCCTCTTTGACCCTCACCACTGGTCACATGGTCCAGGTGCAGCGAGCAGCCAGTCTCCACTGCTTTTTAAATGTCCTGGTTCCACAAAAATCTGTTTTACTTGGAGACTTGGGCATGACAGCCCATCCCTAGGATAAAAGGATTTGTCCTTTGGACACCGAGGACATAATGACGAGAAACTAAACACATCCGGCATTAGGCCAGCGCCCCAAAGCAACTTCCCTATGTTGGAAGATTGCCAAGGAATAGCGGGCAGAGACCCTTGGTGGCCACAGGAAGAGGTGGGTGGCAGGGGTATTGTGACATGCTCCAGGGAAGGGCAGCTTTCCCCTTGGCCGAGGCGGGCCCGGGCTCAGAGGTACAAGGGAGCTGGACCGGACATGGAGCCTGGGGCCCAGCCCGCTGGTGCCGCACAGGATGGGGAGGCCGAGCCTCAGACACAGGCTCCCACCCAACCCCTCGAGGGCCGCGGCCAGGTGCTGCTGCTGAGCAATTCCTGGCCGCAGGAAGAGCGCTTCCTGACCCTGCAGGACATTCTGGAGCAGAGCCCGACCAGTGGGCCCACTGGGCCCTCGTCCACCGGAGCCACCTGCGGTCACAGCAGCTCCAGCGACTGCTCCAGGCGGCGTCTCAAGCGCTCCAGCGACAGCTCTCTGAAGGATACCGACTGCCGGGCCGCCAAGTGCAGGCGCTTCACCCAGAAGCTGCCCCATGGCCGGCTCAAGGCTGAGGACCTTTGCGAGTATGAGTGCGAGTCGGCTCCGGCTTCGGCCGCGACTCCCGGGTCCCGGGCGGCGGAGGATGCAGCGTCGGGATGCCAGAACCCTCCGCAGCCGCGGGAGCCACCCGAGCCGGGCGCGCGGCTGCTCCTGGTGCTGTGCCGCGCGTCCGCGCTGCGCTCGCAGCTGCCGCGGCTGCAGCTGCTCCTGCAGCAGGTGCACGCCCGGCACCGCAGCCCACCCGCCGCGCTGGTGGGGATCGTGGTGCTGCCGCGGCGCGAGGAGGAGGCCGAGGCGCGTCGCCGCATGGAGACCCTGCTCGCCAGCGCCTTCGCGCGCACAGGCCCGACTGTGGAGGTGCACACCGCCGTGTTCAGCCCCAGCCGCCCCGAGGGCACCCTGGACATCCAAGCGCGCCGCCCACGGAGCACGCGAGGTCTCCACTCGGGGCTGCGTCCCCCTCGTGGATCGAGACACTCAGACCGAGGGTGAGGAGCCTGAAGCGAGGGGTGGGAACGCCAGGCTGCCGCAGATATCCCAGGGCATTTGGGAGAAACTTCAATACAGAGGGAGGCTTGTGTGGTTCAGTTGGTTGGAGCGTCGTCCAGTACGACAAATACGGAGGGAGGCCTGTGCCTTGACCCTGCTGGTCCTGGTACTGGACAGGTCCCTAATGTGATGGTCCCTCCCCTGGTGCTTCCACTGACACCGTTTGGGGGAAGATGAACTAGATTTCTGTCCCCAGGGGTGCTCACTGGGATAATTTGGGGTCACACAGGTTCGAATTCACTTGATTGGTTGTTACATTTCCCAGCCAGGCACCTGACCCCTTGCTCACTACTGGGAATCAGCCCATGTAAAGCACAGATTTGGGAGCTTGCAGGCCCCAGACCCGCCCCCTCCTCTCCACTTCCACTTGTTCCTTGCTTAGTCCTTCCGTCTCCTCCTCCAAGGGAACCACAGTTGCAATCAAAACATGCCTAGTGTGAGCCAGGTGCTGCGCTAAGGATTTCTCACCTCTGATGCTCACAGCAGCCCTCTCGGGAAGGTGCTGCTTTACAGTAGCCGCACAATTCTTGTTCACGGCCCCTGAGACCCTTCCTATCGAGGAATCCGCATCTGCGGCCCCAGAGGGTAAATCTGTGGGTCTAAGGGCCCAGGGCAGTGGGCTCTTAAGTGAGCACCAAGTGCCTGCTGTCTCCAGAAGCCCCCTGGGGCAGCGGTGGGGCAGAAGGAAGTGCTCTGGGCAGGGCATCCAAAGCCAGGTTCCTCGAGGCTCTGCCACTCTCCTGCTGGAGGACAAAGCTAGTTGCCCCCTCTGTGAGCTGCTGCCCTCCTGACATAGGGGACTAAGGCAGTTGCTGCCTGAGGTAACACCCAGTTCTAAGGCGTTAGCCTCCGCACAGACGTTGGCATGCTTCTTCTGGGTGCCCCGGATCCGCCCAGAGGGCCAGCACCACTTGGGCTGACGGCTAACTCTCCAGGCCCTTAGACTCATTCTTCTGACTCTCCCAAATAGTCCACGAGACTTTCCCACGGCTGCCATGCCTGGTTAGGAAAGCCCTTGAATATGGACTGTTCCCACTGTGGTCTTCAGCCAAGACCAGAAAACCCAGACCACCTTGGAAAACTACCCCTTAATGATGCAGTCTTGAGGTGCCTTGTCCCCCATCATCCACACCCACCCTGTGGACACCAGTTTCCTGCTTTCTTTGTCTGCTTTCTACTCTCGCCTTCAAGCAGCTTACATTAAGCCCTTTCCCTGGACTTTGGCCCTTCTCGGTCTCCACAGTCTGGGAGTGTGGACTTTAAGAGAAGACAAGTGTAGCAGCCATTCTGACACCCGGCAGAAAGTGATCCAAGATCTGGGCTCCGAGAGGGAGACATGGCTTCCAGTTGGAGATCTTGAGAAAGGCTTTATGAGTGGATGGGTCCACTTCAGATGGATCTGCATGATGGGAAGAGAGAGGGATGGGACGGAGTGGGAAGGGCTTCCACAAATACAGGGAAGTGAGGCACATTCACCAGACTTCTGGTGCTTGTGGCTGGCTAGAGCGAGACGCGGGTAGCAGCAACCTGGGACAGTAGGGTATGACTGCGTGATAGAGGAGTCAGACTTCAGGCCAGGAAATTGTGCTCCAGCCAGAAGGCAGAGGGCATGGGAGATGTTCTAGCAAAGAACTATGGCGGTGCCATTCTTGCTAGTCCTTCTAACCCAACCTATTACTCCACAAGTGCCCTCCCCTGCAACTTGGGGCCACCCTTATTAAAGGACCCCCATGTATTTCCTCCACTGCCATGGAAAAACTCCCACTCCTCCCAAAGCCTGACCCTCTGAGTTCCTTCCATTCCTCTCCTGGGGAACCAAGGATCTATTTTCATGTCTTTTTTGGCTCCTTGGTGTGAAATGAAATGCTTCTTTCATTCCTACCAGGACATTTTTGTACCTATTTAATGCATTTAAACCAGTCATTCTCAACCAAGGGCAATTTTCTCTCTCTCTCCCTCTCTCTCTCTCTCTCTCTCTCTCTCTCTCTCACACACACACACACACACACACACTGACGTTTACCAATGTGTGTAGATATTTTGGTTTCTCTTGGAAGGAGCAGTAGACCAGGGACACTGCTAAACTGTCTACAATGCACAGGACAGCCCCACAACAAAGACTTTCCTGGCCCAAATGTCAATAGGGCTGATTTAAACCAGGTTGAGCCCTGGCCTGTGTAGCTCAGGGCACATGCCCAGGTTGTGGGCTCAATCCCAAGTAGGAGGCAACTGATTAATGTGTCTCTCTCCCTCTCCCTTACTCATATTTTTAAAAAGAAACATCAAGTTGAGGCCCTCAGTCAAAATCCCGTCAGTGCCTGAAAATTGAGTTTTACAGAGATAAATGCCTTAGGGGGTGTGATCTGTCTGCCGGATCCAGACAGGATTCCTGACCGGGTTCCAGTCTCTCTGATTCTGAAGTGAATCCCCCAAGGGAGCCATTGCTCTTGACTTTAGGGACTTACCACCTTCTTTCTTGTAGCCTCGCTGGCTCCCTGCATCTCCTCACGCCCAGGCTCAATCAAATTCAACCCAACTTTATTGATCTGCGCTTCCCTTCACTTCTCATCCTTCATGCCTTTTTTTCCTTCAATCCTCTCAAGGGATTGACTTTAAGGCCTGCATAATTACCTGACTCCCTGTTTCCTTCTGGAGTCAGGAAAAGAGAGATCTCTGAACGGGAATTTAGCCCCTTCGATGCCCCTCCACTGTGTGACTTTGGAATGGCAGTTTAACCTTGAACCTCACTTTCCCCTCTGCAGAAAGAGAATCAGCAAGGTCTTTTCAGGTTCTAGAGAATCTCTAAAATATTTCCCGTCATTTCACAGTTCATATCGGATCTGGCCTTGCGTGGGGATTCCTCCTCCATAGGTCTAACCTAAACCTTCTCCTGGGGCAAGAGTGTCACCCCAGACTCAAGGGGTTGACAGTAGACTACTCACCACCTCATGATGCATCAATGGCAGAAGTAGTGTCTTCTAATGCAAACACATTTTCTGTTGGAGTCAACATGTGAAGCCTAAGGTTGTCTTTTTTTAAATGTTTTTTTTCTCTCCCATCCTAAAAGGAAAATCACATTGTTAACTTTGAGAAGGATTCATAGTCTCCTAATTGACCCGACGAGTTTGGGGTTTGAAAGGTAGCCTATTGTGGCTGGCGTGATGAGTTTGAGGAAAATGTGGTTTTCCAAACTGCCATTACGTTTGTAGGGGAAATTCTTTTGCCACATGCAAGGGTTCTTGCCAAAGTTGGATAACATCCCCTTCCCCCAAGACCCTTCCCGCAGTAGGGGAGGGCAGGTTTTGGAAGAAGGGGGAAGCTACTCTATGAAAATAATCTGGGGGAACAGTAGGAGACTGTGGGCTTTCCATGGACCCCCAAATCTTCAGTAACGTTACCTAAAACACAGTATGCGTGGTGAAGTGGTTTTGGGGGTTTGGTTTTTGGTTTTCAGCTTTTTGTTATGTGGAAACCAGTGGCAGAGTTGAGCATCACAGCCAGGGGGTCTTAGAGTGAATGGATAAATCTAAGCGGACCCGGGACACACCAGCAGAGAGGTGCCTGAAGGAGGCACTCCAGCCGCAGAATCCTAGGGATCCAGGTTGTCACAGGCCCCATGGCCAGGCTTAACCCAGGTTCTTGAAGGGTCTGACACCTGCCCTCTGCCCATCCCAGTGGCTAGGGAAGAGGGGGAACAGCAGGCTAGGCAGAGAAGACTGTCCCCAGGGCACTGCCATGGAGCCATCCTGGTGTTTGTGACCTCACAGGAGGGGTGTGGGTCCAGCCCAAGGCCAGAGTGTTCCCCCAGGGCAGGGGCAAACGGCCCCTCCAGGAGGGAGCCGGGAGATTAGGCAGCTCCATGTAGGGCCACATTTAGGTGAGGAAGACCCACCATGAAGAAGGGCAAAAAGAAGAAGCCAGAGTCCAAACGCCGTGGCTCCAACGCACGGCGCTGTAGCTCTGATTCCACCTCACGGCAGCCCAGCCTGCGGTCTACCCCACATCAGTCCAGCGTGGAGTCCACCCCACCGCAGAACAGTTTGTCGTGCACCCCTCAGCAGCATAGTAGCTCTGAGTTTACCCCCCAGCAGCCCATCTCGGGGTGCACCCCACAGCAGCAGCAACAAAGCTCTGAGCCCACCCCCCACCAGCCCTGCTCAGAGTCCACCCCCCAGCAGCCCGCCTCAGGGTCCACCCCCCAGCAGCCCAGCGCGGGATCCGTTGCACAGAGGCCTGTGATCTGGGCCCTCCCGGCTCCCCAAACCAGCCAGTCAGCTCAGGGCCTGCTGACTCAGAACACTGGGACAAAAACATCCCATTCCCATGGATCCAAGAAAGCAGGTGAGCAGATTTCTAGCTCAGCAGGTCTAGCCTTTCTGCTGCTGAATCCCGGGTCACCCCAGAAGCTGGTTCTTACTGCGTAGTGATGTGTGGTTAACGTGTATTCTGGAACTGTGCTTGTGGCGTGTGAGGATTTGGGGTTTTGTTTTTACCCAAGAGACCAGGGTTCCTGGGTGTTGCCATTTCTCACCATGTTCAGTCTCACTGAAGAGGGCAGCCCGCATCCATATTAACCTTTCACATGGCTCAGTGGTCATATGTGCTCATTAGGAATCAGGGTGCCATGTAGCTGCTCAAAAATAAAAACCAAGGGTGCCTTGATATTATGCAGTTTAGGACAAGGGAGTGGTCATATTGCTTCCCTCTGTCCTCGTCAGACAATCTCCATTTGCTGTAACAGATACCTACCATCTAATCCAAAGAGGAAAGTCCAGGCTGATGGTGGATGAGAGAAGTAGGGGGAGGCGAGCGCCACTTGGTGTTTGAGATTTGGTGGAAGGGTTTGGAGGAAACCTGTCAGGTGGAAGAAGTGAATAGACTTTTTCCCTGTTGTCCTCAGTTGTTTGACTAAGGACCCATGGGTAGAGTTTCCAGTAAAATGCAGGCCAACAAATGATCTTAAAATTTTTTAGTATAAGTGTGTCCCAAATATTGCATGGGCATCGTGCGTTTTTACTTGCTAAATCTGGCAACCTTACCGAGGGAAGACAGAGGCGGATTTCTCTCCTCAACATTAAAAAACTCCAACAGTTAGCTCTCTCTGACAAAGGAATGACCGTCTAGGAAAAGTGCCCCCCACCCCTTCTTGTTAGCCAGAGTCTGAATGGACATTGGATTGTAGAGGAAATTCAAGTGGCATTCAGGAGGTGGGCTGGTTAAAACTACTACTACTAATAATGGTAATAGCTAACCAACTGTGTACCCAGCATTCAGCTCAGCCATCGATGTTAATTTTCTCATTTAACAGCTCTATAAAGAACATACTAGTATCATCTCCATGTTATAGATGAGGAAACTGAGGCGCAAAGAAATCAAGCAGCTCACTCTCAAGCAGGCACTAGAAGCCCTGAGCGGGGAACTTCAGTCTATTCTGACTCCAGAATTCTCGCTGTTAACTGCAGCCCTAATTTTCTGATCCCCCGAGGTCTGGTGGTCTCCCCTGGAGGAAGCACACCCTTCTCTGAGCTCCTGGATCCGTGAGCCAGAGCCCATGGCTCTGTGGTCCTGACCAGGCCACACTCCCCAGGCCACAGCATATCCCTCTGAGATAATGTGGACATAAATAAGAGATATGTATATACCCAAGGTATCTCTGTGACATATTCCTGAGGCTAGTAATCAATCCGTTCTTAACATCTGAAATGGTTTTGAGAGCTACACTACATATTGTGTATGTTATGATCATCAACCGCTGAACTAACCATTTCTGGATTGTGGCCTTTAGAACGGATATCTGTAGAACGCAAAGCTTTACATTCTCAAATCTTTTAATGAATGCATGTGACTCACCCCCATGGGGAGTTCTGCTTATTGATGTGGCTTATTGCTCCAAAGAGTTGTAAAAGAACTGCATTTCGTTAAATTGGAAACCTGGTGCTATTTATTGCATTTAGATAAATACAAATATGAGACTCTCATCTATCCACAATTTCATGTGCTACTGCTGGCCAATTTATCCAGGCACTGGTGGTGGCTCTTCAGTGCTTACAATGGCCACCTTCTCTTCTTCTATGAAAGGAATTTTCTCCCTTTGAGCCAGCGTAGGAAGGAATGTTGGCAATAAGGGATGAGGGCCTTTAAATAAAGGATGCCATAGTCTAAAATCCAAACTTTTTATATGCAGAAAATATTGTAGCTCAATAAAAGACAAATCTTCCACTAGAATGACTCTAATTTTAAAAAATGGACAATGACAAGTGTTGGTGAGGCTGTGGAGAAGTCAGAAGCATCAGACACTGCTGGAGGGAATGTAAAATGGTGCTGCGGTGGAAAAGTCTGGCAGTTCCTCGAAGGGTTAACCATGAAGTTACCATAAGATGCAGCATTCCAACTCCTGGGTATATACCCAAGGGAATTAAAAACATGTTCTACCACTTCAAAGTTTATGGAAAATTAAGCCTTCAGCTCCTAGCCAATTTTTCAATATTATTTTGTTGGTTGTAACAGATTCTTAGGAAGAGTTTTCCACACAAAAAATTAAATTCCTGGTTTATGATATAAAAAAAAACCATCAACATATGTCCTACACAAAAACTTGTACACAAATGTCCATAGCAGCATTACTCACAATAGCCAAAAAGAGACAACTCAACGTCCATCAGCTAATGAATGGATAAACAGCAGGTGGTACAGATGTGCTATGAAATACTATTTGGCAATAAAAAGAGATGATGCGCTGATACATGCTACAACATGGATGGGCCTCAAAAACATTAGGCTAAGTAAAAGAAGCCAATCCATTAAAAAAGCCCACATGTTGTATGCTTCCATTTCTGAAATGTCCAGAATAGGCGAATCTATTGCCAGAACCTGGGAAGAGTGCGGAATAGGCAGTGACTGCTAATGGGTCCGGAGTTTCTTAAATGGAAAAGAAAATATTCTGGAATTAGGTAGCAATGATGGTTGCACACCTTTGTTTATATACTAAAAACCACTGAACACGTTAAAGGGGTGAACTTTATGGTATGGGAATTATATGTCCATTTCAAAAAAATTTTTTTAAACTAAAAACAGAAAAAAGATAAAGTCTTGCCTTTAGAATCTCTTCCTTTTCCAGTCCAAAAAAAAAGCATCCATCATGGGCAGATCTAAGCAGGAAGTGTGCTGAGTTTGCCAAGGTTGACCACTGTCTTCACGGAGCTTTGGTTGGAAGAATCCACAGTTCCATCAGGAAGCCAGGACAGAGGTAGCTGCAAGGGGAGGAAATGAGGCAGAGGTCATTTTAAACAGCAGAGGGCGCCATCTCTGAGTTCCGCTGGGACCCACTGCACAGGAGGACAGAAATGGAGATGAGTCTGGGAAAGTGTTCCAAGGACTGTAAACTGGAGTGGTGGTTGCCTTCTGGATGAACCAGTGAGCCCCACAGAAATGGGACGTGGCAGCTCCAGGTGCAGGAATCGAGTGCCACCTCACAGCAGGGCAGTCATCCACCACTTCCAATGAATTCTGTGGAGAGAGCCCTGAATCAAGAAATCCTGAATTGAGGCCCACTTCTTCAATCTATTTACTCTCAGTTTGAGCCTCAGTTTCCTCATTTGTAAACTGAGAATAACAATATTCCACTTCACAGGATTGTTCTGATAATTAAATGCGATGGATAATGATGTGAAGCCATTGCATCATTATTTTTATTCCCAGGTAGCAGCGGTCTGAAATACAACTAATTTCCCACAGTTTGTTTCTGTGTCTTCCAGGATCTCCTCCGCCTCCTGCAGGCTGGTAGGTCCCTCATCTTTCTCTTTTTCTGTCCACCCAGGGCCTCCGACTCGCCCCTTCTGTTCCTGTACCACTTGCCCCGGCAGCTCTGCTTGCTGGCGTCGTCTGGGCCTGTGCCACAGCCGCATCTCCGATGTCCTTCTGCCTCGGGCCTGGCTGACCGTGCCAGGGAGAGGATTCCCAAACCTCCTCACCTTCTACAGGTTCTGGAGCTCACGGAGGGCTGGGCCCTCAGGACGTACAGTTCCCAAGGGCCAGGCTCTCCCCCAGATCGTTTTGTAGTCTTGTGTTATTCCGCCTGGGAATCCTAGGCCAAAAGGAACGCCTCTCCCTCCAGGTGGCCACAGCCGAAGGTTTGGCACTGGCCCTTTCTCACCAGACCCATCCTTCCAGGGTGTCCCACCTGCACAGAGAGGTGCCGATTGTCTTCCTTCCCAGGAATTGCTTCTTCGAGGGCTTCTTTTTTCTTTTCCCGAAAGGCACCCACCTTCCTCAGAGCTTACCCCCTCACAGCCCTTCAGAAATGCCTCGTCAGAGCTTTGGAATTAAATGCTCTGTTTGGCCATCGGCCTCCTTCTGTGGCTCACACCACAGCTGAGAGCTTTAGGTTCTTTACCTGCATGTGAATTTCCCGTGGAATTTAGTCACAAATACTGAGTGTAACTCATATGCCCCCTTGGTAATAGCAAGACCTCCACCCCATGCAGAGGGTCTCAGGCTGTTTCTAGCAACCCCGACAGGGAACAGTGCCCCAAGGTTGGTCTGTCCATGGCAGAGCAGCCCCCCACCCACAGCATCATCTGAAGTTCTGCCCTTCTTTGCCTCTTCCTAGAATCCACCAGGTGGAACCTTTTCCAGGGGTGCCAGGGCTGGGAAAGGGGCCTCTGCCCATCCCCAGCTCTGGGCCCAAAGCAGCTCCGCCTGTATCCAGGGTCTCACAGGTGTCCACAGAAGAAGTCTTCCACTTGACAATCTGATACTCCTGACCCAGGAACAGAGCCCACCCATCCCCCACCTTCCTCCTTTTCCTCTTCCCAGATCCCCTCTCCTGTCATCCTTGAAACAAACCTATAAAGAGAAACAAACAGATACCCAGGTGTGTTGGAAGAGCATGCCTAGAGCTAAAATATTCTATAACCTGGTAAGTCCCTGTCAAGGAAGGGCCTGTCCCCCACTCATTATTATTAACTGTCTTCCAACACACTTAGTACTTCTGTCCATCTGGTGCCACGTTGTGCCATGGATTCATATCACTTTAATTTTTTAAAATAACTCTTTATTATTGAAAGTATTACATGTGTGTCCCCCCCCCCCCCACTGGCCCCCTCCGGTCCGTCCCTGTCCCTGCTCCCCTCCCCCAGGCCTTCAGCACCCTATTGCCTGTGTCCATGAGTTATATATGCATATATGCATATAAGGTCTTTGGTTGATTATCTCCCATCCATCCATTCTCCCCCACCTTCTCATATCACTTTAAAACCAATCAGTAGGAAAAGCTAATCTGCACAGGATGCCAGGTACTAGGAGGGAAACCAGAACAGGGAACTTTACCCTTAAAAATTGTACAGCCTGCATGGGAAGGTAAGACATGTCCATTGAGAAACTGAGGTGTGAGCCAGGTGATCTGTGTCCCATAGGAGACATTCGAAGAGCTTCAGGAAAAGAGAGTGTTCACTCCTGAACTGGAGTCCAGGCAGACTACGTAGTGTCAGTCACATCTGAGCGGAGTCTAAAAGGACCTTAGGATCTTCTATGGCTTATTTTAGAGGGAGAGCACTCGAGATGGAGGAAAAGGCAAAAGCAAGGCTCAGAATTAGGAACGTGAGGGGGAAGGGGCAGGGGTCCAGTTTGGTCAGGGTTAAGACATATTCTGTTCAAATGTTTAGCACCCGCTTCCGTAATCGTTCCATTTCTCAGAGGAGTGGAATGTTGGCTCTTGGCTTGAAATACACACTCACGTTAAAGAACCGCTACTTGAATAGGATTTTTACCCAAATGGATATTACATCGGTGAAAGCCTTCCTCACGATTAGTATCATACTCATGTATTTTCCTTGCCTTCGTGGTGGGTGTAGTATGTGTTTCCTCAGGTGTCATATGTGTCCCCAAAATGCAGCTACCTGGTAGAACCTCCTTCACAGGGTTGTCTTGATGTCTAAGGAGACCTGGGGTGTGAGGTGTTTACACAGGGCCTGGCACATGGGGGCCTTGACCACCTTTGTAGCTTGGCTCCCTGAATGTCCCGGGGAGCTGGTGTCCTGGGCCAGCCCACCCTCAGGTCCTGGGGTCCTGGGGTAGGTTTCATTAGAAGGAGTGGGAGAGTTGTGTCCCCTTGAGAGGAGGGTCGGTAGGGAGAAGTGGGTGTTCCCGCAATCCTGAGGGAACCCCCCAATCTTCCCTTTCCCATAAAAAGGCACTAAAGCCCAACTTCCCCCCAACCCATGGGCTTTCTACTTTGCTTTGCAGAGGACCTGCAAGGAAGCACACCAGTCATCGTAATTCCTGTGCTCCAGGCTCTCGGGACTGCAGCTGTGGCTCTGGGGGCCCTAGCAACTGCCTACTACGTCATTGAACTCCTGTGAACAAACCCCAGGCTCACGGTCCAGCAGGTGTGTGGAGCCCCTCGGTGCCCACTGCTCTTTGCAGAAGTGGCCCTCAGGCCCCCTGAGTTGCCAGCCCTCCGTGCAGGGCTGGTGGGGTTTCTGTCCCTTCTCCGAAGTGAGATGGTTGTTACAGGTGGACCATGCCCCCTATGCCCCCCAGCCTCTCGTGAGGACTGAGTGAGTCCTCCCTGGACTCAGGGTGACCTGGCATGGCTCTCTCAAGCAGCCCTGCCAACGTTAGATCCATTATTGGGATTGTCAAAACAGAGTTCCCCAACTCCCACTGACTGGGTGGTTCCCCTAGTCACAGATACCAGACAGGAGCAGGTGAGGGCAGAGGTTCTTACCCATCTTAGGGCCTTTCCTTGGAACTTTCTTCCTGCCTAGGAAGCTTTTTCCCTTTCCCAACATTTCAAGTCCTACCTATTCTTCATGGCCTAGCCTATTTCTTCCATAAAGCCTTCCTCCCCCACTGCACCTCCAGTGACTTCTCCAGCCTGGTCCATCCTGTGCTGTGGAGGATCATTGTGCGTGTTTGTGGCCTATCTCTACAAGGGTACTGCAAGATCCTTGAGGGCAGAGAGCATGCCTCCCACAGCATCTTCAATCCTCCCTTCTTCTAGGCAGGGCTCCCTAGAAGCAGAGCCTGAGACAGGGATGCGAGTGCACAGGATTTATTGAGAAAAAAAGGGAGGGAGGGAGGCAAGAGAGGTCAAAGGAAGGAGCAGAGCAAGAACCAGGTCAGCTGAAGTCCAGCCTCAGCCTGATCCCACGGGGGCTCTCAAGCATGAATTACACCATAGAACTGGTCTCACCTTGAAGCAAGAAGGCAGGCTTTTTGTGCCCCTTTGTCATTCAGCCATTGGCAATAGGGGTGAGGGTGGAAAAGAGCTCCCATTTGGCTGAGGACAAGCTCTGGGAAAAGAGGCAGCTCTGAGTCCTTAGCAGCCAACATGCACAACTCACAGGAGCTAAATAAAGAATGCACCAGCCCAGAAAGGGCGTCTGGGCAGGCACCAAGAGCACCCACATTGTCCCCATTGTCAAGTCCAACCACAGTGAATGCCTCATAAGTGATGATGCGGTGGGATGGGGGCAGTAAGGAGATAATGGCAGCCTTTCAACCACTCCTAGACCTCCGCCAGCCACAGGAGTGGGCCTCTCTCCCTCCTCCTCCTCTCTCTCCCTCTCTCTCTCTCTCTGCAGTCTTAATAATTAAGATTCCAGGTCTGCCAGTCCAAGAGTGATAGGATTCCTTTCTTTTGTGAAATCCCGCATTCAAACCTGCTCCTCTCCAAAAAACCTTGCTTCTCTTTTCTCTCTCTCTCTCTCTCTCTCTCTCTCTCTCTCTCTCTCTCTCTCTCTCTCCCTGGGACCATTCAGTCCGCAGGGCGACGCTCTATCCACTGAGCCAAACCAATCTACGCTCTTCTCCTCTCTCTCTCTCTCTCTTTTTTTTTTAGGGCATAAGGCAGAGGGTTTTCAAGCTGTACCAAAAGGAGGGATAAAGAACTATACTTCTCTACTTGGACACAGAGCAGTCCAAGTAAGACCCCAGAGGGTTAAAATAGTGTACAAGTTGGAGAATTATGATGTGTTTCAACCATAAAGTGAAAGAAAGGATGGAAGGAGATGAGGTTGGAGAAAGGGGTCCCAGGCTGTGCTCACATGGAAGTCATTACAAAGCCTCTCTTTCCCACACTCCCTCTTCAGTCTCTCTCTCCCTTTCACCAGGTTCGCCTATTTGCTTTAAAAGAACCCCTCAATTGAAAATTGAAAACAATTCAGGCCTTACTCAGGATTTTCACCTTTATCCTGAGAACGATAGGAAACCATTTGGCAGACTTAATTAAATGAGTGGTCAGAGCCAGGTTTTCTTTTTAAGTTTATTCTCGTTGCTGCATTGAGAATGGTC
>NW_005871051.1:26735864-26737644 GCF_000147115.1 Myotis lucifugus
AATTTTGATAGAAAACACAGGTTTATGATTAAAAATTGTAAATTTTGTATTGATTCATAAAGTATACAGTATAGGGTTATGTATGGAATAGCATATCGGGTAAATGGCCTCCACGGCTTTGCTGGCACATACGCACTGTTTTGTTGAAATTTTCCATGACCGTTTTGCATAAATGTGGCTGAATTTCTTTTATATAGCGCTCAATTTCCTCCTTCAAGGCGTGGGTGGTCATGGGCTTGTTGGCATAAACCTTAGACTTCAAAAAACCCCAAAGAAAAAAGTCCCAACAGCGTTAAATCGCATGATCTGGGCGGCCAATTCTGATCACCAAATTACACGACCAGGAAATGACTCATACAGTAATTGATTTGTTTTGCGGGCTGTATGGCATGTGGCACCGTCTTGTTGAAACCACATGTCGTCCACATCCATATCTTGCAATTTAGGCACAAAAAACTGGATTATCATGTCTCGATAGCGAGCACCATTAACTGTTATTGCCTGAGCAGCCGCATTTTCGAAGAAGAATGGTCCGATGATGCCTCCAGCCCAAAATCCGCACCAAACAGTGACATGTTGTGGATATTTTTCCCGATATGCTATTCCATACATAACCCTATACTGTATACTTTATGAATCAATAAAAAATTTACAATTTTTAATTATAAACCTGTGTTTTCTATCAAAATTACTTCTTGCGTGAATTTTGGGACACCCTTTATTTTCATTGTTACAAATTGAACATAATTAAAGCATAGTGATTAATCACAAAAACAATATGTAATTATATATGTGTTTTCTGATGGTCTTAGGCGACCCCTGTGAAAGGGTCATTCGACCCCCAAAGGGGTCGTGACCCACAGGTTGAGAACCGCTGGCTTAGAGGCTGGAGACTTGTTGGCTTAGCCACTGAAAACCACCCTGAGGGTGTGAGATTCAGTGTGTGGGGTTGGGGGAGCACTGTAGGGGGACGCCGAGTCATCTTGAGTTTTGTAGCTCAGCTCTCAGACCCTCAAGAAGGGAAACCGGCAGTTTGGTGTCCTTAGTCCAGACAGTGAAAAACCATCTGATGACAGTGGCAAAGTCTACTCTCTGGGAAAAGATATTTCTAGAATTTTCTTTCCTAAAGTTTGGTGTGCCTCTCAGCATCTCACCAGTGAAGGATGAGGCACTAAAAGCAAGAGGCTGCTTCCCCTCTCCCTTCGGGCACTGCACGTAGTAAAACTCCCACTGTAGGCTATCTTTTGGGGAGCGAGGCTCCCTCTTAGCTGCTGGGGGCCCTTGGGGTGGGAGGAGGAAATGGAAAGTGCCAGCACCACTAAGCCAATAGAGAAGAGAGAGAGAGAGAGAGCCAGCCAGCCAGCCAGCCAAGAGCATAAGCACCTGGTACTTTGCATAAGCACTTGGTACTTTGCATAAGCTCGTTAGAGCCTGAAGGGAAAAACAAGTCTGCTGGTGGCTGTGTTTGGACAAAAGGAAGAGTGGATGCAGAAATGGAAGAAATTAGAATCCTAAATAATTTTTTTCCACAGGAGGACCTTCACTGCTGCACTCTCACCGCTAAGACTGTAAAACTGGAGACGCGGCATTCTGGTGTCATGAAGTACTGTGTAAGCTAATGGCTCTGTTCTTATTTTTCTTTCAGATCCAGTTTCCATCAGGGATCTCTCTTGTCACCAAAATAGAACAATAAAAAAAAAAAATTCTGTTTCTTGACTGTGTTCTACCCAAGACACAACACGCTGGACTTGGTAGGGAGGTAAGCGGATTGGGGGGGAGG
>NW_005871051.1:26737744-26739489 GCF_000147115.1 Myotis lucifugus
AGTTTATACTAGTTAATTCAAGTACCCCTAAATATAACTAGTCAACTCTACTTACGTTCAAGTGTTTAGTGGGAACAGGAGGAATGCGCTGGCCCCTTTCCAGGCTCGCACTGAAGGAAGAGGGGCCCTGTGCCTGGGAACACTGGGACATGGCTTCCATTCCAGCTTCACCTGTGAGGGGGGCGCAGGGCAGGGCGAGGCAGGGCCTGAAGCCTGTGATCGTTCCTGGTGACTTTCACTGAACTCAGCCCAGAGCCTGGCTCCTGAGCAGCTGAGGCAGGGGTCTTAGTTTCAAGGTGATCCCAGGGAACCCCAGTAGGGGAGAGGCTGTGAGACAAGAGGAAGGTGTTTAGTCTGCTGGGGCAACTCTGGAAAAGCGACACACTTCAGAGAAATTTCCAGCCCGAAATGATGACTGACAGGATGGCTTACATACCCCATCCTGTCAGTCATCCATTTAAGGGCTGCGGGGAAAGAGGCGGATTAATTTCCCCTGAACTTTTTGGTCACTTTTGGCGCTCTAGAGAGGAAGACCCCAGGCACAGAAATGCAGATGTCGGAGATGTTGGGTGTTAGAGATCCAGAATGCCTAAAGCAGCAGTAAAGGCCAGTTGATGAGAAAGAGCATGTGTGTGTTTGGGGGGAGAGAGGGAGCGGGGACAGCCCTGAACTCAAGGAAGGGAGTGCACAGAGCCATGCGCATGTGACCTGCTGCGCCTCTGACAGCTGCTCACTGCTAGAACCAGGACAACCCTTGTGGAGGCAGGAGCAGCACAGGTGTGACTGGCAGGTGGGCCAGGCCAGGTACCAAGAACCCAGAGCCCACCCACCACCTTCCAATCCCAGGATTTCCTTTCCTAACAGGCACTTGGGAGAGGGTACCCCTGGAGGGACAGGAACCCTTCTCGGATGCCAGCCTCCCAAAGGAAAGTGCTGACTTCGGGTGGAGTGGGGTCATGTTTGGGTCCCGTCTGCAGGTCAGGGTGGAAGGGCCCCATGGCCGCTGCTTCTGATTAGCCTGGCTCTTCTGAAGATACTTAGCTCCTTTTTCTGGCAAATTAATTAGGTCCCCTTTTATTGTGAATGTTGGACAGTCTAACCCAAACTGGTCTGAGCAAAACAAGAACATACTGCCTCCTATAAAAGTCAAGAAAGAATTCTGGTTCAGTTGTGGCTTGTTCCAGGGGCTCAGGCCATGGCCCAGAACCATGTCTCTCTCTGCTTTTGCAGACTCAGTTCCATGCTCAGGCAGGCTCCTTCTACAGGAGGCCAGGTGGCTGCAGCAGCAACAGTCCCACATGCTGAAGGTCAAGTCTGGCAGGGAAGGCAGCTTGTCTCCCAGCAGTAAAGGGCCTACCATCGGGCTCTGAGTAGGTCCTATGTCCCTCCTGGAACCCATGATCTGCTCAGGGGAATGCAGTGCTCTGATCAGCTTTGGACTTGAAGGTCCAGCCCATTGAAGGTATGAGGGCTAAGAGTAGGGAAAAGACAAACACAGTAATTTTTTGATAACCTGTTACCAAAAGAAATGGGAGTGGATGGTAGGCAGCTATAAACAGCAGACATCTACTCCAGATGGGTTTGGGCCCGTGACCAGGGCCCTGATGCTATCCTCCACCTCTCCCCACTCCCCTCCACCCGCCCCCACCCCCCATAACCCTACGGAGTGATGTCTGGATAACCAACAAAGGATTCACAGTAGCTGGCAGCCATAGCTCCTAGTGGTTTGAATTCCTCAAAGCAGT
>NW_005871051.1:26740675-26742543 GCF_000147115.1 Myotis lucifugus
AACTACGGCCCGCGGCCCGGATCCGGCCGTTTGAAATGAATAAAACTACAAAAAAAAAAAAAGACCGTACCCTTTTATGTAATGATGTTTACTTTGAATTTATATTAGTTCACACAAACACTCCATCCATGCTTTTGTTCCGGCCCTCCGGTCCAGTTTAAGAACCCATTGTGGCCCTTGAGTCAAAAAGTTTGCCCACCCCTGGTATAGGCAGTGCTGGTTATCATAGTGACTGGGGGATACTATGGGCTGTTAGTGATGAATGCCAAGTATGCAATGCCCAGAACGGATCCCATGCCACCGGTTTATTCCAAAATGCCCATAGCATTCTCATTGGCAATCACCACTATTAGGACTCATCTGTGGATACTCCCTTACGCTACCCTTGCATTGTACTTGTCATGAGGGAAGTTTAAAGTAGAAAGAAGCATAACCAAGTATATTTCTGAACACAGTGCCATAACTAAGGCTGCCATGGCTGTGGGTTTGGGGGTAGCCTGGGCATCTTCACTAGGCTGGACTCAGACCTTGGCTCTGAACATGGCCTCCAGACTATCAGATCTGTCTCACTGGTCCATCTAAGGGTAGGAGAGGTACACAGGGTAAGGGTATAAGAGGTGAAAGGCCGAGATGCCCCATCCTCCTGCAGGTGCCCATCTTGTCCACCCAGCTCATTGGTGCCAGGAGCCTAGGACCAGCTGAAGGTCCTGAGCTTTTCTGATACTCTGGTCTCCATTCTTTCCACACCCACCTCCAGAGGACAGCCACTCTCCCACTGGCCATGGAGCCTGATGGGCTACAGTAACCAGAATCCAGGAAACTGAACTAATAAATCCAACTATAGAGCTCAGGTGATACACCAAATGCAGCCTCTTCTGCCTCCTACCTGGGTCCCAGGCACAGTGCCATGTTGGACAGGGCAGTAACCCAGGCCTCTAGTCACTGGTAACCATAGGAGTTAGAACGGCTCTTCATGCTGCTATTGTAAGTTTTGGCTTCACCAGGAGACTCAATAGGACCCTCTGTTCCCAGGCAACTCCTCCTCTGTATATGCAGGGACAGCATATACATTAATAATATGTAGATAATAATATATATGTGACACTTCACACAGCCAGTCACGAAGACTTGGAGCAAGAATTTGAACTGGCAATGTACCCTTGTCAGCATCCCAAGATGCATTCTTAGCCAAAACCAGGATGAATCAAGCCCTAAACTGGCAAAAGGATTGGGACTGAGAAGCCTTGAGGCACCTCCTAGCTAGGAGTGTAGCCCCAAAGCTGCCAAGAAGAAACGCATCCAAGGAAGAGAGCCAACTGGCCCCAGCTACAGGGCTGAGGGAAGGGAGTCTCAACTCCTCCAGGAGGTTGAGAGCTAAAGAGCTTGGTTAGGGTCTGGGCGATTGATCCCAGTTAAGGAGTGCATACAATAGGTGAGTGGGGAAGCCCACTTCCACTGCACTAGGGTGAAGGGTCTGGGTTGATCAGTTGACTGTCTCCACAAAGAAGCTGAATCTCTATATTGTAGTCTCTTTTGTACCTTTCTCTTCTTCACCCCTCCACTTTTTCTGTCCCAGTGCTTTTGCCTGCCCAACTCCAGTGCTCAAGAGTAAACTACTTGCACCATGTTCTGTTTATACCCTCAACATTGGTATCTGGACTGGATAATGGCACTGGGGTTTAGTTTAGTTTTATCTTATGTTGCTCTATTCTGTGGGTGTGGTAGAAGGTGCCTTTCAATGTAGAGATTATGCATCTTCAATGAAGTGATGTGCAAGAGAGATTCTTTTAGGTTAAAATTGTTTTAATAGACCTAATTTCCCCCGGAAAAACCCTGAGTGAAACCCCTGGAATATGGTAGTTATTTAT
>NW_005871051.1:26743332-26751291 GCF_000147115.1 Myotis lucifugus
ATGAATTTTGAGATGAGATTGAAGCACCAAAATAATAACTTCATTTAAATTCAGAAGAAAACAAAAAATTAAAAAAAATTACTAGTAGGTCATATAGACTACTTTTCCCTTTCGGTATTTGAACCTCCCATTAAGTGATTATCCAGTATGTAGCGGTTCCATCGGTACATATATAATAAAATCCAGTCATCCCCTCACCTCAATTCTGTTACACGTCTATTTGATTATTAGACCAGCAAGAAGACCCTGGAAGAGTAGACCAGACTGTTTCATATCAGTGACATCTTACTACACACATCACCAGCCCCTCTCCCCGGCGCACAGAGTGCAGTACTAACTAGATACATCACGCCCTTAGATATAGTATCACGAACCACAGCTAATCCAGAAGTAATCAGCTCCCCAGGAAACATGCAAGAGAGACCACAACACATACTTGCCAAGATTCTTCCCTGGCTCCTGGCAAACGGGCCTTCCCCCACCCCCCCACCCGCTGCTGCCTGGGAATGCAATGTGCCTCCTTTCTCTTACTTCTCCTGTACTGTTCACATGGAGCAGGGAACACAGAAAGACTTCATTCACAGGCTCCATTGCTTGGCCCTCTACTGAAAGCTTTCTGAAAATGCAAATTCCTCAGACTGGATTCTTTTCAAATGCTTTCAAGTTCCGTATTCCCACTGAAAGCAGTTAAGCAGATCAAGACTTCCCTGGCTAGAGGCTCCTTAAAGATAATATTTACATTTAAAGGAGAAACTGAACTGGCCAGAAAGCAGATCTTCAAGCTGTGAAGTCAGGCTTGATGACTGCAAGGTGGGAACAGTTTCTAGGGTGTCATGCCATTGGGACTGTGCCCGTGTGAAACCCCCATTTTGCTGCCTGTGCCCCACCCCCACCTCGGCCTCGCTTCCTTCCGTCTTCTTCAGTGCTGCCCTGCACTGGTGCTTACATCAGTCCTGGACAACTGGGCACTAATAAGACAGGGAGGTTACCCATCAGACACTCAATCCAGTGACCTGTGCAAGTCTCTACATGAGCCAACTCTCCCCTCCCGGAGGCCCTGGGTCTGCCTGTGCCCTTCACCCGTCAGGACCAGGAGATTCTAGTCTCGGTCCCTCTCCAGAAAAACAGACTCCCATCGGGATGACTTGTGTCCATAAGCACTGGGCATTTTAAGCCTTGTATTTCTGTCTATGCCCACACACCCCCCTTCCCACTCCTCCCCTAGCCCCAACCTGGCATTTCAAAGAGTAGGTCCCTTCTGCCTTGCTTCTGGCTCCACTTCTAGCCAGGTTTCCTGGAGTGCCCCTCCTTCCCCAGAGGCCCTCCCTGGAGGAGGGGTACCTCTCCTTCCTCCTCCCTCAGGCGCCAGATAAGATTCAAGCTGAGATCACTGAAAATGACAGGATTCCTTCTCTCCTCTCACTACCTTTTACACCCCCAAGATTACTTGGTTAAAATGGACATTTTCCCTCCCTTGATTACATAGGGTTTCATAACATATAATTGATACTTGTTCTTTTCACTTCTCAATGAAATCTTTCCATGCAATATCTCATTCTTAATAGCTGCATGATGTCCCATCATCTGTTTCACAATCAAAGAGACAGTGGGCTCACCATAGGGCTGACTCATTGTACTATGATATTAGCTGTGATATTAGGCAGACTCATTTCCAGGGAAGAGTTCCATATGGCTTGGACAATATGGGAAACAATGGCCCGTGGCCTGTGAAGTCTACAGCTAGAATAGGCTTTAGGGTGGGCTTACTCCAAAGATCTCATTTCTTTCTTTCTCCCCACTCTGCCTTCCATAAAGTCAGTGTCAGACTGAGACTGAGTCTCCTTGTGATTGTAAGAGAAAATGCCACTCCAAAATCAGCCACTTTGGCATAAGGATTATTTTGATCTAAAAACAATTAAAACACAAAAAGATTACCCAAGAACAGCTGAAGTCATTAAACTAGCAGAAAGATTATGAGTGACTTGGGGCCATTTTCCTACATTGGTGCATCTGAGGACTATGTAGGAGCATCTTGAAGTCATAAGACTAGTGCATGCTCTGGATGTGTAAGGTTGTGCCCAGGAATGCTTTTTATGATTGCATGAAAGTTCACAACATTAGGGCACTGGTTAAAATAAAGTATGGTTAATCACATACATAGAACTACTTGGTTTTTTGAAACGACAATGTCAGACGATAGATGTTGACACCAAAGGATATCCAGAATATATGGTCCAGGGAGAAGAGCAGGTGTCAGGACACTATGTACTGTGTTATGGGCTGTGAGCATAGAGAAGAGACTGTGTCTAGTTTGTGTCAAAATTCTTTATAAAGAAATTTTGTAAGATTTTACTTGAGCCAAACAAAGAATTCATTTGGAAGCAAGATCTCAACAGACTAAAAAAAATGCTTCATTAGAATGATAGTTTTCAGCTTCTTTATGCATTTGGAATTGAGGAGGGAGCATAAGGAAGATTATATGAAGGTGTCAGAAAGCAGGCATTTGCTGAACCCATTCTGACTGAATCCTTGATTGGTCTCTCTCAGCAAGCGAGGCACTGGTGGGGAGCTGGCCTGAGCAGGTAGTGTTATCAGATTAATATTGAATATCTCAGGCACCTTGTGAACAGTGATCATGAAGTCACCCCTGCCCATATCCCCCAAATATGCATACTTCCTATATCTCATCACCCAGGGACTTAGGGCCTGCAGAATGGGCAAGAATGAGACATGTAGGTACAGGGGCAGGGAGCCATGGTGAGTGGGGACCCCCAGGTCCACATCATGGACACAGCTGACATTGTATTTGATATTCTATAAAGGGGTGTTCCTTCTGAGCCTTATCCCGTGATAACCACCCTTTGATCCGTTCTTACAGGAAGTGTGCCTGGCTGAGTGAGATTGGTACATTCATGTCCTGGGGGAGGTGAAGCCCCCACTCAGCTCTTAGAGACCATGGCCACTTCCTGGCCATTCTCTGCAGAGGCTCTAACTTGATCCAACCAAGCTGATGTTAAAGGAGGACCAAGTTGAGTGGCTGCGAGGTCACCGCCATATGCTCCTGTTCCCCTCCCTGCTCTGCAGAGACTCAGATGCTGCCAGGTCCCCATGAAGTCACCTTGAGGCCATGAGCAGGGTGGCAGGTGCAGACCCCTTTCCAAGTTTGCATGCTGAGGCTGCATTTTGCCAACGCTGTCCTGGGCTGAAGATGCAGAAGGGCCGTTCCTGCTCTGGAGAGCTTGTCACCTGCTCCTGGATGCCAAGCAGAACTGGCTGGTCCCCCACTTTGCACAGAGGTTCTTGCAGTTGTTCCTCCCGGTCCTCTGCCACATGCCCCTTGGTGCATGGCTGGGGGTGGGATGGGGTAGCATGTCTCAAGCACGATCTGAACATAGATGTCTGCTGATGGAGGATTGCCCCCTGCCCCCGACTCCCTCAGCCAGTACCGGTGTGCCCTCGGGGACTGCCCACCTCTCCTCCTAATACCACTGGCCCACCCTGCGCTGGGCAAGGATACAATAGGGCTTAAGCCAGGATCTACGGTTTCCAGTGTTTCCTCCCACCCTCCTCCTCCTCCTCCTCCTCCTCCTCCTCCTCCTCCTCCTTCTTCTTCTTCTTTTAATCTCCTTCTCCTTCTCCTTCTCCTTCTCCTTCTCCTTCTTCTTCTTCTTCTATTTTAAATATATTTTTGTTGATTTCAGAGAGGAAGGAAGAGGGAGAGATAGAACATCAAAGATGAGAGAGAATCATTGATTGGCTGCCTCCTGCATGCCCCCTGCTAGGGATTGAGCCTGCAACCCGGGCATGTGCCCTAACCAGGAATCGACTTGACCTCCTGGTTCATAAGTCAACGCTCAACCACTGAGCCACACTGGCTGGGCTCTCCCACCCTTCGTAACAAACCGTCATTAAACCCTTAAAGTTCAGGTAAAATTGAGATGCTTGACCCCCTCATGAGCACCAGCTGTCACGGAGATCTGCAGTCCCAGTGCCCTGAAGGGAACCTGCTGGGAGACAGGGAAGGGGAGCAGACTGTCCCACCCCAAAATGGGCCTCTTTGGCATGTGGATGATTTTCAGCCCAAAGCCATCAAGACCCAGCAGACTCAGGAAAACCTTTTTACTTCCCCCTAACTGCCTGAAAGAATGTAGACAGTGGGCCTGTACCAGTAAGAGAGCTATTATCAGAGATAACATATTTTGTATCTGAAAAAAATCTGCTTAGCAGGGAAAATAGCTGATTGCCAAACATCCATTCCACTAATCTTCCTGTGAATGGCCCTCCTGCCCGTGAAGCCCAGGCCCCTACCCCTTTCCTCAGCTGAGGATGGCTTACATGCCTCAATTGCCTTTGAGTCTCACCTCTTTGTGGGGCTCCTGTATATATACAATTAAATTAGTTTTTCTCCTGTTAATTTATCTTACATCCTTTTTATTATTAGAACAGCCAAAGAACCTAGAAAGGAAGAAGGGGAAATTTTTCTGCCTCCATCGCGAGGAACTGAACTCATAGCACAGTGGGGCCCTGTTTGGTCATCCAGCAGCCAGGACACAGCCCCTTGTCAGAGCCAGTCCCAAACTTCCGGCCATACTTCACCCCAGCCCAGCCTCATTCTTCTGTGGGGTGCCAGCAAAGTATAGCCTGGGTGGGCATAAGCACAGAGGGTGGCTGGGGTGCTCCCTGGGGGCTCCCTCAATTTCCTTCCCCTGCAGGGTCTCCCTTGCATTTAAGATCTTCCTCCCATTATCTGGCTCCCCAGGAAGCCCATAAAATCTCCCCAAATCCCACATTTTTGTAGCTCCCAGAACAATTGTCTTAGGGGAGAAAAGGGAGTGTGGAGGGAGAAAAGAAAGTTAGGAAAGAAGAAAAGAAAGAGTGATGAAAAAAGAAAAGGTCAAAGGTAGGGACAGGGAAGGAGAGAGGGAGTAGGTAAGGGAAGAGAGGGGACGGCGAAGGAAGAAGGGAAGGCGAATAGAATGAAAGAAAGGGAGGAAAGAGGAGAAAGGAGAAGGTACCAGCCACTAGACCAGTGGTTCTCAACCTGTGGGTCGCGACCCCTTTAGTGGTCGAACAACCCTTTCACAGGGGTCGCCTAAGACCATCCTGCATATCAGATATTTACATTATGATTCATAACAGTAGCAACATTACAGTTATGAAGTAGCAACGAAAACAATTTTATGGTTGGGTCACAACATGAGGAACTGTATTTAAAGGGCCAGAAGGTTGAGAACCACTGCACTAGACGAAGGTTATTCCTTGTTTTCCAAATCAGTATTTTTCCTACCAAGTTCTGCTTAAGTGAATTGTTTCAAAAGAAGCAAATTGTTTCAAAAGTCCTAGTTTCACTTTATATCTCTGTTGAAAACCAGAGAAATCAGAAAGGCCTATTTGTATTATGATATTTTCTAGGTCAGGGACAGAGAGGAGGAAAAAATATTCTTGGCATACAGCCTTTTTTTTTTAAAGTCTTTGTAGTTTCCTGTTAATTAATACCTGAACCATCACCATGTAAATAATGAGGGTAAATATAAACTTCACTGGCCCTGGACTCTGACCTTTGTTTAACACCCACCCCCTCTCTGATCCATCCTCTATCCCATCACTGGAAAAGTTGGAATTGTTAACCTGGAAATTTAGGGCCAGAGAAGAGAGAGCATGTGGGTTTTAGACAAGCCTTGCAAGAAAGTACAAAAATAACAGCACCTCTGAAAGTTCTTCCCTAGTTAGCTGCTGTCTTCTCTTCCTCAAAGAGCTGACTTCTATAGGGTCAATTCCCTTTCCTTTCGCTTGATGGGACTCCCATGGCTCTGCCACCCTCTCCACTTATGCCCAGTCAGGCTGTACTTTGCTGGCACTGCCCTGCACCATTTCCTTAGGCAAGCATCACTTAAACAAGTGATTTGCCCAGCCGGCATGGCTCAGTGGTTTAGCGTGGGTGTATGAAACACAAAACCACGGTTGGCAGGGCACATGCATGGGTTGTGGGCTCAATCCCCAGTAGGGGGCGAGCAGGAAGCAGCCAATCAATGATTCTCTCTCATCACTGATGTATCTATCTTTCTCTTCCTCTCCCTTACTCTCTGAAATCAATAAAAGTTTATTTTAAAGAACAAAAACAAAAAGTGATTTAATGCTTCTACTCACTGTTGTTGAGCACACCTACTAGTATACTACTGATTTCTCTTCATGTTGAAGTGCTTTCTCTAACAGTGTTTTCAAAGAGGGACTCTATGTGATAAACCTTCTCATCCTTTGAATACCTGACAATTTAACTAGAAATCAAAACTCAGTTTTAAATACTATTCAACGATCTTAAGTCCAGTGTTGCTGTTAAGAAATCTCAAGTCAGTCTAATTTTTGTTCCTTCCTTGGCCCTCTGCCATCCAGCTGCCTAGAATACAGATGTGATCCTCAGTAAATATAGGTTGAGCGACTGAATCACCAAGCAAGTGCTGGAAGCCATCCCTGAGTCCAGTCCAGTGCTTCTTGCTTCAACTCTTGGGCTTTTCCCACCCAAGCTTCTGGATCTCCGCCCTGGGCAAAGTCGGTACAATGTTAACAAAAATATAGGGTCCTTCCCCCAAACATTGGCTAAAACGACTGCTGGATGATCAGACTTAGGGCAAGACTACTTGGGCATCTTTGAATCCCCACTGCTTACACACAAAAGGTGCCTGCCCTAGCCGGTTTGGCTCAGTGGATAGAGCATCGGCCTGCAGACTGAAGGTCCCAGGTTCAATTCAGGTCAAGGGCACATGCCCGGGTTCCCAGGTAAGGGGCGTGCAGGAGGCAGCCGATCAGTGATTCTCATCAATGATGTTTCTATCTCCCCTCCTCTCTGAAATCAATAAAACTATATATTTTTAAAAAGGTGCTCAACAAAGGTTTGTTTTATTGAATGGACATACAAATTCTCCAAGAGATGATTCAGCATAACTATAGGAGGCAGGACAGAGGGTAACTAGACCAGAAGACTGAGGGTTTTATGGTAAAGGTAAGAGCTGAGTATTAATAGGTTCTTGACCTAAAGGGCCTTTGGTGTAATAGATGGGAAGTAGAGAGCCTTGACCATCACTGCAATAACGCAGCCACTAACCACATGCAGCTATTTAATTTAAATGAAATAACATGTAAAACTCAGTTCTTCAGATTCACTGGCCAGATTTCCAGCGCTCAATAACAGCCACGTGTGGCTAGTGACTACTGCATCGGACAGTACAGATAGTATAAAGCACATCACAGAATGTTCTGTTGCACAGAGCTGACCTAGACCCTTAAAGGAAATGTATTCCTGCCAGTAATAAGTAATGTTGAAATAATGAGCCCTCAATTCATTTTTTGGTACCTGCTGAAGGCCCAAAGAGGGTGTTAAATGACAGAGGTAATAGAAGAAACCCCTGCTTCCTCGGTTTTCTCACTTCCTTGCCCCCTTCTCTGGTGCCCACCACCACCACCACCATCATCACTCCAAAGCAGCACTGTTAGGGGCAGGCCCTGACTAAAAGTCCCATCCCAACACCACATAGATTCCTCAGACGTGTCTGCTCCAGGTCTCTAACTTGGGAGGGTATATTTGTTCACATGATCATCCCCCCCTTTTGCTATCCTGAACCTAGTAGGTGCTTAATAAGCATGTGTTGGGTGACTGGATGAGCGAACGCACGGCTCAGAGTGCCCCCTTCCCCAACAGCCCCGGGGAGGCGCCATCCTCAGGGGGCTGGGGGACAAAGCTCCCGCCGCCCGCCCAGCTGCGGGCCGGGGGGTCGGGCCCGGGGCAGCCCTCGGGGGCGTGTCCTCCCCGGGTCGGGCGCCTCCGCCCCGAGAATTCGATATTGGAGTCAGAAAGGTGGCTCCCTCAAAGTGATAGCGGCGCCAAGCATTTTTTTTTTAACTTGAAAGCACCGCAAACCGGTTCGCGTCCAATTTTTATCTATCCCTTTTTTTATTTTTTTGTCT
>NW_005871051.1:26751391-26755955 GCF_000147115.1 Myotis lucifugus
GTCTTCGTGCTGTGCCGCGCAGCGTCGCTGGCCGCCCGGGAGCCGCGGCGCCGCTGCGGGAGATGCTGCGCGATGTGCGCGACCGGCGGGTGGCCGGCGCGGCGCTGGTCGGGGTGCTGGTGGCCGAGGCGGGGCCCGAGGACGCGGTGGCGCCGATGTTGCGGCTCCTGGAGGCGCTGCTGCGCACCGTGTTCGGCCGCCAGGCGGGAGGCCCGGTGCAGGCGGCCGCCTACTGCCCCGGCCACCCCGCCTCCAGCCTGGCCGTCCAGACCGCCGCTAGCCGGGCCCTGCAAGCAGCCGCGCCCGCGCGACCAGGTGAGGGGGCGCAAGGCCCCGTGGGCGCAGGCGGGCGGTGGCTGGGGGAAGGCCCCGAAGTTGGAACTCTTTAGGCCAGCGCCCTGGTGCACCGAGGTAAACTGAGGCCCCGAGCGGGGAGGTGCCTAGCATTGGTCCTCCCAGCTAGCGCGGAGCAGGCCCTGGGCCACGGGTCGAGTTGCTCTGGAGGATCCTGAAAGCATGGGGGACAGTGGCTTGGAAAAGCCGAGGGAACGAACAGAAGGCGGGGGAAGTTGATGGAGCAAGAGGATTGCACTGAGCTGGTCAAAGATCTGGGAGCTGCGGGGAGAGAGGAGTGGGAGGAGATGGGAAAGCCTTGGGGTGCACACATTTCAAGGAGGGATTGGGACCGAATTAGGACTGGAGGGAGGGGATTGGTGGTGCCTGGAGCTCCTGGGACGCTGCGCAGCTAAGGATGCGAAGGTGGAGGAGGCTCAGTGCAGCTGCGAAGGTGGAGGAGGCTCAGTGCTAAGCGCCGCGGGTCATAGGAAGGAGGTGTGCGGAAAGGGTGTGAGACTTGGAGATGTGGGGAAAGGGTGTGAGGGACTGACTGAGGACACAGAATGTTCGAGTCCCTCTTGGCTACTCGCCCTGGTTGTGCAGCCACTGCAGTGCCACCTGCCTTCCCTTCACATGTTGGGGTCCAACCCCAGCAGGTCCAGGGGTCCCTAAAGGTGTGGATGGAGTCAGCGAAGAAGGAAGGACACGAAGACAGCGTTCAGTTGATCAGCAGCCTAGCCAGGATCTCCAGCAAAGTTCTGTCTCTAGGTTCTCTTGTCATGTTCTGTCGCTAGGTTCTGGTTAGGATCTGAGGATCTGCTGAGGATGTGATGTTTATTGTCTTGTTACATCTGTATTTATACCAGCCGATTTTAATCCTGTCAATTTCTATTACAAAGGTTAGGGCGTTTCTTATCTCCATTCCAGGGAGTAAAGATTATGTGGCTTAACTACCCACCTGGCACTTAATTAAGGGGTTGTATCCCCTCCCTAACCTCAGGGAAAAATCCCCACCTGGGGAAACAACCTTTCTCGGAGAGGTGACCTTGGTTAAAACACATAGTGCTAAGGGGAGCAAACATATTAAGAACAGTATGCTATAAACGCCAGGTCCATTGAAACATATGCTGTGCAGATGTTTCTTTCCTGTAGCGACTGTGTCAAGCAGCAAGGATGGACCGGCTCCCGGCATTCACACTCTCCTGAAGTTTGGGGAGCAGAGTGAGGGTCTTCTGCTGCTGCCATCCACAGAAGAGTCAGAATCTCCTCCCTCCTGGTACACAAGGTTTTCCAGGAGTTTCCAGTGTCCTCGGATTAAAATATGGACATTAAGTATAGCTGGATCTGGCACAGCTGGGAGATAGCGGAGCATTCTTTGCACTCCCTGCTTCCCCCACCTCCAGCAGCTGCTCTTCTCCAAGCCCTCTGGCCTTCCCTCCATTATCTGCCAAACTCTTGTGAAGACAGAGGCTGCTGTGCTCTGCCTCCCTGGACACTGCTGTGTTAATCAGCAACCGGGAGGTGCCAGACTTGGGGGGGGGGGGGCGGTTCCAGCAAGGAGAACTGTACCTCTGAAGTCACAAATGTCACAGACCTAACTGCCAGCCTGGCCTGCCTAGGTGGAGGCCATCCGTCTCACCTGTAGAACCTGCCCTAACCATCCCCCCTCCCACACCCCCCATGCCCACAGCCCTTTCTGCTCCATCTGTGAGGAAGCCGGCTAAATTCGAAACTCCACAACCTGCATCCAGAAAGACAGGGAATGTCCTGAGGTGGACTGTCATTCTGATGGTGGGCCTGGCCCCATGGGAGGACATTTTCTACCTTCCCCCACCCCCAATGAGCTGGTGCCTGGAAAATTCTGAGCCCTTAGTTTCTCCCATTCCCCAGGAAATAGCTTTTAATCCCCCAAAGCCAAGCTTGCTCTGGCCTGCTAAGCTTTTGTATACACATTGCAGTTGCCTGGAATGAAAGCCTTAAGGGCCTTTTTTTCTTTCTTTTTTTTTAAGGCCTTTTCTTTCATTTCACCTCCTCACCTGACCAACCCCATTTCATCATTCAGAACTGGACTTCCTCCTCCAAGAAGTCTTCCCTGACCTCCCTTACTCCTTTACAGGTTCAAAAATGAAATCCTCAAACCTACCGCCACTCTCTAGTTTCTTACCAATGGTTTTGTCACTTTTGCTTATGAGTTTAATCACCACTATATTCCCATTTCCCATGACCTGCCTGGCACGCAGAATCCTTACCTCTTCTTAAACACTGAATCGATCTCTACTGCATTAAACTCATTTCTACTTTTATAAAAACACTAAACAATATGAAACCTTTTACTAATGACTACAGGTCATGAGCGTGATTATTGTCCACTAATTTATTTGTCCACTAATTTTGTCTGGGCTTTTGCAGTGGGCAGCGCCACTCACACATTCATGATGCTAAGGTTTTCCTAGCAATTGCGTGTGGCTTTTTAAAGTCTCCCCATCCCCTTCCTCACTACCTCCTGGTTATTCTTATACTTTTAGATTGTCTGCCTCTTGACATGCCCTCTTACCCAGTTTATGCCCAATCCAGCTGCCAATGGGTTGAAAAACTAGGAATCCAGTCTTTTTAGAACTGGGTGCGAATTAAGAGTAAATAAGCCCCACATAAAGAAAAACAAACACCGATTTTGTTTTGGCTTCCTGGAGTTTGTGTGTGTGTGCATGTGTGTGTGTGTATGTGTGTGTGTATGTGTGTGTGTGTGTTTGTGTGTGTATGTGTGTGTATGTATGTGTGTATGTGTGTATGTGTATGTATGTGTGTGTATGTGTGTATGTGTGTATATGTGTGTGTATGTGTGTATGTGTGTGTATGTATGTGTGTGTGTGTGTGTGTGTGTGTGTTTTTAACTCCATTGCCGTTACCTTATTCCACATGGTTGGGGCTCTTAAGTGATCCCTACATCACTTAGGTGATGCTATAATAAGGAAACTAGAATCAGCATATAAGTGTTTTGTATGTGATTATTTAAAAAGATTAAGCCTTTTCATATTAAGAAATAGTTTGAACTAAAAAGCGGGGAAATTACTGCTCCATGAGTATTTTCGTTGGTGCTATGTAATTGTAATTCATATCATGTCATTCTTATCAAGGTAGTTGCCCCAACATGGTACCTACGTCATAGAGTCTTTGTGAGGAAGAAATGATATAATATGTATAAAGCAATCCTTATATAAAGCACCCTGACCGGAGATTAAATCTGAAACCTAGGTTTGTGCCCTGACTGGAATCGAACCCACAACTTTTTGGTATACAGGATGACGCTCCAGCCAACTGAGCCATATGGCCAGGGCTGTTTGTGTTTTTGTTTGTTTGTTTTAAGTATAAAAACTCCACCCCCTTTTGCAAATCAGAATCTTTGTTTTTAATCAGACAGTTGAAACTAGGGCAGTTAATAGTTGAAGCTCTTGGTTTGCTTCACTGAAAATCTCTCAGTTGTGTCAAGCACCATGTGACCTGCTGCCTCTGGGACTTTGTGTTCCTTTCAGCAGAAGGAGCCTGGGAGAGACCCGGCCTCCCGGCGCTGTTGGCCTGCTTCTCCTGGGGTCCCTGGAGCCGGGGGAAGGACCCGTATGCCACCGCCTCCCCCAGTGGTCCAGCTCAGGGTGAGTGAGTCGCTTCCTGCTCCTGGACTCTCAGGGCCAGGTGCTTGGGATTAAGAGAGTGGTCACGTGCACAGGGACCGTAGGGAGAGAGAGGACTGACATCCATGGAGCACAGGCCGTGTGTTCAGGGTGGGAGTGAGCAGTGTGAGGTGCCCCGGCCACCAGGAGCCAGCACACGGGCTTGGTCAACAGGGCTCTAGCCCCAGGAGTCTCTGCCTAGTGAAGGCGGTATAGGTCAGTGGTCGGCAAACTCATTAGTCAACAGAGCCAAATATCAACAGTACAACGATTGAAATTTCTTTCGAGAGCCAAATTTTTTAAACTTAAACTATATAGGTAGGTACATTCAACTTTAAATTCACGGTTTTCGTCTTCCGTTTTCTTTGCTTCTTCTTTGTAGCCTCTCAAACAGGCACCTAAAAAATGTTTCATTTTATAATAATAAAGCCACCAACACAAAATAATTACAATTCTTAAATTGATGACAAAAATACCTGTAGGATTTGCAGCTGGTTGGAAAAATACAGGTAACTTTATGCTTCGAGTAGGTACTTTTGCCACCCGTGCACGATTGCGGACGC
>NW_005871051.1:26756055-26871398 GCF_000147115.1 Myotis lucifugus
GCGGAGCACTAGCACTGACCACAGCACAATGAGACTGCTGACTGACTGGCTCACTCAACCGGTGCATTAATTGCGCACACCTCCCCCGATCTGCGTATCCCTATCCCGCGGCCCGCCTGTGCCGTGTCTCCCGTCAACACCCCCCACTTCTTCTAACGCCACTTCTTCAAAATAGACTCGCCCAGGCCAAAAACCGACTTCTGCGCATGGGCCACGAAGTTTCAATCGCACTGTAGGGCGTGCCCACATGTGCTATTTTGTGGAAGAGCCACACTCAAGGGGCCAAAGAGCCGCATGTGGCTCGCGAGCCGCAGTTTGCCGACCACTGGGATAGGCCATTGACATGGCAAGGCACGTGGAGTCAGACCCATGGCCTCACAGAGCAAGTGGGGCGGGGGGGGTCAGGGGATTGTCTTAGAAATGGGAAGATTATAGAGGGAGCATCATGAACAAAGGCTTAACAGCATAATGTCATGCTCAGAAAAGGGACCCCTGTTAAGAGTGCCAGGGGTGCGGTGCAGAAGACTGCTGAGAGCGAGGCTGAAGCAGAGAGTTGAGACACTAGCGATTTCTGAGCAAGGGCGTGGAGACTAGGGCTGTGTTTGGAGAGGTGACTGGACTGGGGGGCCAGGGAGCCACCAGAGGCAGACCCAGCCAGGAGGGGACTGCATAGTCCCAGGAGGGACGATGAGGGGCCTGGCCCAAGGGGGGCAGTGTTGGATTGGAGAGGAAGGAGCTCACCAGCCCGGAGCCATTTCTGGGGTAGAATCATCAGGCTGCTAAGGGGAGGCGAGGGAAGAAGGGAAAGGGAAAGATAGTGAGATCCACAGAGGTACTCCGTAGGCTGAGTTTGCTGTGACCCAGAGAGGACTGACAAGTTGCCTACTGCTTAACTACGAGGATATGATCCGAGAAACGCATCCTAGGCGAGTTTGTCGCTGTGCAGACATCATAGAGTGCACTTACACAAACCTGGAGGGTATATCCTGCTGCGTGCTAGGGATAGCCTATTGCTCCTGTGCCTCGGAGCAATAGTTTTTCAGCTCCATTATAACCTCATTGACCAAAACGTTGTGGGGCGCCTGACTGTGCTCAGGAAAGCAGGTTGTCACCAGTTGAATGTACATGATCCCAACCCAGAGTGCACTGAATAGTATAGCTTTGTTATAGAAAAAGTGAGTAGTGCTTTAAAATGAACTTCTATTGTGTCTCTTTAAAAAAAATCATTATCAGTCTTCTATTGCCTAGTAACAAATTACCACAGATTTAGCTGCTTAAAACAACACCCATTTGTCCCCTTACACTTTCCGAGGGTCAGGAGTCAGGGCACGGCTTCGTGGGGCCTCCGTTCAGGGGCTCCCACAGCTGCCTCAGCGTGGGCCAGCTCATTCCTTGAAGGGGCCCGGGTCCTCCTTTAAGTTCATCTGATTGTTGGCAGAATTCATTTGTTTGCCTCCGTAGGACTGAGGGCCCCGCCTTCTTGCTGACTGTCAGCTCTGAGAGTTCCCTCCTCTCACAGGCAGGTGCTCCTTCAGTCGGCGGGGATCCTCAGGCTCCTACAATGTAACATAATCACAGGAGTGACTCTCCATCACCTTTGCCATATAAGGTGCCCAAACAAGGGAGTAACCATCCAGGCATATTCACAGGTCGCCCCCACACTCAAGGGAGGGGATTATGCAGGATGAGTACGCCAAAGGGTGGGAATCTTGGCGGCCACCTGAGAATTCTGCCTAACTGAAAACTCAACACGTACAAAAGAAGGAACACAAATATTTATAAATCATCCATTGGAGTAGGCCCGTTCTGTCCATCCATCTGTCTGTATCTCCTTGTACTATTTAAATGTTAAGAAATTTGCTTCTTGCCGAACCGGTTTGGCTCAGTGGATAGAGCGTCGGCCTGGGGACTGAAGGGTCCCAGGTTCGTTTCCGGTCAAGGGCATGTACCTTGGTTGCGGGCACATCCCCAGTAGGGGGCGTGCAGGAGGCAGCTGATCGATCTCTCTCATCGATGTTTCTAACTCTCTATTCCTCTCCCTTCTTCTCTATAAAAAATCGATAAAATATTTTTTAAAAAAAGAAATTTGCTTCTATATCGTATATAAAATCTGCATCAGGTATTTAAAAAATTTAATTGCAAAAATGGTAACTTCGACCTCTCCATCATCATTTGGGGATATTGACATTGAAACAATCCACGGATCTTGGTATTCAGATTTCCCATTATATGGGTGAGCCAGTTAATTCATTCAATCCCTTTGTTGGACTTCAAATCAGTTAGGATGTAACTGATTTCAGTTACAGATAAAGAAACTGTGACTCACACTAGCACAAGCAGCAAGGGCACTCATGAGCTCAGCTAAAGAATGTCTAGGTAGATTCAGCGTCAGGGCCGTTTGGTTCAGGGGCCCAGTGACCCCATCAAGGTTCTTTCCTTCTCTCTGAGGGGCCATCCTCATGTTGTTTCATCCCTAGTCTGGTAGCAAGATCACTGCAGCATTTCCACTAATTATTCCTAATTATCTCCTTAGGATAAAATCCTAGAAGTGGAATTGCTGGGTCAAAGGGTATGTACATTTTTAAGGTTTTCGATATGTATTCTGTTGTGTTTTTTTGAGTAGATAGTCACTGGGGCCAATTTCCTTCCTTTGGTTCCTAGCTTACTCCCTCACAGACTCTATCTTCTGATTGGGTGATTCCCTCTCTTGTGTTTCAGGTAACTTCCGGGAACCTGAGGAGGAGCTGGCGCTGACAGTCATACTTCCCAACGGAGACTGTGAGGATCCTGGAAAGGGGTCGGGAGCCTGTGACGGAGCTGCCCACACTCCCGCTGAGCCCGCTGGAGACTCCAGCTGAAGTCTGGACCCCTGGGCTGCTGCAGCTCCTACTGAGCCCCCAGGCCTCCACGATGACCTTGGGAGTGCAGTCTCTACGAAGCCCCACCTTCCAGGGGACTGCCACACTGACAGATACCAGCAAGGCAGCGGACTTCCTCAGCTCAGCCAGACCTAGGAAAATGTATCCTCTGGGAACTTGGTCCCTCCCCCGCCTCCATTTGGTCACTCTGGTCACAGTGAGGTTGTTTTTTCTCCCTCGCCTTGGTTTCTCCGTGCCATTGAGACAGAAGGCGGCCTACTTTGCGGCTCTGTGGTGCTGTGGCATCCCGTGGTCGTGTGCATGAGCATCCATCACTTCACATGCAGCTGGAAAGAAGTCTGGACCAGGAGTTATCAAACAGGGAGAGGGGAGATCTTAGACCTGTCACTCAACCAGGGGCCAGGCTACCCACCTGCAAGCAGCACTGGAAGTGTGTGTGTGTGTGTGTGTGTGTGTGTGTGTGTGTGTGTGTGTGTGTTGCGAGGCTTCACTCTGACTGTGGGGCGCCCCTGGCATTTAGTGGGCATCTCGCATTGTGTAGGGCAAGCTCCAAAAACAGAATTGTTCCACTCAAAATGCCAATCGTGGCACCTTTGAGAAATTGGATGAGCCAATCTCTTCCCCTTGTCAAATTCTAGGAAGAGTCCCCCAGAGCAGGGAGGGTTGGGGTTCCTGGGACTTCGGCTCCTGAGCAAGCCAGAATAAAGACTGCACTGCCCCCTGGGGGCCTGGGGGCCAGGCCCAGGACAGAAATAGCCTTGCACAGCCATGCGAAGAAAGAGCCCTCTTTCTTCCTCATGTTGCCATTGACTTTCTGTGCCAAGTTCTTTTGAGAATAAGGCACCAAACAGAAGGAAAGTTGGGTTATGGATTAATGCAAGGGCATAGGACTTGCTCTCAATCTCAGGTCCTAACCCAAGGTCAAAGCCGACCCAGCCCAGAGGTGCCGAGTGCCGGAATCCTTTTTTCTCTGGTTATGAGTCAGACAGGGTCAATGATGTTCCCTTAAAAGCCAGGAAGACCATCTGTTCACTCAAAGAAGGAACTCTGCATTACCTCCCTTGTCTTCCTTGCCCGCCAGGAGAAATCCAGTCTTTGGAATGGCAAGGACAGCTCCTGCTTTTCCCGGTAGGAAGTACTATCTAAGGGAAGTAGTTACATTCATTCATTCATGGGTGACTCACTCAGCACACATGCAATTGTGCCTACTATTTGCCCAGCATTCTGGCAGGTGCTGCATAACTTCCTTGAGTTATTTCTGCCAAAATAACCGTGGTAGTGCCAAAAGGTGGAGTGGCAAACCTGTGGCTGGGGGGCTCTGTGATGTTAAAGAAGACCCTCGCTGCTCTGCGCCTCCGTTTATTTTCTACAACAGGGAGCCTATGGGCAGGTAGGATGACAGCTTATTTGGGTCGGTTTGACAGCATGTGTCACTTTAATAATGCAAAAGTATCTCCAATAGAAGGACCCAATTGACTGCCTTCTGCCCAAGAGTGAACTCAATGAATTGCTGTTGATGTTGTTTGAAAATATGGGGACTGGTATTGTTGAAGCTGCTCTATTTTTCTATTTATCCGTTAATTTCTTTGTAATGATTTGGTTAGAATTTTATTATTTGGTGGGGGGAGGGAGCTTCTCTTAAGGTAGAAAATTGTCTAAGGCAGAAGTCGAAAGGCAGAAGCCTCTGCTGTACTTCAAAACTCAGGAGTTTGTTGCCAATATTTGAAACTTGGGAGATTGCACATAAAGAGCTTGTTTTCGGGGAGCGGGGAGGGGTGTGCCGTCGTCTTCATTTTGCTGTGATTCCACCCCCACACACTTGAGCCCTTTCTCACCCTCCCACCCTCCCCTCTACTGCACTTCCCCGATATAGGCCCCCGCCTGGGGCTGGTCCTGGTGGGCATTTGAGTTTGCAAGCCTCTGCTATAAAGGGTGGTGTGCGCATTTTTTCATCACTTTCAGTATTTCCTGTGAATATGTGAAGAGAGGAGGTCTTTCTTGACTGAGATTGGGTTCTGCCTCCCGACTGGTAAAGACCGGACTGACATCCTTCCAGGCCCCTTGGCTCCCGTGGCTAAGAGAAGCACCGTCCTTTTGCTCTTTTCCAGCAGACAGAAGAGTTCGGTGCTGGGAGGGACCTTGGTGCTGGGCCTCCTCCCCAGCGACTATTACGAGGCCTGAGAGCTGGGGTGGGCCTGTCTGAGAGCGGAGGCCCCGCGTTAGGTTAGTGGTGCCGGGAGCCGTTGACGAGGGGCCTCCGTCGGGTCACAGTCTGGGCTCTTGGTACTAATCTTTCTAACATGGCAGTTGTTCTGCTTCTGACTTGAGTCGATTCCTTAGACCTAATAAAGCCACACAGTGCCTCACTGCTGTCTAATAAAACACAGTGGACCCCCCCCCCCGCCCCCGTTCTGTCTTGAGGTGCTCCTTCCGGGAGCCCTTGGGCAAATGGTGGGAAGCTCTGAAATAGTTTGGCCTGAAAGTCCACCCGTCCTGCCCCGAGGGACATCTCTGCAACTTTACTGGCTGGGGTTGGAAAGTACTTAAAAAGAGATTTGTTAAAAAGATAGTATTTAGCTTGGTAGTTAACAGGGAGTATATGTTTGCGTGTGCACACGCACATGTTTCACGCGATAGAATGGCCTTAACTGGGTCTCAGAGAGCCCCTTATAATATTTGTGTCAGTTTCTCTCTTCTCAAAGTATTTGTCCCCAAGATTAAACCACACAAGAGGAGTTCCTAGGTTGTCCAGCCAAAACCAAGGCAAACCTGCAAAGGGGCCCAGGGCTGCGCCCCCCAACCTGTGGTCTCAACAAACCCCTCTGACCCCAGACAGAACCAGGACCCACATTTTGAGTCCTGGTTGTAGAAGTTTGGTCCCTTTCTTGTCACCCTGACTTTCTTCTCTCCCTCACTGATTACCAGGGTCTTCTCAGAGCGGGGTGTTGCCTCGGATCATTGCCCCAACCCCAAACTACTAGTGTTCTTACCCTGACCACCTACTCCCCAGGTGTATTGCCGGCTCCAGGAGTCCTGGCTGCCAGGACAGCCACTCCCAGCCCCTTGCTCCCCGACAGGAGTGGGTTTCACTTTCAGCCTCCACACGCGGTCTGGTCTGAACATGTGCCAGAACCAAAGCAGGCGAGACGGCGGAGCCGGCCAAAGGCCTGGGCCTGGGTGGGCGGTCGGAAGGAACAAGACCTCCGGCGAATCTAACCCGGCCCTGCCCAAGAGAAATCTAACGCCAGGCACACATGTAGCTTTCCATTTTCTAGTAGCCACATTGGAAAAACGAAGTTAAACAGGTGAAATTAATTTTAACAATATATCTTATTTAGCCCCATATGTCCATATGAATAAAAGCTTCAAGCACCAGCCTGGCCCGCCCGGTGACATAAGATCTGCGCTGTTCTATGCCAGACCCTGCAGAGAGCACTTCCCCTCAGAGCAGCCTTGCCAGGAAGGCGGACCTGCCCCCCTATAGCAAGGCTCCGGTGACCACAGGGCCACCACCAGCGCTAAGTGGCAGAGCAGGGTCTCCTGGCTCCCACGCCGGCTCTTTCCACCTCGTCGCACTGTAGCTCAGAAAGCAATCAAGCCTGATCTTGACAGTTGGGCTAAGGCCTCCGCTGACCCAGGATTTAAATGCCAGGAGGCTAGGGGTTTGGGGGTAGGGGTTGGTGCTCACAAGGCGCACAGCCCTTCCCGAATTCCTCGCCTTCTGCGGAGCACTGTGACCACTAGGGGGCGCCGCAACGGGGTCCTGGAGATGCACTGGCAAAGCTCAGAACTGAAATCCTGTTGGATTGGAGGTGGGCACAGGGGCACCTGTGAGAGCTCCCTCCCTTCGCCCTTACAGAGGCCCCGACAAGCCCCTACCTGTGTGAGCCCTCGGCTGTCCTTGTTGGGCTCTGAGACGGTTCGTGGCACTCCTAACACTGAGGGAGGGAGTTGTTTATATACAGAGCGCCTGGTAAGAATTCTCTGTGGTTTTCCCAAGTCCCAAGTCTTCGCTGAAAATAAATAGAGCTTGTCTTGGGGAGGGCAGGGGCTCCCAAGACATAGGTCTGAATGCTAGCCTTGTGTCAGTAACTGAGTGACACTGAGCCCTCGAGTACTTCCTTGTTCAGTTGGAACACAGACCAAGAGACATGACTGTAGCTGTCGTGGGGTAAAAGCTGTGGTTCTCAACCTTCCTAATGCCACGACCCTTTCATACAGTTCCTCATGTTGTGGTGACCCCCAACCATAAAATTGTTTTCGTTGCTACTTCATAACTGTAATTTGGCTACTGTTATGAATGGTAATGTAAATATCTGATATGCAGGATGTATTTTCATTGTTACAAATTGAACATCATTAAAGCATAGTGATTAATCACAAAAAAAATCTGTAATTATATATGTGTTTTTCCGATGGTCTTAGGCGACCCCTGTGAAAGGGTCGTTCGACCCCCAAAGGGGTCGCGACCCACAGGTTGAGAACCGCTGCTGTAAGGGGACACGTAGTGGAGTAGGCAAGGAAGGCTTCCTGGAGGAGGTGCTGTTTGAGACTCAAGGCAAGTCATATTAGACAGAGGTGGGGGAGGGGGGGGCCTTGAAGACAGAAGGAAGAGCAGGTACGAAGATCAGAGACAAGATACATAGCCTCATATCCCCTCTGGGAGTCACAGTAGCTCTGGTGGATGCAGCATGGCAGCCAGGGCAGACGGCTGGGCCATGAAGGTGGAAGGTAAGCAGGGTTGGGTGGAAGCCCCGGAGGAGCTCGGAGGGGAGGCTCCTTGCCTTCCTGGTTTGGGGCAGTGCTTTCGGCTGGCTGTGAGAGCGGACTGGAGAATTGTGAGACAGGAGACAGGAAGTCAAGGCTGCTGGAAGCTGTCGCAGCGGGAAAAGAAGAGGGGGAGGCCACCAGTGAGTAATGGAGCGACGTGGGAACGGGGCTGGTCTGAGAGAGAGTGAGGAGACCAGGTCTGGCGCAGACCAGATCAAGGTGCCCCTCAGGGTCCTGCTTCCGTAGCTGAGGGATACCCTTCCCCACACTGAGATCCAGGCAGGAGACATGGTGGGTGGGCTGGAGGCATGGACAAGTGTGTGCAGCTCTGAGGTTAAGGAGCATCAAGCAGAGATGTCTGGTAGGTGTGTGAGTCTAGTGCTCCGGAGAGAGGGCAAGGCCGCAGGAGTACATTTTGGGAGTCACTGTCTTGTCCTTAGCAATAAAAACATCGATCTCCCGCAGGGAGAACAGGGAGTGAGAAGACGGCTGTGGACAAAAACACAGAAGAATGAAGCATTAAGACTAGAGCCCAAGATGGAGCTGAGGGTTGCAAGTAGCAGAGGCAGTGGTTAGAGTTGAGTTTGGGGAAGATTGCTCTGATTAAATAGTGCAGAATGGGAGAAGGCACAGATATGGGGCCGCCGTCTAGGGGGAGAGCAGCAGCCCCAAGAAGAGAGGGGCCTCATGGGGCTCAAGTGAGGTTGGGGTGATTACAAGCACAGCATCCACGCCAGAGACAAGATTGTCCTCCCATCGAAAACGTCTTCTCTTTGAAGAGCAAGGGTGGCAAAGTGGCCACCTCTCCACTTTCAAACATTTTGAATTAGTTGCCAACATTTCTTTTAATTGAGTCCAACTGGCATAAAACATTGTGTTATGTTATTAAAAATAATTTTTTTATTGATTTCAGAGAGGAAGAGAGAGAGAAACATCAATGAGAGAGAATCACTGGTCTGCTGCCTCCCGCATGCCCCCTGCTGGGGATCAAGCCTGCAACCCCGGCATGTGCAACCGGGAATTGAACCGTGACCTCCTGGATCACTGAGCCGCGCCAGCTAGGAAAACATTGTGTTAGTTTTTGGCATACAACATAATGATCTGGTATATGTATATTTTGGAAAATGGTTACTACAATAAGTTTAGTTGACATCCATCACTGCATAGAGTTACAATTTTTTTTTATTGTGATCAGAACTTTTAAGATTTACTCTCGTAGCAATTTTCAAATATACAATACAGTATTGTTGACTGTAGTCACCAGGCCGTACATCTCCAGGACTTACCACTGGAAGTTTGTACCTTTTGGTCACCTTCAGCCATCTTGTCCAAGTTGCCAACATTGCAAATTCAGAAGATTTCACATGAAATTCCGATTTTTGGCTTTTCTTGGAAGAGTCATAAGCTGTGACAGCAACAGCCCTGCGTTTTTGCACAGCAACGCTGCCGGGGCTGAGTAGCCACTGCTCTCTACATGGGCACGCACTCTTCATTCTGTCACCGTCACCACCCCCCCTACTGCCTCCCTAGTGTCAGTGGCAATCCACCATCCTGCTGAGCTAGCATTTTCTTGCTCTGCTCCTGCTTCATTCATTTCCATTACCTGCTACCTTTTGTTTGCGATTTCTCTAGGAGTTTGGGGAACATGAGTGTCTGTGGGAGGGACTGTCCAAAGTGCCTCCATAAAATGATACCCCCGAACATTCCATCTGTTTAAAGGGAGCTCTTCAGAAGTGTTTAATAATTACATTTGATACACTTTAACAACCATAGCTTAAGAATACTCATTTTTTTAAAAATCCACACATACACTCAAATGTGTTATCAACCACAAAACATTGACTTGTGCCACTAGGTCACGGTGTTTTGCGAATTAAGCGTTAGTGATTATTGTCCAATTAAATGCAAGGCTAGTGACTTTAAAATGCCATCACTTGCCACTAGTACCTGTCAATGCTTTCTTTAGTACTATAGAGGTAAGATGGCTATTGAAGCTGGTAGAAGACTGCACATGGCAATCACAACTGCCATTTCCAATTTCTAAAGATATATTAAAAATCAAGAACCCATTGCTATGGGGGGGCAGGGAGGAACCAGGCAGATGGAAAACAAAAATGGAAGACTCTCCCCCACCCCTCGCTTTTGGAACACTTTTCACAGTATATTTTTTTATACTTACGATTTTTCAAACATGTAAATGTACAGTATTAACTATTTCAAACGTAAATAAAAACGTCCATTGTTCAACGTTTTAATAAAGTAATGGATTCTTTATAATGAAGTATTTCTGTGAGGATTCCTTTTGAAGACGGGTTCTGCTTTTTAAACTTTTTTTGATGATCACTTTTTAAAGAAAACGGTCTTTGCCACATCCTTAGCCTCCAAAGGCTTGGCAGGGTGGGCGCTGCAGTGAGGCCCCCCACGCAGCAGGTGGCGCTGCAGCACGCACCGCTCGCACTTCCCCTCAAAGCCCTTTCTCAGCAATGGCGGGTGACGGTAGAGGGGCCTCTTTCTAGGCGTGGCCATTGTGAAGCCTGATCCCAGGTGCCGACAAGTGTCCCCACCCTGTGAGAGCTCTGACCTCGAAAAGGGTTAGAGAAAACAATGGAGCTCTCTGTGCATTCTTTCGTGCCGGTCGGGGCGGCGGTAGTGGCGCGGAAGGCGTAGGCCGGGGGAGGACTTGTGCCGGGGCGGCAGGCGGGACGGTGGACAGCCATGGGCGGTCGGGGTCCTGAGCGAGAAGTGAGCCGGCGGCCCGAGCTGGCGACTGACTGAGCAGCGCACCGGGGCAGTGAGGAGGCGCCGCGGAGCCTGCGGGTCCTGAGTTGACAGATACACTGCGGAGCCCGGACTGCGAGTGAACGGGCAGGCGAGTGCAGGGCGCAGCCATGATCACCTCAGCCGGTGAGTGCGACCGCAGCGGGCGCCGAAAGGGAGGAGCCGCCATGCCGGCTTTTAGCTGAGTCAGGGCCGGTGACTGGGCACCTCCCGGCGGAGCGCCGGCCTGTGCGGCCGCTCGCTGCCCAAGGCCCAGTCCCGGGCCGGGGACTGGCAGTCCGTCCGGACCTCTCTGCCCTGGGACCCCGCCGGGCTCGGGGGAATCGCACCAGGTCGCCCGCCTCGGCATCCCTCCCGCCACACCCCCGTGCCCGGACCCGAGGTGCTCCCTGGGTCCTTCTCGGGTCCCGAGGAGTTTTCCTTAGTTCGAATCCTCCCGAAATGGACCACGTGGGGCGTCGCATCCCAGTCCTTACTCGCAGGTGGTTGGGACGGACGACCCCCGGTGCGGCCGGACGGCGAAGCAGTCTTCCCCTGGCCCTGGCTCAGCCCGGTGCTCCTTAGAGTGGAACCTGGAGCTGGATTTGAGGCGGGTCGGTCTGGGCCTACGGCGAGGTGTTCGGTGAAAGCACCCAGAGAACTTCTGTGCTGGGTGGAGCAGCTTTATGCTGAGAAGCAAGCTCTGGGTTTTTGAGGCTAAATGCTCAGTAAATACTCTGCATTGCAGAACGAACTGGGCGTGCAGAGCAGGTGTCGTCCGCTCACCTGACCGTCGTCCCCGTAGATTCCTGTAATGACGCTAGAGACGGGATCTAGGGGGGCCTTAAACGCCCTCACGGCGGATTGTTTCAGTTAGCGCTGTCCACAGCCTTGGTGCCTTTTTTTTTTTTTCTTGCCTGCCTTCCCTTTTCTCATCCTGTTTTCCTCCACACTTGTCCCACAAATATTTCGTTGTAAACAACTGGTGGCCAGAAGACAGTAACTTGTACTTGGATGGAGCTCCAGACCATCTTCTTACGAGCATTGCTTAAGAAATTGGCGGAGATGCTGGGCGATCGAGGTCATTTTCAAAGATTGGAAGAGCTGTCACCTGTACTGGGAGGGGAATTTTAGCTCAATAAAAGGGAGAGCTTTACCAGTCAGAGCTATCTACAGATAAAATGAGCACCGGGTATCTTGCCCCCTGCAAATGAAGGCCTCGTTCTATCTCAGATCCACCCGTTGCCACCTCTTAGCCCAGGCCTGGGCTCATCCCTGGCCTGGGTTCCCGCAGCAGCCTTAAGCCTCTTGTTTTCCCACCATTACTTCCATACAGTTCATTCTTGTCGTAGTCAGAGTCTTCTTTTTAAAACTTTAATCACATAATATCATTACTTTGCTTTAAATACTCCAGTGCTTTCCATTGTGTTTAAAGTCCAGGCTTTTAACCAAAGACCTCATGATGATTTCTGCCTTGGTTTTTAAAAAATATTGTATTATTTATTTATTTATTTTTTTAAAAAAATTATTTTTTTAATCCTCACCCATGGATATTTTTCCATTGATTGTTAGAGAGTGGAAGAGAGAAGGAAAGACAGAGAGAAACATCGATGCAAGAGAGACACATGGATTGGTTGCCTCCTGCACAGGGAGGCAGGGTCCCGGCCGGGGAGGATCCTGAAACCAAGGTACATGTCCCGGGACCCTTTGGTCTGCAGGCTGACGCTCTGTCCCCTGAGCCAAACCGGCGAGGGCTTCTGTCTTGTTTTGTCCTACTCTCTTCCTCACTCCCTACACCTTAATCATACAGGTATTCCCTCTGGGCCTGGAATATGTCAGTTTCTCTCCTACTGCAGGGTCCCTGCACATTCTGTTCCTTCTTTCTAGACTCCTGTTCCTCAACTTCTCCTTAGCTTCTCAGTCTTTAGTCTCAGCTCAAACGTTAGTCTTTCCTGCTCATTTTATTTTATTTTTTTAAAGGTAAGTCAAATCAATAAGCTTTTTTAAATATATATTTTATTGATTTTTTTACAGAGAGGAAGGGAGAGGGATAGAGAGTTAGAAACATCAGTGAGAGAGAAACATCAATCAGCTGCCTCCTGCACACTCCCCACTGGGGATGTGCCCGCAACCAAGGTACATGCCCTTGACCGGAATCAAACCTGGGACCCTTGAGTCCGCAGGCCGACGCTCTGTCCACTGAGCCAAACCGCTTAGGGCTTTCCTGCTCATTTTATTAAAACATGCTGCCTTTCTCCCCCTTGCTGTCCCCTCCCTTTATCACAGTCCTGTAATTACTTTGTTTACTTGTCTGATTACTGTCTTTCTTTCTGGTAGGATTTTGGGCGGGAAACTAACGTTGCCTAGCAGTTGGCTGAAGTTCAAAAGTATGCCCAGAATGAATAAATCAACCCCTAGAGCAGGGGTGGGCAACCTCTTTGTGAGTGCGTGCCAAAACCAGCAAAATCTCTGACTCAAAATTCTTCTGCGTGCCAACCCTAATTTTTTGAGAACATGTTACGCCTACTTGATATCTCTTAAGGTGTACGTATGTGAAGAACCTTGAAGAAATAATAAAATTCATTCGAGCGACAAAAACACAGTATATGATGATGAAAAATACATTTATTTTTTAATGTATACATGTACACTGATAGTCCGACAGAAAACTTTATGACTCCGTTTGATATTATCAGTGGGACTTTTGCTGCTGCATCACTGATGACAGAGATTTTACATCAGGTTTATATTTCGTGACATTCAGAGATATGCATGAGCTACTACTTTCATCCGTCAGGCTACTCCTATTACGAGACTTAACAAAATTCATCACTGAGAACAAAGATTCACAAGCGTATGTGGATGAAACCAAAACACTGGTCGGATCTAGGAAGACAGGGAGAGTTAAGGCAGAGGCATAGAAATTGCTCTTCCGCCCTAACCAGTTTGGCTCAATGGGTAGAGCATCGGCCTGCAGACTCAAGGGTCCCAGGTTCGATTCCGGTCAAGGGCATGTACCTTGGTTGCGGGCACATACCCAGTAGGGAGTGTGCAGGAGGCAGCTGATCGATGTTTCTCTCTCATCGATGTTTCTAACTCTCTATCCCTCTCCCTTCCTCTCTGTAAAAAATCAATAAAATATATTAAAAAAAAGAAAAAAGAAATTGCTCTTCTCCTCTCTCGTCAATCCATGTCTATGGTCTTTTAAGATAACTTGTTATGTAAAATTATTTATTTATTTATTTATTTATTTATTTATTTATTTTTGTTTGTTTAAAACATATTTTATTGATTTTTTACAGAGAGGAAGGGAGAGGGATAGAGAGTTAGAAACATCGATGAGAGAGAAACATCGATCAGCTGCCTCCTGCACACTCCCCACTGGGGATGTGCCTGCAACCCAGGTACATGCCCTTGACCGGAATCGAACCTGGGACCCTTGAGTCCGCAGGCCGATGCTCTATCCACTGAGCCAAACCGGTTAGGGCGATAGTTATTTATCTAAGATGCACCTACACTGAATTTATCTGAAAAATAAGAAAGTCGATATTAAGAAAAAAATTGTAAATGGAAGATTATAAGAGGGTTTCGCGGGCCAGCAAAAGTTACTGGCGTGCCATGTTTGGCACGCGTGCCAGGGGTTGCCCACCCCTGCCCTAGAGTGTTTGAAATAGAGACAGAAAGGATTGATGGGAATATAATACAGATAATTTAAACCTATCAGGTGTGGCAGGAGTAATGATTTTTAGGTCCTACCCTGAGACTGACGATACTATAGGGTGTATTTGTTACTATCACTTGTTACGTATATTGGGTTACATATCAGCTTCTGCTCCAAACCTCTTGTCACCCTGTTTCACATCAGTTGGCTCACATTGGCTTAGGGTCTGTCCCAGGTACCATACCAGCTCTGGTGTGGATTAGTCACTTCATTCATTCATTTATCCACTAGGCACTGAGAACACAGTAGTGAATAAGAGGTCAACATATATGCTAAGTTTTTCAGGAGACCTGACAAAGAAAGGGAGTGGAGAGGTAGAGATAGGTGTTTGCTGGAGGGAGATGTGAGATTGAGTGGGGTTTCGGGTTGTGATTTTTAACAACATGGGCACATAAAAGAAAACTTGGCTAAAATGTTTTAAAACGAGTCTCCCACTCCTCTTTCCCCTTTCTCATCCCTAGAGGCAATCATTTTCAACTTTTAAGCTATTTCCTGTTACAAGATTTTTTAGCATCCTTAATCTTTCCCATCCCCTGCTTCCTCTCCCCCTCTAGAGGAGAGTGCTGTTTTGTTTTTAAGATGGAAAATATTCATGTGTGGAGTGTAGAGTATTTGATTTAGGTGTGTTCTGCAGACAATGGTTTTATTTCTAAGCCAGGACAACTGTGTAACAACTTAATCAGAAGTGAAATCAGTCAGTAGAGTATAGGAAAATCTGTCTCCTCTTTTGGTAAAAGCAATTCAAAACAAGTATTTTGATGATCTGCTCTACATTTAAAGAATTCTTGTTTATCAGCTATTCCATATCATGGATTTGCAACAACCCCCCCACCCCCCACCCCCTACACACACACACACACACACACTGATTTCATTCTTTGACCTGTCTTCTTTCAATGCCGTCAGTTCAGTCTCTGTTCTGGACTTGTCATACCAACCTAGAAGTTCTTTTTATCTGCTTTCATACTTTTAGACTATGTAATAGTATGCCCTAGCTGGCACCATGGCATAGTTTTGTTTGCTAAATTTTTTATCCTTTTCTGTAAAGCTCTCTAAAGACTGCTGAAGCTATTTAGCAAACCTACGCTTATCAGCTAGAAATGGTTATAGTTGCCTTGACACTTTTTAATCAAATCACAATTTCAACTCAGCATTCCAGAATGATTTTTAGACCTACATGGTATCTGAGAGACAGTTTGGTTTCCTTTTACTTTATTCTAATATTCCCTTTCACATATGACTGTATTTGAAGGCGCATTTTTTTTGGAGAGGGCAGTTGCTTTCTTTACTCTGCAGTGTTAGTGCTAGCACCTCAAGGTCATATGGGGAATACTGTGCTTGGGTAGTTAAAGTCAGAATAAATAAGATTGCTCATCATTTAGCAAAATCTAGTTTACTTGTGATACAAAGGTGAAGCCTTTATATAGGCATCTTGAAATAATTAAAATAAAAAAACTCATACTTAAAAAAGTATTCTACACTGGTGAGTTGATGACTATATAGTCCCTTCTTTTGTATATAACTATATAACTAACTGTTGGTGTATTTTGTGACTAATATTATTCTAATATTACTAGAGGCCCAGTGCACGGCATTCGTGCACTTGGGGGGGGGCCCTCAGCCTGGCCTGCACCCTCTCACAGTTCAGGACCCCTCGGAGGGGTCATTAGCACTGCTGCAGAGGCGGGAGAGGCTCCCACCACCTCCGCTGCGCTGGCCAGCCATGAGCCTGGCTTCTGGCTGAGCGGTGCTCCCCCTGTGAGAGCGCACTGACCACCAGGGTGCAGCTCCTGTGTTGAGCATCTGGCCCCTGGTGGTCAGTGTGCATCAGTGAACAGTCTGTCCACTGTTTGGCCGATTTGCATATTAGGGTTTTATTATATAGGATAGGATATGGGAAAGTTTCCCCTTTTGCTCATTAAATTAGGCCATTGATTTTCAAACTATAGCAAGCATCAGTATCACTAGGAGGGCTTGTGGCCCCATTGTTGGACCCCATCCCCACAATTTCTGATTCAGTAGATGTGGGATAGGGCCAAAAATTTGCATTTTTAACCAATTCCCAAGTAATGCTAATGGTATTGGTCCAGGGATCATACTTTGAAAACCACTGAATTAGGCAAACAATGTGATATATGTCATGTTATGAGAGTTTGATAACAGTTAATTCTTAAACTTTGAAATATAAACCTTTATAGTTTTAAAGAAAAATAATAATTCCTCTATTTAAGTCACCCTTCAAAAAATACTTTTTTTCTAACTATCATATTTTTTACTAAGTTAGTTTCTCTTTTATCATATATTTCATAATCAGGATATATCTTTTGTCTTATAGCTGGAATTATTTCTCTTCTGGATGAAGAAGAACCGCAGCTTAAGGTATGAGTTGAAGGAAAATTTATTTGGCTTAGTACAAATATGGTGAAGCTGTCTGAATTTAGTGGTGTCTGTATATCTTCCATCATTTAAAATAGACATTCTTGGGGGGCGGGAGCAGCCTGGGAGAGGTCAATGGGGGGAAAAGGAGACATATGTAATACTTTCAACAATAAAATATTAAATTAAAAAAATAAAATAAAATAGCCATCCTGCCCAGCCTATACCCAGTCAGTTGAAATCTAGCCCTAGAGGACAGTGCTTTGAGAACAGCAGTTGGTTTTCCCTAGAGTTTAACAAAACTAAGGCAAATAAACCTCAGTATGGCACCTGAGCACCCCCCACACCATAAATCCACACTCCTCAGTTTATCAACAACACGTAAAAATTTGTTTCTTCTGTGTCCCATATTTTAAATTTTCATTTGACAAAAATTTGGAATGTAATTCAAGTGGCTCTAGACACCTGAATTCATTTACATATATATATTCAAACTAGCAACTCACGTCAACCTTGTATATTCAAAGAAGAAAAAATATTCATTATATTAAGGAATGACATTATATGGTATTCTGATGTTTGATGATTGAAGACAAAGGAAATGTATAAACTAAAGAGAAAATATGTTGGTAAGTTTTTATATTTGTCATAGATTAATAAAAGTTTTAGTAAATATGACAATTTGGCCGTTGATTTGTTGGAAACGTTTTTAAGGAAGTGTAATGTTGAGTCTGTCTCAAAATTGAATTTTGGGTTTTATCTTCTACAGGAATTTGCACTACACAAATTGAATGCAGTTGTCAATGACTTCTGGGCAGAAATTTCTGAGTCTGTAGACAAAATGTAAGAAGTTTATTTCTATAAATTGAAATAAAGTAGAACAACTTAACGTATCTATAGATGTGGATCTTGTGGTTTATATTCATTTAGAAATTTGCTGCTACTAAATTGTGGCTTGAATATTTAGATTTGGGATTTTTAAGGAAAACCAGAGTTTGAACTAAACCTATACTTCCTGTTCTTTCAGAGAAGTTTTGTATGAAGATGAAGGTTTCCGGAGTCGGCAGTTTGCAGCCTTAGTGGCATCTAAAGTATTTTATCACCTGGGGGCTTTTGAGGAGTCTCTGAATTATGCACTTGGAGCAGGTGACCTCTTCAATGTCAATGATAACTCTGAATATGTGGAGACTATTATAGGTAATTATCTTCCATGTACTAATGCTTTATCTCGTCAGCTTCTTTCTTGCTCTAGTGTATATAGCATCTTTTTTCTGAGTTATTTTTGTTGTTGCCAAATTTTATTTTAATTGAAAGTTCGTAATCTTTCTCCAGTAATTTTATGCAGGCTCTTTTAGATCTAATTTCCAATTCTGTGCTTTATTTTTTATCATAATGAACAGTGATAATAACAGCAATGATGAGGACATCTCACAAAACATTTTAAGAATGAATCTAAAAAATGATTCTGAAACAGCTAACTTAACAGAGTTAGTTATCTCAGTGATATGGTTATCTCTAGCCCAATGAGCATACTGTTACATGAGAAACTTAAGTCAGATTATTATCAACTAGAGGCTCCCTCAGCCTGGCCTGCACCCTCTCCAATCTGGGACCGCTGGCTCCTAACCGCTCGCCTGCCTGCCTGCCTGATCACCCCTAACTTGCCCCCCTGCTGGCCTGATCGCCCCTACCTTGCCCCCCTGCTGGCCTTATCAACCCTAACTTGCTCCCCTGCCGGCCTGATTGCCCCTAACCACCTCTACCTCGGCTCCCCGGTCTAAGCCGCAGTCTGGCCTCCCTCTGTGGGAGGTGACCTGGCGGATCAGGGGAAGGCACCGCCCCCATTACCCCAAGGCTGCTGCCACTGCCGGCCTGAGCTTGGGCCCTTCGCAGCTGTGCCTGCCCTCGCCGCGCGGCCTTGTCCGGAAGGACATCTGGAAGGTCGTCCGGAAGGTGTCCGCCCTAATTAGCATATTATCCTTTTATTAGTTTTAATAAAAGTCTTAGTCTCCAGGGCGCTGACGCTCCGGCAGCGAGTGAGACACTGCCCCTAGTTCAGGATCTGAGGGGCCTCTCCCTGTGGAATGCACGGGAGACGGGAGACTCGGAGTTGTTGTACACTCACCTGTGTTTCACAGGAGACCACCCGCTCTGAATATCTGACTTCCTGTCTATTCCACTGTGGTCTGGGTTTCCTTGGGTGAGATTCAGGCTCAAGTTTTAGCCACATGTCAGTAGCCTATACTGACACACCAGCCTCACTTACGAACAGGAGATATTAAAACAGCGACAGTATTTTTTTTTTAACTCTTTTACAAATTCATGTTTTATGTATTTTTTTAATGACGTGAGCTCTCTAGGAAATGTACCTCAGCCCTGCAGTTTCCTCTAAGCCTATTAATTTGGGAGCAAACTGCAGTCACTCTCATGAGTCCCCTTGGGTGTCAGCAGACGTCACTTTAAACCTTGTGATGCCACAAACAGGTCCATCGTCTCTTCAGAAGTTAGATGCATAACTTGGAGCTCACTGTAACCTTTGTTGATTTGCCTAACCATAAAATCTTGTTGCTATTTAAAAAAATAAAAATAAAAATTCTTTGCTTCCCCTGAAGTTATAGATCCATTAACATGGGTCATCTAGTAGACAGCAATTCCTCTTTTTTAAAATATTTTTTTATTGATTTCAGAGAGGAAGGGAGAGAGGGAGAGAGAAACATCAATGATGTGAGAGAATCATTGATTGGCTGCCTCCTGCCCCCTACCCCCTACCAGGGACCAAACCTGCAACCTTGGCATGTGCCCCAACTGGGAATCAAACCATGACCTCCTGGTTCATAGTCAACACTCAACCACAGACCCACACCAGCCAGGCTCAACAGCAGTTCTTTATGGTAGTTCAAATCATTTCTGTTTCCTGGGGCTATAGTTTCCAACTGTCCTTGTAGCCTTTCTTCTCTTTAAAGGAGATAGCAACAAGGCAATGAATTATACTAGTAGAGAGGGTACTATTGCATATGTCAGTCAAAATGGGTGGCTATCTTCCAATATGAAGGTAGAAGAAGGCTTAGGGAAATTCTTGTTTTTGTTTTTTCCTAAAAAGTTCATGGTGTGATTGCAAAGTGGTAACAATTGTAAACAAATTTAAGTGGGTTTTTTATTTATTTGTTTTTTTTTATTTTGTGTGTGGGTTTTTTTTTGTTAATCCTCAGCTGAGGATATTTTTTCCATTGATTTTTAGAGAGAGTGGAAGGGACGGGGAGAGACAGAGAGAGAGAAACATTGATGTGAGAGAGACACATCAGTTGGTTGCCTCCTACACCCATCCAGACCGTGACCAGAAATTGAGTCTACAACCAATGTACATGCCCTTGACTGGAATCGAACCCATGACCCTTCATTCCTTGGGCCGATGCTCTAACCACTGAGAAAAACTGGCTAGGTCTTAAGTGTTTTTTATCAAGTGCACCATTGGCACCCTTCAGTATGTGGCTCCATCCTCCCCTTCCACCCAAATTATTGTGAATGTGAAAGCCAACTTGTGCACATACACCATTACATGAATTTTTAGACTCCTGGGGTGAGGGAGTGTGAGTAGCTTCTACCCACCTCACATTGAGACAATGACTATTTCAGTTAGTGTGCTACAATTTTGGAAATCTTTAGAATTGTCTCTAGAACCTGTGGCACAATTCAGGTCATTTCACCACTATTCTACAAAGATGATTTAGACACAGTCACTTTTCTCAAGGAGCTAATAGTTTCATTGTAAAGAAGTCTAATAATTTATTGCCATGTGATAATTGCTACAATAGGTCTTTTTTAATATCATCAATAATAGCAAGTGTTTGTTTTTTGAAAGTAAAACAGCTATTTGTAGCCAGCTCTTTTGAGTAAGTAGTTTAGTCAAGTTGTTTAATATAATTTTGGTCAAAATAAAGTAACAAGATAGAAATGTTTTCAATAATATCAGCCTTATTAAATTAATGTGTAGCCCTCCAATATAACTGTTATGAAGGGAAGAATATTAATTTGAATGTATAACGTCTAGCATTTAAAAATATTGAAATGTGCTTATTACTCTACAGTCATCCCATACGTTTTTATGATTATAAATGTTGACATTGTCCTTTCTAGTAGTTTGGCCCAATTTACAAGGTGATCAGAGTTATTTTATTTTCTTCATAGCAAAATGCATTGATCACTATACCAAACAGTGCGTGGAAAATGCAGATTTGCCTGAAGGAGAAAGAAAACCAATTGATCAGAGATTGGAAGGCATTGTGAATAAAATGTTCCAGCGATGTCTGGATGATCACAAATATAAGCAAGCTATCGGCATTGCTTTGGAGACACGAAGACTGGATATCTTTGAAAAGACTATATTGGAGTCGGTGGGTAGATGATATGATTTTAGAGATTGTTTTTGGTGAGGAATAAGCGAAGGAAATTATTAAAATAGAATCTCATAGGTAGTGAAAAGAAAATCTGGTTTAGAAATAATAAGGTGCTCTTTTGCCCTAATGCTTTATTTTTATAATTTATATAAGAACCTTGGTTGTGTTTTGTGTTCACAGAATATCTACTTTTATCTTACTGTATTTATTCCTTTAAAGTCTTGCATGAGGAGGTTGAATTAATTATCCTGCCCTTTCTAAGAAGACTATATTGATACACTGCTATATTCTTAGACTTATGACTAAAATTACAAACTGGATTTCTGGTTGGGAATATTTTGCAATAATTATGACAATTGTAAATCATCAACCAAAACGGTCAGAAAGATGCAAGACTGAGTTGAGTGGACATTGATCTGCATGTCCACTTGCTATTCTCCATTTGCGAGCTCTCTGCACTCCAGCCATTTTGACCTCCTCTCAGCTCCTAAATGTACCCTGCCTTGTTCCCCTTGCCAAAAATAATGCCTCTGCCAAAATTATTTTCCTTTTTTCTTTACCTGCTTTATTTCTGTTCAAGGTCCAGAGTTCAACTCAACTGTCACTTGTTTACAGAGCTTTCCATCAATTCCTGCCACCCATACTCTCCTCAATCCCTACTGCAAAGACTAGATCCAATTCTTTTGTTATTCTCTTGGAGACCTATATTTTTTTCATAGTGTTCACCACTATAGTAATTAATTGATTGTATTATTAGGCAGTTAATGTCTATCTTTATTACCAGACTATAACCTCCATAAGGACAGGTATTTTGTTCCTTGTTCACTACTGTATCCCCAAAGCCCAAGGCAATGTTGAGTAGCAGTGGTAAGATTTGTTTAAATGAGTAAATGAATGAACCACCCAATGTGATAGAATGGCCCTTGTTTTACTGTTTCATTTTTGTGTAGTTATACCCTCTCCTTGTCTTCATGTGAATAGAATGAAAATACTTGTTTTCATTTGTTCAACAAAGATTTTTTCTTTTGAGTGCCTACTACAGTGATGGCGAACCTTTTGAGCTCAGCGTGTCAGCATTTTGAAAAACCCTAACTTAACTCTGGTGCCATGTCACATATAGAAATTTTTTGATCTTTGCAACCATAGTAAAACAAAGATTTATATTTTTGATATTTATTTTATATATTTAAATGCCATTTAACAAAGAAAAATCAACCAAAAAAATGAGTTCACGTGTCACCTCTGACACACGTGTCATAGGTTCGCCATCACTGGCCTACTATGTGCCAGACTATTCTAGGCATTGGAGATAACAAAAAAGTTCCTGCCCAAATGGAACATTGGAGGAATAGGCAGCGAGGCAAATAATTACAGAGGAACCGTAGACCTACTTTTGCCTACCCCATGCATATAACGTAAAGGGGGTGATAAAGGTTATAAAAAAGAATAAAGCAGAGTAAGAAATGCATCTTACTTTGACATCCCAGTGTACGTCTTTATATAGATAAAACTTGTTTTATGAAACAATACCTACTGTGCCTGCTTGTAATGTAATCAGATTATGATATATCTTTAAATTATTTCTTTCAGAATGATGTCTCAGGAATGCTAGCTTATAGCCTCAAGCTCTGCATGTCTTTAATGCAGAATAAACAGTTTCGGAATAAAGTACTAAGAGTTCTAGTTAAAATCTACATGAACTTGGAGAAACCCGATTTTATCAATGTTTGTCAGGTAATTACATTATATTACTTTACATTGTACTGTTGGGCTGTGCCTCACTATAATACATAATATTACATTTGATTGCATTACTATCTCAATTGATCTTCACCACAGCCCTATAAAGATATGGTATATAGTTTACATTCCTTTTTACTTATAAGAAACTGAATCTCACAAAACTAAAAGCTTATTTTGTTATAATCTATGTATTCTTTTTCCCCCCTTTTTATTGAATTTATTGGAGTGACGCTGGTGGCTAACATAATTATAAGTTTCAGGTGCATGCTTCTATAGCACATCATCTGTACACTATCATGTGTTCACCACCTCAAGTCAAGTCTTCGTCCATCATCTTTTATATCCTGCCTGTATTCTTTTTATATTTTTTAAATAATCCAAGCATTTAAGGAAATTTTGGAAATGAAGGTAAAAAAAAAAAAAAGTAGATGAAAACATAAAAATAGTATATCTATGTTATATCATTCTAGAAAGAATTTCAAGTGTAAAATTATCTTTGGTTTCATTACCCAAACACATATGTGTATACTTACCTCTTTTCATGTATGAATTTGCTTACACGTTTTTTAAAAATTCAGACGGTACATAAAATATTCTAAAACAAAAAATATATCTTTTCCTTTCCTAGCTCTTTTCTCAAAGGTAATGCATAGATTAGTTTGTCCTCCACTTATTAGCACAGTGGCACTACCTTATTCTTTTCAGTGGCTACATTATATTTTATTGGCTGGAAGTGCACATGGGTTTACTTTTTAACAATTGTCATACTGTGTAAATCTTTGTAGTCTGCTTAGAGCATAACATTTTATCATACATTGTGTTTGTTAAATGTGTTCTCATTATGTGTTTTCATCCTGTATACATTTTTAAAACTTAGATTAATACATCTTTTTTTTTTTCATTCTTTTTTTTTTTAAATATATTTTATTGATTTTTTACAGAGAGGAAGGGTGAGGGATAGAGAGTTAGAAACATCGATGAGAGAGACACATCGATCAGCTGCCTCCTGCACACCTCCTACTGGGGATGTGCCCACAACCAAGGTACATGCCCTTGACCGGAATCGAACCTGGGACCTTTCAGTCCTCAGGCCGACGCTCTATCCACTGAGCCAGACCGGTTAGGGCAATACATCTTTTTTTAATGCTTTTAAAAAAATGCTTTTTAACGTAAGTTTGAAACAAACAGCTGGAAGAAAAATACCCACATTTGTATCACCCAAAGTCAACAACATTTTAGTGTATTTCCTTTTTAGTTTTCTCTATATAGATTTTTGGAGTTGTATTTGCTTCTAAGTAGTTTTTAATACTGCATTTTAAGTAGTTTTCAAAAATTTATGTAAAACAGCAGTTGTCCTCGGCCTTCTTCCTCTGTGTACTTCAGTTTTATTCCTCAGAAGGATATTTTTTTTAGCTCTTATTTCTTGTACCTTTAAAACTTTTTAAATTTATATTTTTAAGATATATTTTGAACAAATAATAATACATTCACATGATTCAAAAAGAATCAAAGAGTATGCAGTGAAAATTCTTCTTACCCCTTTCTTCTACCTCCCAAGTTCCCTTCGCTGGAGGGAAACAGTACCAATTAGATATGTCCTTCAATTTAACATTTTTTGTTCTAACTCTTCACAAACTCTTGTTCTAACTCTTTCTTGATTGTGTAGTAGTCATTTAGTGGATGTATTTGCCTCACTAAGCCAGTCCCCTGTTACTTGCCATTTATTTTTTATTTTTCCATTCTTTCTTATTCTTAATTTGTAACAACTTTGATTATGTGTTCATTCTAAAATTGAGTTATTTGCTACTAAAAGGAACAAGAAATTTTAAATTAATTCTTAAAAGAAAAATTCTAACATTATTCCGATTATTTTGGCAGATCATAAGAGTAGTTAGAGAAATGCTTCAAAATGGTCATTTTAGTGCATCTTGTCCTGGCCAGGCACAATACACTGTGTTTTAAATGAGTGAATGACTACTACAATTTATGGTATGGTAAAGCAGAAATTACAAGTTAAGGATCACATAAATGTAAATTATGAGTAAGATTTAAAGAAGCCAAGATTCATTCATCAACCACTTATTGAATACTGCTAATTGCCAGGCACAATATTAGGAGCTGTGAATATAATTTGTATGGATTTTTCTTGGAAGGCCGATTCCATTTTCAGGAAAACTTTATGCCAGGATTAGAAGTGGAGTGCTAGACTAGCTGGTTAGTCTGCCCCAACTTGCTTATGCTTATATTTTAAAGTTTCTTATATGTTGACTGTTTGTCACTCTAAAGTAGTATCTTATAGACAGTTTCCAATTACTGTGTAATTGTTCTTTATCTGTATTTCAGTGCTTAATTTTCTTAGATGATCCCCAGGCTGTGAGTGATATCTTAGAAAAACTGGTGAAGGAAGACAACCTCCTGATGGCTTATCAGATTTGTTTTGATTTGTATGAAAGTGCTAGCCAGCAGTTTTTGTCATCTGTAATCCAGAATCTTCGAACTGTTGGCACCCCTATCCCTTCTGTGCCTGGATCCACCAATACGGGTACTGTTCCAGGATCAGAGAAAGACAGGTATAAGTATCTTTTTCTGCATCAGAAAAATCTTTATTTTATTTTGAAGAATCTTTATTTTATTTTGGGAATAGGTGGAATGTTCATAGTCTGCATATGTTAAGAATAAATTTTACCATTAGCTTTCATAGATTGTAAAGTTTTATTAAAGCTGTTTTGTTTTGCACTGTGCTTGGCACATTAAGGAAAAGCAGAGAAATGGACCCTTCTGGAAAGAAGTGAAAGTGATTTTCTGACAGGGAAGGCCTGTAGGGCAGCATGTTTGCCATCTAACCCAATAAATTATAAACCTCAGGAGGGGCAGGTGGGCTAGATTTCAGAGATTTGAGTTAGGTATTTAGAAATATGAAACATTCTCAGCTTTTTGTGCTTTTATTAGAACTAAATATACATATGTCTTTAATTTAGTTTTTCTCAGTGTTTTGTAGATTATAGTGCAGAAATTTTGCACATATCTCCTTAAATTTATTACTGAGTATATTATGGTTTTTGGAGTTGTTACAAGTGGTATGTTTTAAAGTTCAATTTCCAAGTATTTGTTATTAATATATAAAAATACAATTGATTTTTGTATACTAACCTTGCTTAAATCACTTAGTAGGTCTAGTAAATTTTTTTATAGATCCTGTCATAGAATTTTCTACATAGGAATCATGTCATCTGTGACTAGAAATTTTAATTCTTCCTTTATAACTTTTATACCTTTTCTCCCTTGTTCTGCGTTGGCTAGCATTTCCAATACATTATTAGATAGAAGTGATGAAAATGAACATCTTTAATTTGTTCCAGATCTTAGTAGACTAACATTTAGTTTGTTTCTTTTTTATTTAAAAAATTTTTTTCTTACTGTCTCCTTTTCTTTTCTTTTTTTTTTTAAACATATTTTATTGATTTTTTACAGAGAGGAAGGGAGAGAGATAGAGAGCCAGAAACATCAATGAGAGAGAAACACCGATCAGCTGCCTCCTGCACGCCCCCCACTGGGGATGTGCCCGCAACCAAGGTACATGCCCTTGACCGGAATCGAACCCGGGACCCTCGAGTCCGCAGGCCGACGCTCTATCCACTGAGCCAAACCGGTTCTGGCGTGTCTCCTTTTCTTGTGTCATAGTTATTTGCTCACCTGTTCCTTCTGAATTAATCTTCATTTCTGAAATTATCTTTTTCCTCTTTCATTTCTAATTTTCCCCTAGTTCTATTTCATTTCTGAGTTTTTCTGATTCTGATACGTAATATTCTTTTATACCTTGTATAATTTTTAAAAGGTCTTTTACCTCCTTTGAAAATTTTTTTGTTACAGTATTTTATGGGATTTTACTTTGACCTTTTCTGTGACTTATCTTCCCTGAAATTAGTTTTTCCTAAACTTTTACAAAAGAGTCTCATTTAAGATGCTTTTTGTAATTTCACGTCCCTCTAGAATTTCCTCTTCTGTTGTATTGTGAAGTATTAAACAAATGGTGTTTTATGTTCTGAGATCTCCTGGCTCTGTTTTTTTTCTCACTTTTATTTGGATCTTTTTTCTTTTTAATTTGGATTCTATACTCAGCATTTCCTCCTCAAAGTATGGTGCTTCAACTTAGAAGGGAGTGTTGGCTGGTTAGTTTTAAGAGTTGTTGCAGCCCGGCTGGTGTTGCTCAGTGGTTGAGCATCAACCTATAAACCAGGTCATGGTTCAATTCTGGTCAGGGCACATGCCCAGGTTGTGGGCTCAATCCCCAGTAGGGGGTGTGCAGGAGGCAGCCAATCAGTGATTCTCTCTCATCATTGATGTTTCTATCTCTCCCTCTCCCTACTTCTCTGAAATCGATAAAGATATTTTTAAAAAATAGAGAGTTATTGCAGCCCAACTGCTTCACATCAAACTAGTTTTGTAAGCTATTGATGGTGTATCTCCACCTTTGTTTGGGGAACTTGGGGGATACTTTGTCACCTGGTTTTGTTGCTCATACATTTTTCTAACCTAGTTAATTGTTTTGTATATTTTTATGAATATATTTGGAGGAAATTCAATAACTGAACCATGTCTGTCTTATTAGAATGTTTTCTGTTTTTTTAAAATATATTTTTATTGATTTCATAGAGGAAGGAAGAGGAAGTGAGATATAGAAACATCAATGATGAGAGAGAATCACTGATCAGCTGCCTCCTGCATGCCCCCCCACTGGGGATTGAGCCCACAACCCGGGCATGTGAACTTGACCAGAATCAAACCCAGGACCCTTCAGTCCGCAGGCCAACACTCTATCCACTGAGCCAAACCGGCTATGGCCTGTTCTGTTTTTTAACAGCAATATTTATGAAGTGATTAAACGTTTTTCCTTGTAAAATATTTAATTTGGACATAGTTCAGATCTTAAATTTGGTAACATATCACCCAGATATGCTATTCAGAAGAGATTTATCAGATTAGTAACTGTTGGTTCTTTTCATTTTAGTGAGTCAATGGAAACAGAAGAAAAGACAGGTAGTGTACTTGTAGGAAAGACACCAGAAGCGGTAAGTGTGCTTTTTGAAGTCATGGATGCTCTTTAACATATATTCCCACAGTATATTGTAAATTATTTTAAAGTGTTATACACCTGTTTTTATGGAGGTTTATTACTAGGTTTGACACCAAAGTCATTTTATAAAAATGTATTTTCTGTGAAAAGTAAAATTTTAAAGACTGATCCCAGTAAGTACCTAACTTAGATGAAATCAAATCTCTAGATCAAGCATGTCAAACTCAAAGGCTAGCACGGGCCAAATAAACAAGGTTTAAGTTTATGTGGCCCACAAAAAAACAAAAGCTTCACTTTTCATAGAAACATAGGCTTATTTCGTAGAGACATGCTGAATACAAAGGGCTGAAATAAATGAGTAATCATTAACATAAAATAATAGAACATTTTAATAAAAATTAATATTTTTTCTTGAACATTAATTTACCAGACACTGAATAACTGCACAAATTAATAAGCATAATGCAAATAAGACTATTTTTCTTGTTCTCCGAAAGTGAAATATTTCCTGTTACGCACACCAAACAAGTCAGTCCAAGACTAATGACGTGGCAATCACTGCTAAAATATTTGCTGCTAGTATTAGTGGAGAGAAACGGTGTGCCTGCGCATAAGGCGCGTAAGGGAAATGAATGCAACACGATAATAGTAATCAGTCATTAGTGAACGTTGCAGTTCGTTATTAGTAATTATGTATAACAGGATATTATAAAAATTAAGTTATGAAATTTTTATTTAAACGTTTCTTACATACCATTATATTGGCTGAGCCGCAAAAATATTCGTTGTGGACCGCGAGTTTGACATGCTTGCTCTAGATTCTAACCAAAGAGTGAACTTCATTCAGAATAACTCTGACTTACCTGTCACAGGGGGAGAAAAAAAGTATAGCCTCTATATAAATGGCAACTTATCGTAGAGTGGGCAATTTGGTTGTCTTCGTTTTTCTTAGTATTCATGGTGTTTAGAAGACTTAGCTAAGTATTAGAGCAGCAATATTAATGGATATAAATTTTTCCTTCATCAGGACTTTTGGTTTCTGATGCTCAGGTGTATGAACTTCAGCTGTTCTTTAACTGGATGGATAGTTTTGTTGATTGATAGCTTGGTATTTCATGAGATCATATAGATGTGATGATTAAAGATGCTTTCGATTTTGTCAGTTTGGATTAGGCAGTTCCTCACATAAAGTATAAGCTGGCTCTGTATAAAAGTTTTCCTTATATATCACCAGTAATTGGTTATTCTTTTACACCTTATTTATTTATTTTTTTTAATATATTGATTTTTCACAGAGAAGAAGGGAGAGGGATAGAGAGTTAGAAACATCAATGAGAGAGATCGATCAGCTGCCTCCTGCACACCCCCCAGTGGGGATGTGCCCACAACCAAGGTACATGTCCTTGACCAGAATCGAACCTGGGACCCTTCAGTCCGCAGGCCGATACTCTATCCACTGAGCCAAACCGGTTCAGCTACACCTTATTTTTTTATATTAAAAAATATTTTACATTGGAAGCTAATTCAGAACGAGTTACATTCTTCCATCAAGCTGGTATCATGGTATCTAATAAATAAATTATACATGAGTTTTCCAGATCCTACTGTTAAAATGAGTATTGTTGTATGTATGAAATATTTGAATTTTACTGGTTTTGGGCTGTTAAAATAAAGTTGCCTTAGTGGATTTCAGTAATATATGAATTTTTATTCTTTGTTTATTGTTTTGGCAGAGTCCAGAGCCCAAGGATCAGACTTTGAAAATGATTAAAATTTTAAGTGGTGAAATGGCTATTGAGTTACATCTGCAATTTTTAATACGAAATAATAACACAGATCTCATGATCCTAAAAAGCACAAAGGTAGGAAATGCATCTGTAATGGAGCCTTTTAAAAAATATTTGTTGAATATAAGTAATTATATTTATTTCTTACTGAATACTTCGTTGCATTTTATTCCTGATTATGGAAATATAAAAATAACAATGGGAGAAACTCTTAAACTTGTTGAAAAAGAAAGAGACTTAATATTGATTGAGCTCCTGTTCTTGTGCTAATCTCTCATTGGGAAGTTCAACCCATTTTTTTTTTTTTTAGCTCACTTGTTATTTTAATGTATACACGTAGCACTTGGACAAAAGCACTGTCAGCACATTGATATAGCTTATGTGTCTGTATTTCCACTAAATTGCAAACTTAAGAGCAGTGGTTCTTAACTTACCCGGTTTTAAATAAATTCATGTACTATTCCATTACTAAATAGTTGATTAAAGCATATGTAATATGCTTCTCCAAACTTTTAATACAATTTTACATAATTTGCACTTATGACAATTATTTGAAACTAATCTTTATAATATAGTCTTATTAAAAATACACACGATTACTTGATGGCTGCCAGAGGTGCAGTGCCAAAAGAGGTGCAGCATTGCTCCTCAAGCTACTCCAGCACCTTGGAGACCTTGAGTTTAGAGAAATGCTAAGTTAAACTATTCAGAACACCAAAACTAGAAAATCTAGTACCTAAATTAACCTACCTAAAATCTATTGACCTCAAGTTAAAACCACAAATAAAGCTCTATTTGACTTGTTTGTTTTTAATCTTCATAAAGAAATAGCCAAGATCCATCAGTTCATTCATGTTTCACCATAAAACAGGGACTCTGGTTGTGTGTTCATGGGTAAGTTTGCAATATGTATGAATACTCTGCCAATGATAAAAATCTGTTTGTTTTTGTAAGGATGCAGTACGGAATTCTGTATGTCATACGGCAACTGTTATAGCAAACTCTTTTATGCATTGTGGGACTACCAGTGACCAGTTTCTTAGGTAAATATACTGGAAGGTTTCGGCTTTGTACAGTCATCTTTAACAGAAACTCTGTTGACATTGTTACATGGATTGGAGACTTCCCCTGCTGCCAGTCCTGGATTTTAAATTTTATTTATGCTATTTTATATATTTACTTATTGCATATGCCTACTTGTTTCTTTTTTAATTGAGGCTAGTTCTTTCTCTTTTTTTAAGTTTTTTTATGTATTAATTTTAGAGAGAGAGAACGAGATAGATTTGTTGTTCATCTTATTTATGCATTCATTGGTTGTTTCTTGTAAGTGCCCTGACTGGGGATCAAACCCGCAACCTTGACGTATCAGGACAACCCTCTAACCAACTGAGCTACCCCAGCCAGGGCCCTACTTGTTTTAAGGCAAAATTAATTCTCTTCATTAATTGGCTTGAGTATCAGCTTTTGAATGAAATATATTAAGCTCAGAAATTTAGTATAGTTTTGCTTTTGTTCATAGTGGAATTACATATTATGCATTTTTTAAAAGTCTTCAAAATATTAAGAACAACTTAGGTAAAATAGAATCAGCAGTAATTTGTGATCCATACAGTGAAAGATTTGTAATAGTTCAAGGTAAATTTTTAATGCTTTGACTTTAGAATTATAAAATGCCTGGGGAATTGGTTTCAGTAGAATTACTTAATTTTCTTTTCTTACAGAGATAACTTGGAATGGTTGGCCAGGGCCACTAACTGGGCAAAATTTACAGCTACAGCCAGTTTGGGTGTAATTCACAAGGTAATATACACTGATCAGTGGGAATAGGCATTAGAACAGAGCAGTCTTTCTGGAATTAATAAAATGTAGAAGTTTACTATAATTCATTGACATGTACATTTTGTTAAATCAGTCCTCTTATAGGGAAGGATAAAGTAAGATATTAAAGTACATATAAATGTGTTGGTTTTTAATAAAAGGTGGAAATCCTTTTCCTATGAAAATTAAGCCATTTCTCAAAGGATGAATTGAAATAAGTTGTTTGCATAATATAAAATGAATTTGGGGAAATGTTATAGAACAAGGGGAAAAATTGAAGCATTTGTTTCTAAATAGGATGTGACTGGGTCTCTGAAAGGCTCTTCTCTCATTCAAGTGATAAAGTTGTATAAGAGCCCCATTTCCTCCTCCTCTTTTAGCAAGTGAACATGCTGGAGAAAAGCAATAATCATAGAAAATGTTAGCTCTTTTTCTTACTTTCTCTTACTGACACCTTTGTTGTGGCTCCAATTTACAGGGTCATGAGAAGGAAGCATTACAGTTAATGGCAACATATCTTCCCAAGGACACCTCTCCAGGATCAGCCTATCAGGAAGGTGGAGGTCTCTATGCATTAGGTCTAATTCATGCCAATCATGGAGGTGATATAATTGACTATCTGCTTAATCAGCTTAAGAATGCCAGCAATGATGTAAGTGTTAGAATGGAAAACTAAATTTTCATTAGTTAAGGGTCCAGGAAAACATTCGCCAAATTATTTTAGTGAATAGAAATTTTGTTATATTTGGGAAGTCCCCAAACAGTATTGTTTTCAAAACACACGTTTTATTCCCACACTGTAGAGTTTTGTAATGTTATATAGATGACCTTAGTGAACATTTAGTCTAATCCTATCATTTTGCAGGAAACTAGTCCCAAAGAAATTGCATATCCTCTCTTTGGAATCAGAATTCTTGTTTTTTTTTTATCTTTGATAAGTATTAAATGTCAATTTTTGAAAAACCTTAGTTAGCTCTATCTTATTTTAAGGTACCTTGAAATAGGATTTTAGACTTTAATGTTTATGTTAGACTCTTTTAGAAACCTTTTAGGAGAGTAGCTGAGTCAGCTAAAAAACTTTGTCCTCCTGTTTTAGTGAAAAGGTTGAGGCCAATAGAAACATCTGTCCCAGTTTGTAAGCCCCCTATCCAAGATCTTCTCTGCATTTACACATACCTTTACCTTACTTCCTCGGGTCTCAGGTAAAAACTTACTTATCAGACAAAGCTTTTTGGTTGCCAGCAACAGAAACCACCTCTGACTAACTTAAACAAGTAATTTATTGGAAGTAGCTTATGTAATTAAAGGACAAGCTGATGAACCAGTTCTCACAACGGTTAAGGGCCAGGGTAGCTATAGGGAAATAGATAATAGGAATAATGGAATTGTCTCTTCAGGGCCCTACTGTCAGGATGAGTGAGCTTAAATGTTTTTGGTCCTTGGGTCATTCCACTTAAAAACGATTAAAATTCTAGAAAAGCGTCCAGTTGACCTATCTTTGGGTCATAGGCCAATACTTTGGCTAGAGGAAGGTAGAAGCTTCTTAAATGACAGTCCCACCAAGATTAACCAATGGGGGAGGAGTATTCTTCAAGCAAGATTGGGGTGCTATCACCAATAAAAAGATAGGGTGCATTCAAAAAATGACAGATGACCAGGTGTCCCTCTTCAAGTAAAGACCAACTTTTGCTCTTGACTCCATATTCTCCCACTTTATTCCATATTCCATTAAAAGATCTACCTTTTTCTCCTTTCAGCCTCCCTCTATGCCGTCTTTCCCCCCTCAGCCCATAAGCATATTCATGTCTCACCTATCCTAACAAAAATTTTCCTTGTTACTTGCTACTTCCTCTTAGTTGTTGTCATCTTTCTCTTCCTCTTACATAAATGTATTGAGAGTTATAGTCTCACTCCACATTTTCTTCTTCTTTTATTCACTTCTAAATTCACTATTATTTTGTATCAGCAAGCACCATTCTTTTGAAATTGAAATTTCTGAGGTTACCATTGGCCTTTTGATTTTCAAATCCTTTGATCATTCTAACTAAGCCAACTGCTCTACATATTTATATCAAAATATATTTTGAAATTAGAATTAAAGTTTGGATTTTAAGTACAATGTACTACATCAATGGAGCCCATGCTTTTTCTCCTAGATTGTTCGACATGGTGGCAGTCTGGGCCTTGGTTTGGCTGCCATGGGGACTGCACGCCAGGATGTGTATGATTTGCTAAAAACAAACCTTTATCAGGATGATGCTGTGACAGGTAAGTGATTCTAAAGACAACAAATTTTAGGTTTATTTAATTTAACTGTAATATTTATTTTCTACCTATAATTTGTATAGCCTCTTAAAAATCTAACAATTCTCTACTTGAAGAGGGAGTGGATTTTTCCCCCATTTGTCAAACTCAAAAAAATGTTTGTAATATAAAGGCTTTGAAAAATGGCATAGCCTGTGTGTATCTCTATATAATTGACTTTTGTAAATACAAACACAAATTTATTAGAGTGACCTACTTATGTCATAGGACTATCTGCTGATAATGTAGAAAAGTTATAATGTCTCCATTGAAATCACTGTAGGTTACTATGGTACCCTCAGTTAAGATTTAAAAAGAAAAAAGCTATAAATATACAACTATATAAAATACCCTCCTTTTTATCAGATGGTTTGAAAAAATGCAGTCAGAAGCTAATGATTGGGTTGTTTTGTTTTGTTTTTTATTAATCCTCACTGGAGGAAATATTTTCCATTAATTTTTAGAAAGACTGGAAGGGATGGGGAGAGAGGAGAGAAACATTGATGTGAGAAAGCCACATCAATTGGTTGCCTCCTCAACGTGCCCCAAGCAAGGCAGGGAACCTGCAGCCCAGGTAAGTGCCCTTGACCGGAATCGAACCCACGTCCTTTTAGTTAGCGGGTTGACAGTCTAACCACTGAGCCACGCAGGCAGGGCTAATGGTTGTTTTGATAGTTGGTGCTAATATGCCGCTCCCAATAGGGTATGTTGTATTGAGTTTATATATATAGCTCTTGTTCTTTAATTTTTTACTCACTAGGGGAAGCAGCTGGCCTGGCCCTAGGTTTGGTTATGTTGGGCTCTAAAAATGCCCAGGCTATTGAGGACATGGTCGGCTATGCACAAGAAACTCAACATGAGAAGATTCTGCGTGGTCTTGCCGTTGGCATTGCACTAGTAATGTATGGGAGGATGGAAGAGGCCGATGCTCTCATTGAATCTCTCTGCCGTGATAAGGTGAATCACACATCCATCCTCTTCTCTTGGCACTCCCTCACCTTCCAGTTATTTCCACCATTTATAAAACACTTAGCTTCACTAGAAATTATCTCTGTTCCCCTCAGAACACCTAGCTACATTTGTTAATACAACTTTTCATAAGATATATAAAATCTAATAGAATTTAGAAAACAAAAATACTGATTAGGAGATGCGAACAGGAGGTGATGATTTTAAATTTAATGAAGATTTCAGATCAGTGATTTTCAGATAAATCAAAAAATGTTTATTTAGTAATTTACAAGTTAATTCCTTTTAGAAATAGTGTTTTTGGGATGATTTCATAATCATTTAATAAGATAAAGTTTACTTCCTTGTTTTTCATTTTAAAAAATAGTGCCAATCTCTACTTACTTAATTGAATGAGGTTTTTTCCATTGTCTTTTGTTTGCTTTTCACATTGATATTATTATAAGTAGTCAGCAGTATACTGTCCTCTATAATCTGATTAAAAGAACTATTTCTAGCCCGGTCAGTGTGACTCAGTGGTTGAGCATCAACCCATGAACCAAGAGGTCACACATGCCCAGGTTGTGAGCTCAATCTCCAGTGAGCGGCGTGCTGGAGACAGCCGATTGATGTCTGTCTTTCATCAGTGTTTCTATCTCTCTGTAATTTTCCCTTCCTCTCTCTCTAAAAATCAATAAAAACCTTAAAAAAAAAGAACCACTGCTATAATTTACTGATAAAATGTCTAATTATTTTGCTCAACTATCAGACCTCTGTATTTCTTACTCAGTGTTCAGTGCCAACAAATTAAATAATAAAGTAAAAGCAAGTTAGAATATGGAATAGAAACTGGCTTCTTTGTGTCCCTTTGATAAATGGAAGTTGAGTGTCACAGGGCAGTAGATGTTGATACTGAGTTTATACTTTCTAGAATGTATGAGGCAGAACAGGAATGTTATGTATGTTTCACAGAATGTTGGGAATTTCAAGCAGTTAATTCCTCATGTTAGTCTTATTTCCCCATTCATTTAGAAAATACCAACCACAAAATAGTTCTTGAATTCGTCTTTTCCTACCTAAAACAAACTCTCCCAGTGCATACAACTATGCCCATTAGTCTATAGAAGTTATTGTTTGAAATAAGTTGGTGATTGATATTGAATTGTTTTCTTAGGACCCAATTCTTCGACGGTCTGGAATGTATACCGTAGCCATGGCTTACTGTGGCTCGGGTAACAACAAAGCTATACGACGCCTGCTACATGTTGCTGTAAGTACTGTGATCTTTCTTGGGGATGGGATGGAAGGGAAAGTTTGCAAATGGACCCTATATGTCTAGGTGAGTGCAGCACCTACATCACATGACCACTATCAGTGGTCTCAGGTTCAGATTCTCATTCACAGGACATGATCAGCTGTATCCAAGCATCAGGTTCACATAGTTTTTCAGAAGGATGAAGGACAGGATAACAGTCTGTCAGTTTGAATGAAAATCCGTAAAATCATTCAGGTGCAATGACTTCTGAAACTCCAAGGGGCACCCTCATTGAAGAGACAAGACTATTATGTGAGTCTGTGCAGCAGCCCTGGGACCAGGAAACCTAATGAACAATAGGAACCATTTCTTTTCACAGCCTGGGAAGCTAGCTTTCAGGCTCCCCTAAGGAACATGCTCTATTTCAAGAAAAACATTACACAGGAAAGCCAATGCCCATGTTTTCCAAGAGGCTTTTCCACTCAGTCCTCCTAATCCAAATATAGCTTCTCAACAATAAATACTGTTGCCTGGTAACACAGCAAGCACCCCACATATGTCTTAACTCAGTAGGTTTCTGCTCTCATGATGCTGGGAGGAGATAAACCCAAGGTCAATACTTCCCATGCAGAATGGGCTTAAAACTATCCATAACTCCTTCCCAGAGATATTCACATCCCACAGTACTTACTAGTAGTTTATCCTTTATCAGTGTAGAATGTGGTATGTTCTAAATGTTTGCGTTTTGCTTGAACCTTAGGACATAAGTTTTTGAAAATAACATTGAAGGAATGGTTAGGATTTCATAGTAGCCCACAAAAGCCATAATACAGCTGAAATAGTCTTTAGAAGTAGTTCTGAACCTTAAACACCACCAAGTTTTAAAATTTGTAAGCCCTGAAATAAAGACATTCTCAGACAAGTTTTTCTAAATTGGGGAAAGACATTCTAATAAAAGAATAACATATTAATGAGGTCTAATGTATATTTGAATGATGTTGGTTCCTATAAGTTTGATCTGGTAATAAAATGCATGGTATAATGTCATCATTCTTAAATTTTTTCCCAGGTGAGCGATGTTAATGACGATGTCAGAAGGGCAGCAGTAGAATCACTTGGGTTCATTCTATTCAGGTAATAATTTCTAACTTCCAGTTCTATTTATATTCCATTTCTTTTTATAGTCAGTAACTAAACAGAAATTCAAATACCTGAGGAATATATTTAGGTTTAGAATAAGGACCATTTAACAATAAGATTAGTACTGGTCACCTGACTAATAAGCAAGTTTGTCTTGGGATTCTGAGAACCTATTTGAGAAAGAGTAAAATCACTTATTATTTCTCTTTATTTTTTGTTACGTTTCTGCTTATTCACTTTTTAAAATCTGAGTAACACCTTCAGTATTCCTCTTCCCATGTATATTGGTAATTCAAATGGGATGACACCTCTTACACAGGTTTATAGAGTTCTTGAAGCTCTTTCATGAAAGTAAAAGGTAATAGGCTTTGTTTAAATGCAAAATGGTAAAAAAAAAAAAAAAAAACTTGCAGACTTAAAAATACTATTTTTGGACTTGAAGATTTGGAGAAGCCTTTGGTATTATAATATAGTTGTGATTAAGAGGACACATTCTGAAACCAATCTGCCTGTATTGAATCCTGGCTCTGCTACTTATTAGCTGGTAACTTTGGGCTTGCTACTTATCCTCCTTAAGCCTCAGATTACTTGTCTGTGAAATGGGTATAATATTTGTGTGTGTTTTTTATGATTATCTAAGCCTTTAGGACAGGCTCTGGCAATAGTAAATGCTGTTTAAGTGTGCGTTAGTGGTAATTATAATAGTGGTGGTAGATGGAGTAGTGCTTCTTCCATTAGTTCTCACTGTCTGCTTAGCTCTGATTTCAAATACCACTGTTTTGTTTTTATCTTAAAATCTAACAGAGGAAATTAAAAGTATTTCTTTTAAGCTCTATTTGGACACTGCTTGTTACAGCTTATTTGTGATGAAATTACACAAAATAAGTTCCCAGGGTACATGTTAGATGAGTCAAGTATCTCATATCCTTTTAATCTCTGATATAGATTTTCTACCCCGAGTTCCTGGGAGTGAACCTTTGTTACAGAGAGTTGTGATATAACTTGACAAATATGTATTGACCATCTACTATGAACTGATTACAGGATCTTCTCCATTATCTCCCAGATAGGAAGCTATCCAATTACTGCAGGCTATAAAAGATTTTCTTCCTATCATATCTAATAAAAGAGAAATATGTGAATTGACCATCACTTCATGATGCCCCCACAGCCAATCAGGAGCTAGTATGCAAATTAACCCGACAAAGGTGGCAGCAGCCCCGCCCCCCGCCACCCTGGGCCTCTGGGCAGCACGCCTCCTCAGGGCCTCCCTGCTGCGCTCCACACCTGTCAACCATCCTTGCAGCCTCCCTGTGGCCCAGCCTCTGGCCTCAGAGGCAACCCTCTGGTGCCTGAGGTCGTAGCTCCCGGTGTCTGGCATCTCCCTCTACCCCACCCCTGCCCTGCTGCTCTGGTAAACAAAACCCTAGCGTTGGAGCAGCCCCGCGGGTGTGGACGCGCGCTGGAGCTCACTCGGTGCACAGTTAGTGTGCCCTGGGAGACCTGGGCCAGCCAAGGGGTGATGGTGGCAGCGGCAGGTGGCTCAGCTTTGTTTTGAATAGATGAAAGAAGCCACCTACACAGTAACTCAAATAATCAGATCTCCCTCCTCCCTATCTTGCCAAATCAATAGGGGAGGGGCAATGAGCGTGGAGGGAGGGAGGGCGGAGGAGGAAGAGGATGAGGAAGGGGGCCAGTTGCATCCCACTTTCACAGTGGGAAAGTGAAACGCACTAGCGCACCCAACGTCTCCAGTCCTCCCCGCCTCCGCCACTGCTGCACAGACTGCCGGAGCGAGCCCCGCCGCATGCCGGCCGCCAGGGAAGGAAGGCCTATTCTTGCACGAATCTTAATGCATCGGGCTTCTAGTTGTAGATAAAAATGTTGAGTAAAATTGCAAAGCAAAGACCCATATGGCATGCTAATTGGTTTCTCCTTATACCAGTGAGTTTTATTGAATGAGGTTGTTCAACCAACTACTAATGTTCACTGTATTATCCTCTAACCCTCATTTGTCCAACTTGTTTACAAAGATACTAGAGAGCCTTCACTAAATTCTAAATGTATTACACAGATCTGCTAGTCTGATACCTCCAAAACAAGGTATGTGATTAGTTGCTTATTATTTCTTAATTTAGTAAATCTATAGATGCGTCAAGTGTTCATTCCTTTTCTAAGATCTAACAAAACCTGTGTATATTAAGCTATTCTACATTTTTTTAAAAAGATCTGCACCCAACTTTACTTTTAATTTCTCAAATCCACTTTCTTGAAAAGTTTCGTTCTGAACATTGGGATATTTTATTTAGCCACTGTTGTAACTTTGCGATTTTCTATTTTTCCTCAGATTTGTCAGCAGTAGTTCTATGATTACAGTGGCAAGTTCTATTTCAGGGAGGTGGTTCATTTATTTTAGAGACTTGAACTCATTTAAGGCAGTCATTCTCTTCACCTGTTTTGCATTTTGATCCATCTTCACATTGCTTTTTATCTTTCTGGTCTAAAAATCATTCTCCTGAGAGAAAAGATGGAAGAAGCAAAATAGAAGTGGAATAGTTCTATTTCTTTCCTGTCATCTTTGATATATCGTTTTAACTGAGCTGTGATCCTCATCTTCTTAAATCTTTGCTCTAGAGTTTAGACACAATTCAAAAACAAAAACTAATGATTTTATTATTGCTATCCAGAAAGGTTTGGGTATTTTAAAGATTTTCAAACTAGATAATTTTAGTATGGAAAGTATATCTTCTAGGTGTACTCTTAGTAACTGTTGGCTTGTGTAAAGAATCCTACTCATGATAGTCTCTTTCTTTGTTTTGCTTCTTGTCAGCTGTTCATTCTCCCTATGAGTGACTATATTTCAAGTTATATAAATCAGTGGCCTAGTGTGTATATTCTGCCACATAGGAAGTTGATGAACTAATTGAAAAGTTTTTTGTTTGCTCTCAAATTAACAATTCACTTTGCCCTGTATTCCTGTAGCTCACACATGTGCTAAATTCCCAGTTTCAGCAACAGATGTCTCCCACGAGCTGCTTTTAGGCTTTGCTAAGATCTACCTAGGACAGTGGTCGGCAAACCGCGGCTCGTGAGCCACATGTGGCTCTTTGGCCCCGTGGCATGGGCCACGAAGTTTCAATCGCACTGTATTTGCTCGCCCGCATGTGGTATTTTGTGGAAGAGCCACACTCAAGGGGCCAGTTTGCCGACCACTGACCTAGGATATAGGATAGTCAGATCCAGCTAAGGAGTTGTTTATGTGCTCTTTATTTCAAAGGGACCATTTTGAGTTTTCTTTTCATAATATGATTCTTATAAGAAGTAGAAACTGAAAAAAGACTTTAGAGATGGTTTTGTCTAAAACTTCATAAATGAAGGTAATTAAATGTAATCAATTTATCTAAGGAGCTACAGTTAAAACAGTTTTTTCTAAATTTAAGATTAGTACCATTTCCTAGGAGTGAGAATTTTTAATTTTTCCAGTGGAAACTTAGAAGTTAACCAATATTCTCATTTTTTAAAAGAGAAAGAAATTGAATTCCAAAATAATTAATAAAATTTCCCATTGTTATAGAGCTAAATGATAGAACTGAAATTCAAAACAGGTTTCATGATAAACCAATGCTTTCTCTACCATGCCTTTTTGTTAGAACACTATCTTCCTAAATGGCTCTGATAGAGCATGTTTATTCTCAAATTTCCTCATTAATATTTAGAAAGTTTCTGTCCTGTCTTTTAAGAATAGTAAATGTTTTCTGATTTGTCATCATTTACTCTCTTAGTGTGTTCCATTTTATCATTTCTTCCCTGGTAGATGTCATTTTTTAAATAACTGCAGACATTTGGCCTTCGTGAACCATGTTTTGAGGATTTATTTCTTCTAATTTTTTTTAACTTTGTTTTTAGAGTGTACTTATTGAACAGACCATTTCAAACATATCAGTAAATAATGTATTTGTATTTCAGCAACTAGTATGAAATTGTCTCTGTGGGAACAAAAAATTCTCATGTATATTATCTCCTTTATTCTCAGGATATTCCAAAGAATTGTAGTATTTTTACTGTTTCTTTCTCCTGAGTTTGTGGGTTATTTGTTCATAATGTATATGATAAAAATAGACAACTAAATTGAAAGGCATTCTTGTCAGATTGAAATGAGCCTAATACATTTTTTATCTAATAATTAGGTAATTGTTGGTCCCATTGTTACCAGTCTAGCAGCAAGATTTTATTATTGTTGGTCCCATTGTTACCAGTCTAGCAGCAAGATTTTATTATTATAGCAAATTGAAAAAAATTTGCTATGATGGTGAATAAGTTAATTGATCTGACATAGACCTTAAAATGAAACGATCTTGGAGGTCCTTGGTCATCTTTGCTGCTACTTCCACTGTTACAGTTTGCAACTAAATAATTCTTAGTGTATACATTAAAGTGTATAATGTTTTCAGATATGGATGGATCTTGTTAGGTGTGAGGGAGATTCTTTGTGCAGGTATCTTTTAGGCCACAAAAATAGGTTCCTTGAATGTAAAAATGTTGCATCATTATAGATCCTTAGAATTTTAGGGAACCCTAGCAATCAACTAGTTAGCACCAAATGCATGAATTACCTTTACAATATCTCTATTTACAATTGTATATCAACTTGATACATATTTTTGGTATGCTGTTCTCTTTTTCTGCCTCAGTATCTTTGTGTTTATGTTCTGGGTGCTATAACTTTCTTTCTTTTTTCTTCTTTCTTTTTTCTACACCTTTGTTTTTCTTCTCCGTTAATTAATAAATATGGAATAGAATGAAAGTTTTTCTTTTTTCAAAATTATTCTTCTAGAGAGGTACAACCTAGTCCTTTTCTTCGAAGGTAAGATTAGTAAATAGAGTTTCTGTGTTGCCATAGGATTAGTTAACTTTTGAGATTTGCTTAAAAATTAAAGTATTCTGAAATATAAATATCAATTATGTATCAAAGTGGTAAAAATATTGTGCTATATTGTACTTTTTTCAGAAATAGTTTATATTGGGTTTGTATTCCATTTTCTAGAATCTTCTGGAAATAGTAGAATGCCCTCATTCATTAACTAGAAAGATCTCTCAGCTAACTGCAAGCAAAGAGGTTTTTTTTCTTTCAGAAATTGAAGCTAAATAGTTTAAAGGTCTAATAGTTAATTTTATACGTGAGCGTATGTTTAAGCACATACACATATTTGGAGGCAATGTAGAGCTTGTTGGAAGATAGTTCTTCTACTCTGGATTGTCTAGAAGTAGAGCTTGGCAGTGTGATTGCTATCTCTAGTATTTAGATTTCCTGAAACAATTATAGATACCGTCAGATACATAAGATACCATTTGAAGTCTTGAAGTCGAAACCGGTTTGGCTCAGTGGATAGAGCGTCGGCCTGCGGACTGAAGGGTCCCAGGTTCGATTCCGGTCAAGGGCATGTACCTGGGTTGCGGGCACATCCCCAGTGGGAGATGTGCAGGAGGAAGCTGATCGATGTTTCTAACTCTCTATCTCTCTCCCTCATTCTCTCCCCCTCCCTCCCTCCCTCTCCCTTTCTCTATCTCTAAAATAAATAAAAAGCATGTCCTGAGTGAGGATTTTCTTTTTTAAAACTGAGTTGTGTTGAGAAGGAGAGCAATAGAATAATAGGTTGAAGCATAAGAATGGATCAACATGAAAAGAAAAAGCTAAGATATGTGCTGTCTTCACTGCACACCCCCTCAGCCTAAATATATGAGAGTAGCATAAAAATAAAATTTTAAAAAGTAAAAAGAATTGTCTACCATTTACTATATTTACCCCCATAAGAACCCTATGAAATGTAAATGAGGAAACTGCAGCTCAGAGAAATTTAGTATCTTTAAATCTAATCAGTTAGCTAGTAAATGACAGATTGAATTTATTCCCAGATCTAGTGGTACAAAATGAAAAAATGAGAGGGTAAATAAAAAATGTTTGTGCCCGAAGTTCAACCAAGTCTTTGGGTAAGCTTTGGCAGCCATGATCTCAACTTACGAGACCATTTAAGTTTAGGTTCCTGGATTGAGGTCTCATGCCTCCAGCTTGCACATGTTATTTAAGAAGGTTTAGGTATCCAAAAGTGATTTCATTTGTTTTCTCCTCCTCTAGTAGACCCACCTCTGCTGAATAGATCCCTGGTATCAGCTATTTAATAAACGGCTATAGTTCTAAGATCCTATTATTTTGTGTGATATCCAACTGCTGTCCTCCCTACCCCTTCCATCAAGGCAATTTCCTGATGAAAGCAAAATTATGACTACTAACTAACCCACACTATAAATGACAATCTTAACTTCTTATCTCCAGAAGTGATCATTATTTTATACACTTATTCCTAGTCCTCTGTTCCTATCACTGTTGTTATACCTTATGCTTTTAAGGCATTGAAGACAAGGATAATGCTTTGTTTGTTTTGTTTTATTTCACTTGTAGCACAGCTTTGCATACAAGTAGGAACTAAATAAATTCTTATGAAGACATTTGTAAGCCTGAGATGTATTGATTTATTTAATTTTATTTCATTTGAATACCTTAACGTTTAACCAGGGTGCTGGATTATTTTAATTTGCAGCTGTACAAAATGATTTTTTTTCATGGAGTAATTGTGTTCAAATAAAGAAAATTGGATACTCTTAATACATAACTCTTAGTTTAAAGAGATGATATGATACATGAGTTAAGTTCTTTACATAATTCTTGGTTCATTCATATCTGCTTCATCATCCTACTCATCATTATATTAAATGAAAACTGTCATTTCTTCTATACATAACTGACTTGCTCTTCAGTTTTGTCACCTTCATTTTCGGTGAGAAGAAGTGTATCTAGTAGAATGATTGAAGAAGACTGAATGGTTGAACTTCGGAGCCTCCTTGGGCTTTGGTACATAGCAGGATTAATCCCATTTCGTATCCCATGTTTTATGAAAAATTTAGAGTTCTCTGCCATTGGATTCCGGAAGATATTACTGGAGCACTTTCTAAGAGTTTTTACTGATTTTGTGTCCCGGTAATTGCAGATGATGTATCGGCCAAATGCATCCCGAAATGTCTTGTTGAAGAGGGTATAGACTAAAGGATTCACGCCTGAGGAAACGTAGCCTATCCACACAAATATCTCCAGGAGCATTTTGAGAGTAGTCTGGTTGCAGGAATCACATAAAACTAAAGTTATGTTTGTAATAAAAAAGGGGCACCACATAAGCAAAAAGAGGAAAAACACAATCCCTAGAACCTTTGAGGCTCTCTGTTCATTGGAAATGGTCTGCAGTGACTTTTTTCCAACTGTGGACATTCTTCGCATAAGTATATCATGGCTTGAGTTGGGCAGAGTTTTGTCCTTGTGAGAACCATCCAGCATTGCCACTTTTTCAGGTGAGGAACAAGGTGTTTCCTCCCTTTGGAAAACTGTGGACACAGTCAGCCACGTTAGGCGTTGAGATGGCTTGTTTCTGACCAAGTAAGCTTTCTTTTGTAAAGCATGTATAGTAAGAAAGTAGGTGACAATCATGATCGCCAGAGGTATAAAAAAGGAAGCCAGTGAGCCGAAGAGCATGAAATTGCCAAAACGATCTTTTGTCAGTTCACAAGTGATGTTATTTGGATTACCCACATCAGTTTCTATCCCTTTAATAGGGACTGGAACAGCAATGCCTAAGAAAGAGGAAATAAGATAAATTAATTTTATGACTTTTGATTCTTAGATTAGGTCCTCTTAAAGTTTATTTTAGTGACTTTATGTGGTTAGTATATTGTAATTCCTGGTACCCACAATACAGAATCTGTCAAAGCACTTAATCAAGGGAAGATTTGAAAAATAGAGCCTAAGTAAGCAAATCTGCTATTTTTTAAACAGACATTGGCTAGTGATTTCAGGTTTATATTAAAGCTTTCCTAAAAATATATGTTCATAGAATAGTAGAGAATGTCTTCGTTTACTCTCTACTTCTCATCATCTATTTTTGTTTGTTGATCTATCTCAGCTTAAGGAAAAGGTATTCAAGAGACTCTGCTTTTATCTTATTCGATGTAGTTAGTTGTTCTAAGACAGCAGTTCTTAACCTGTGGGTCGCGACCCCTTTGGCGGTCGAACGACCCTTTCACAGGAGTCGCCTAAGACCATCCTGCATATCAGATATTTACATTACGATTCATAACAGTAGCAACATTACAGTTATGAAGTAGCAATGAAAATAATTTTATGGTTGGGTCACAACATGAGGAACTGTATTTAAAGGGCCAGAAGGTTGAGAACCACTGTTCTAAGAGATGTCAGAGTATGTTCATACAACATATTAATTCTGAATCAGTATCATCTTGACATTACATGGTTTCTTTTAACAGATAGTTTTACCTTTTGATGTTTGTGAATGTCTTTTAACCTTTTCCTTCTTCTTAGGGAAAACTAAGGGGTTCATTGTTTTTAAAAAATGCTACTTAAAATTTTGAGACTATGTGAATCATGAAATTTATTTTAGGATTGAATTCCACTAATAGATATGAAAGAAATGTACCTCATGCTTATTTTCTAATACTTTAAATACTATAAATAGTTAAATATTATTTTGCTTGGTGAGTAGTTTATTAGGAAGACAAGTAACACAAGGGTTAGCCTGAATCTTTTCCCTTTGAAAGAGCAGATATTATAAAATAAGACTGAATTAATATTTAGGAACCTCTAGAATCCTTGTGTTGTTTTATGAATCTAAAAGTACTCCTTTATCTGCACAGCTTTTTATGGTAGCTAAAGAGTCCTTGACAAGAAAGTTTTCCTCAAACCCTTTCCAGTGGAGGCCACTGCTTTTTCTGCTTTTCTGCAGGACTATCACCAGAAAGAGGATTCTGTATACTTAACTATTCTACACTAGGGGTCAGCAAACTACAACTTGAAGGCTAAATCTGGCCTGCCTTCTCTTTTTGTAAATAAAATTTTATTGGAACATAGCCATACTCATGGTTAACGTATTTCTATGGCTGCTTTTGTTCTGCTGCAGAGTTGAATAGTTGTGGCAACTATTTTGCCCTTTACAGAAAAAGTTGGCTGAACCCTGCTCTACTGTCTTACTTCCAGGTAATCATTCTACTCTTCTTTCCAAAAAAACATTTCCCTTTTAAAGTCTATTTAATTGACTTATACCACTCTATTCTCCATTTATCTACCAACCTCCTGGACATTTGTTATCTTGCTTGATAGCTCCTTGTTATAGTCTTCCTCTCCACTATTTCATTGCTAACATCTCCCATGACCTTATCCCATTGTTGACCCTTACACCTTAATTTTATGTTCTTGAACTTCTCAACTGCAATTATTATTGTTTGCACTCCTGAAGCCTTTTTTAAATCCACTTAAAATTATCCCTTATCTAAAATTATGAACTCTTATATTTCCCTTTCTTGCCCTTCTAATCTTCATTACCGTAGAACTTCTGTTTACTGTTACCTTGACCTCTAGTCCATCCTTCTCTATTTTCACATTCCGTTAACCTTATCAAGGCTCACATTACATTCTCAGCCAGATTGTTGGCCAATACAAACGTTTCCATTGGTACTTTTTAAACCTTTCCCTTCTTATTCTCCTTTAATATCTTACTATTGCCAAGTGTTACCTTGGATAATCATAAATCCAGAAGAAGAAAGTGAGCTTTTTTAGTACTTTGAAGAATTTAAAAACCGAACTAACCCCATCATCAGCTTTTCTTTTACAAAGTTACTAAATTGTCATTGGTTCTACAAGACAAAGTGTGATGAAATGAAAAGAGCATTGATCTTGGCCTTGGTACTGAAAAGCTGTAAGAATCCTTAAGCCAACCATTTAAACCTCTAGATTTTTTCTCATATATAAAAGGAAAGTGTAGATTTGTAAGATTCCTTCCAACACCATAAATCTGGGGTCTTTTTATTCTTTTTTTTCCCTGCATACTTATATCTTTGTATTAGCCTAATTTATTTCTGTATCTCCTTCCTTGAGTGTAAAGATTCTTTTTCTTTTTTTTAAATCTTTTTTTAAAAAATTGATTTGAGAGAGGAAAGCAGAGGGATAGAGAGATAGCAACATCAATGAGAGAGAAACATTGCATGCCCCTACTGGGGATTGAGCCCGAAACCTGGGCATGTGCCCTGACCTGGAACTGAACCAGTAACCTCTTGGTTCATGGGTCAACGCTAAACCACTGAGCCACACCGGCCGGGCAAAGATTCTTTTTCTTATTCATCTTTGTTGTCTTAGTACCTAGCACATCATAGATGCTCAATACAATTTTGATCAATTTATAAATTCATGTTATCCATCCTTAATTGAGGCACCACATCTATCAACAAGCTGTTTATATATATTGACTTGATCATAATTCACAGTTTCAAATGTTTTAATTCTTAAGAATTCATTTTTCCTATTTTCTTCCTTCCTTTGCCTATTCTTCCCACCCTACCCCAAAAGATGTGGGTCTTTTGAAGTGAACTATTTTAGGTTTCCTCCTCTCCACTTTAAATATTGGTAATTGTCACCTAGTATCTTCCATGCCTTTTCCCTAGCTTCCTTTGGGGGAGCCTCTTCTGCTGTCAATCAGGCTCTGCCCTCCAAACTGTTTGCAAATCTCTCCATTCTGAATAGACTTTTCTTTGACCCTACTTTTTTCCTAAGCCAGAGGAGTACCACTCCTTTCTTTTACCTCCAGGCTTTTTAAGAGGTTTGGCCCTGGTGTCATTATTTCAGGAATATAAAGGTTTAATTTCAGTGTCTTGCTTTTTTGCCCCAGTGTTCTTTTCTGATTAGAGAGAAGTCACATCTTTTCTTGCTTTCCTTTTAGCATGCTAGATCTCTTGATTTTTTTCTTTCCTCTTTGAATATTTTATACCATGAAGACTTGAATGATCATAGTAATTGTTGTGAATTTGTTTGTTTTTCTAATATTAACTTATAAGAGGTTTGAGTTATTTATGCTGTACTTTATGCTAAGATACTATATTATAGCAGCTATTGAAGATGGGCATAGAGCCATAAAACTGTTCAGAAGAAATATGATTGCTTTCTATAAATCATTTCTGAACATCATTTGTATCTCTCTTAAAACTTCTAATTAAACATATTCAAAACACTTAGACATTTACTGCCTTTAGTATGTACACATATTTCCTTCCAAGATGAATTTATGATCTTTGATACCTGCATACAAAATACTTGGACTGTTTTTTTTTTCTATTTGTCTTCTTAGATGTGATTTAAGATGCTTTTTTGTTGTTCTTGTTGTTATTTTAATATTTTGGGATTCTGTATGCTACCTAGACCTTAGTGATCTGTTAACAAATATGAAAACTGTTTTTTTAGACTTACTCTTCCTGCATGTCAAAATTAAAACTGGAAGATAGATCAGTAAACATGAAAATGGATCTTTCTGAGGACATGAACTTTTCTGCTTTTTTATACTTTTTGCTGGTAGTATAGTTTAGAAGCTGTATGATTAATGTAATGGCATAGGAGTTTGTGTAGATGTGTCAGTAAGCTGCTTTGACTTTTTGTGCTGAGTTTCATAACCCACCAGGCCTGGAATTCTAGCTAAATGGAACCAAAGGCTATATACACCACCCTGCACCCTGACATTTCCGACATACCTATTGAAATTAACCACACCGCTGTAATCTTGATGAATGCTGTAGCTCGTGAGTTATATTGATTAGCCTGGATTGGCTTTTTGATGGCTATATAACGATCCACTGAAATGGCACAGAGATGCATAATGGATGCAGTAGAAAAAAGAACATCAAGAAATAACCAGGCAGGGCATAGAACAAGTGGGAGGGGCCACATAGCCTCTGAAAGAAAGAAAAACAAAACAAAAACATTTCTTCAGCAAAATGACAACCTTCAATCTGCAGTTTTTCTTCAGTGCTATATATTTTTTAACCTTTTTTTTTGTTTACCTGAAATTTAATGACAAACTGCAAGATAATGTTTAACTTCAGATAATGGAATCAATAATATTAAAAATATATTTCTGCAGATGGTACCTTCTAAATATATTTTTGTTCTTATAATTAAAACCCTTTTCTAAATCAGTGTGTAGCATTATTGTGACCTTTGCTGTTTTGTCTATTCCTTTTGTGATTTTAAAAAATTTACAGGATGTTGCACCTGGAACTTGACCTTGCTATTCAAATAAAATTTTATTTTTAAGCTGCTGTTATATAAGAAGAGAATCTTTTACCATATGGAGGAAGCAATGTAATGTGGCCAAAAAAAAAAAGAGTATTAGAATGAAATTATCAGTGATGCCTGGGATTTGGGCTCACTTCTAGCAATAACTAGCAACATGAACCTTGTATAGCAAACTCATTTGGTGAAATAATTAAGTGAAATTATTTGAGTTTTCTTTTTGACAGAAATAGCTCTTAAATAAAGTTTGTAAAAGAAATGGCTTCAGGTTATACTGAGGAAAAGTGGATTATTATCCTTTCAAGTCCCATCATTCACTTCAAGTTACGGAGATGAAATAAGTGATACAAACTTTTGGTTTAAACAGAAAATCTCAGGATTAGACATAGTACTTAATTTATTTAACAAACTCTTTATTTTTAAAAAACACCATATACCTCATACAGTCTTAAGCATTTAAGAAATATAAACTGTTTTAAAATGTAAGGTTTTGGATATGGTATTGAATATTCTACATAGCTTTCCAATAAATTTACTTAGACAAGTATCCATACAAAAGAGATTTGCTACATTACGTATTATGCATATACCCACCACATACAGATTTGTAGTTTCAAACTAAAATGTATTCATGAGCCACGCTGGCCTGTGTGGCTCAGTTGGTTGGGTGTCATCCTGTGCACCAAAAGGTTGTCAGTTCGATTCCTAGACTGGGCACATGCCCAGGTTGTGGGCTCAATCCCTGATAGGGGACATGCATGAGGGAGCCCATCTATGTTCTGCTCTCACATTGCTGTCTCTCTCTCTGCGTCTCCCCTTCTCTCCCTCCCGCCCCTTTCCTCTCTTTCTAAAATCAATAATAAACATATCTTCAGGTGAGGATTAAATAAATCCTTTTTACAACTTGTCCTATGTCCGCTGACAAAATATAAACTACTTTTCCTGGTTTTTGCAAGTGTATCTAACTTTGACAGGCATAAGATGATTGAGATAATTGAAGGAGGACAAAGATAACTTCTCAGGATTTCAGAGCACCAACCGGCCCTTTTATTGTAAACTGTTTAAACTCAAGAAGCCTAGGGGTAGAGAGAGATTAGCGTCCTGGGCCAAAAAAAAAAAAAAAAAAAAAGACCATAATTTAGAGAAAGAAGTTTTATAGACTTGAATTTAGTTACTTTTTTTTTCAAGAATCAAGTAGGATTTCAGTGAAAAAATATTTGGATACTTCACAGAAAGATAGCCAGTTCAACATATTAAAATGTTTCTTCTGTCCTAACTGGTTTGGCTCAGTGGATACAGCGTCAGCCTGCGGACTGGGTCCCAAGTTCGATTCCAGTCAAGGGCATGTACCTTGGTTGCAGGCACATCCCCAGTAGGGGGTGTGCAGGAGGCAGCTGATCGATGTTTCTCTCTCATCGATGTTTCTAACTCTCTATCCCTCTCCCTTCCTCTCTGTAAAAAATCAACAAAATATATATTTAATAAAATAAAATAAAATGTTTCTTCTTAGGAACGTAATAACAAAATCAGTATGAATTTTTGTTCAGAAAGGGTAAATTATTGCGTGATATTTGATTCCATGTTCAGCAGCTTCTTTAGAAAAAGGATTAAAGTATCAGGTGGAAGGAGTAATTCATATTCTTAAGTAAATTACTATTATATCATTCCTACTTCACTGAATTGGGGCTAGGGATAAGGGATGAAGATAATAAATTATAGAGTCACTGAGCTGGAAGGGACCTTAGAGATTATATCACTGATTTTGCAGATGAGTGAATTCAGGTACAGTTAAGTCTCTGAATATGAGAGGGATCATTTAATTATCAAAATTTGAAAGTCTTCTTTCAAGCCTTGCTGCTCAAAGTGTGCTCTTCAGATCAGCAAGGATCAGCATAACCTGGGAACTTGTTAGAACTGCAAGTTCTTAGGCCTCATCCCAGACACTTGAATCAGACTCTGCAGTTGAACAAGATACCAGGATGATATGTATGCAATTAATGTTTAAGAAACACTGTTCGAAGACTTCCTGGGAAAGGTTGTGTCTGGCTTGATATTAACTAATGTAGGCTGGGCACTCAGAATGCCTCAGAAAGGAACTTATGGGAAATCTCAAAATAAAGAGTGGCAGAAAAATTTGTGTGTAGAAAGAATCAATTAAATTTTCTCCCTTTTAGCTGTCTTATTCAGATTTCTGTTAATTAGTGGGAAAAGACCAATGCAGTCCAAGGTAGCAATGTTTGCCCTGAGCTTAAGCAAACCAGCGGTCTAAGTAGAGGGAACAGAGTCGCGTGTGATTAAGAGTTTTGCAGTGTAAACTGCTTACAGTGAGCTGTGTTCTGAACTGTCCTGAAGTTCTAGATTGAGGATGAGTAGGAAATAGAAAAATGCTCAAGTCTGGGGCTGCATCCACAGATACTGATAATAGTTAAGGATTGTAAAAGCCAGATAATTAATGCCGTATCTTAGGCTTTATTTTTATTTATTATTATTTTAAATTTTATCTTTATTGTTGAAAGTACTACAGATGCTTGCTCTTTTTTTCCCCATTGACCCCCTCCACCTCACTCCCACCCCCTTCCCAGGCCTTCCCTGCACTACTGCCTATCCATGGGTTATGCATATATGCATATAAGTTCTTGTTAATGGGTTGCAAATAATTTTTAAACTTGCCTATTTAGCTATTCTAACTATGGGTTATATTTTTTAAAATTAAGATCTGGAGCCCGGCTGGCATGGCTCAGTGGTTGAGTATCGACCTATGAACCAGGAGGTCACGGTTCGATTCCTGGTCAGGGCACATGCCTGGGTTGCAGGCTTGATCCCCAGTGTGGGGTGTGCAGGAGGCAGCCAGTCAATGATTCTCTCATCATTGATGTTTCTATCTCTCCCTCTCCTTCCTTCCTCTCTGAAATCAATAAAAATAGTATAAAAAAAAAGATCTGGAAAATTTTGATCATAAATCTAATAGCCATGAATGAGAAGCCACAAAGAACTCTCCATGTCTTTGGAATTATATTATCTGACCCACATATTCCTAATTGTGGGCTAAGAGGGAAAGTTCTTTAGTGCTAATTTAATTAAACCTATGAAGCCTCGTTAGCCTCATTTTCCAATGAATTTATTTTATAACTCCAGTTTTGGAACAGGAAATATGTATTAAAGTCAGTTCAGATCGCTATAATTTTGTTGATTCAATGCTTTCTTATTGAAAATAGTAGAAATATGGAGGCATGGAAGAGAATTTTCTCTGAAAAGAAAAGAGACTGCCCTAGCCGGTTTGGCTTATTGGTTAGAGCGTTGGCCAGTGGACTGAAGGGTTCTGATTCAGTTCCAGTCAAGGGCGCCGTACCTTGGTTGCAGGCTTGATTTCAGTCTTGGATGCGTGCTGTCTCTCTCTACATTGATCTTTCTCTCTCTGTCTCTCCCCGACCCTTCTACTCTCTCTAAAAATCAATGGAAAAAATATCCTCGGGTGAGGATTAACAAAACAAGAAAAGAAAGAAAGAGACTATGAGGTTTAGGATTAAGAGAGATGGATCATTTGGATTAAGCTTTATGATTCCAAGTTTTATGAAATACTAGTGAATAGACATTTTATGAAACTAACATAAAATAAATAGATGACTATATTAATAGAAATCTTTTATACAAAGCAAAAAGAAAAAAAGGTTTATTTAATTGCCTAAGTAGATTCAGGTAATCTAAGAATTTATACAAATTAAAAACAATTCTAGACATTCTCGGTTTATAAAGGGACTTCTTCTAGTCCATATGCTTCCATTCTAAAATTATCTTTTCAGTTAATATTAATTTCATAGGCTCAAGGTAAGAAAGGTTTCTTACTATTCAGAATAACTATAAAAGATTCAGTTGACATGGCAAGATAGGTTAACTATTCCAAAACTTTATGTTGTTTTTATTAGGAGTTTCAATTTGTTTTAACGATTTATAGTTTCATTTATTTGTTGTAATGTATTATGTCCAGCTTATTTCCATAAGAACGTATTTAAAATGGAACAGTTGCAGATTTACATAAAAAGAAAGAAAGGTGTATCTAAGAGTCAATCTATGGGAAATAAGTTATCAGACAGTTTAGTTAAATTACTGCTACCCTGCCTGGCCAGTGTGACTCAGAGGTTGAGTGTCGGCCCAGGAAGGATTTGCCAGTCCGGGCACATGCCTGAGTTGCAGGCTCGATCCCCAGTAGGAAGGCAAGTGGAGGGTAGCTGATTGATGATGTTTCTCATCTCATTGATGTTTCTATCTTTCTCCCTTCCTTCCCCTCTAAAAATCAATGAAAACATATTATAAAAAAATTACTGCTACTCTGGGACTCTAAATTTGACTTCATAAAAACAACAGAAGGTGGAAAACATTTAAATTATATAGCATTTGTTGTCCTGCAAAAAGAAAGCACACAACTTTTCTCTGAAAAATATCTCATTGTGTACCTCTTTCCCCCACCCACTTCCAAATTAAACTCAAGAGAATTTAATTTCAATAAGGTTTGAATAATTGCATTTCTATGAGTGCCTGAAATAATCACAAATTGATAATTATAGAAGCAAAACAAGTCTTAGATGAGTCTTAGGTTATAGACAGCTCATTATTTACCTAAAATATTCGTAGCATAGGAAGTATTTATCTCCGTCTTTTGAGATCTTGCTTCCAGATGTATCCTCTCTTTGGCTCAAATAAATTTTCATAAACATTTAAAAAATATTAGTAGCACAAGTGTTTTGTTGTCTAAAATGAGGACTTGTATGCTTTAGATACAACCATGCCAAAGGGGTGATAGAATTGCCATTCAGTTACATACATTTCTATTTGTCTCCCAGAGAAGGTTCAACAACATCATATGCATAGGTCTAATATTTAAGAATTTATATACGTATTGGTTAAGACCCAGTTATTCTGTATCATTTAATATGAAATATAACTTTTAAAAAACACTGGGTGTCCTGCCTTTGTCCCTAGAGAAAATTCTATGGTCCTCTTGTTAGAGTGATTTAAAATATGTATGTTGGATGTGACATTTTTGGTTGAAATAATTTCTCATTTCATTTGAGGAAATAGTTTAATACATATTAAGAGTGTGAATTCTAGTCAGTTCTCCTGGGTTCAAATCATGTCTTTGTTATTTATTTATTTTTATGTCCTCTCATAAAGCAGGGATGATGATAATAATTTTTATAGGGTTGCTTTGAGGATTAAATGCAATAATAAATGTAAAGTGTTTAAAACAATGTCTGGCATAGAGAAAACACTCAATAAATGTACTACTATTGTTTGACAGAAACTAGCCAATGAGCCCAGACATTAAAACACTCCTACTTAGAAACAATAACCCATATCATCAGTATAAAATTAGTATATCTCCTGCCTCCATCCAATTGAACTTAAAACTGTACTTCAAAAAGAGGGTATGAGAACATGTTTACCGGTTTAACTTTTCATTTGTAATGAAAATGTGCCTTTTATTAAAGCTGAATTTATTTTATATATAAATGGCAAAGACACACAAATAACCTATATTCATTGCCATGCCTGTTGTTTTTGTTTTTGCAAAAAACAATAGTTTTTTGTGTGTGTTTCTTTTTTTTGTTTTGTTAATCCTCACCCGAGGATATTTTTTTCATTGATTTTTAGAGAGTGGAAAGGATGGGGAGAGAAACAGAGAGAGAAACATCTATGTGAGAGAAACAGATCAATTGGTTGCTTCCTGCACACACCCTGACCAGGGTTGGTGATCGAGCCCTCAACCAAGGTACATGCCCTTGACCAGAATGGAACCTGGGACCCTTCAGTCCGCACATTTTTCTGAAACCTGCTTGCCCTTTGGGTAAGTTTTTAGTTTGGAAAACTGAGTTATGTCATCAGTTTAGGAAATAATTCACAGTAATCTATAAGTCTGGACCATAAGATAGTTCCCTTTGGAGGATTTAAAAGACCACGTACGTATTTATTTTTAAAGCCTTTCCCCCTAGGGGGCTGTGCTGTGGAGTTCACAAAGGTAAACAGTTCATGAACAGATTAGAGCAGGACAAATCCAAAAAAGACATAGTTTTCAAGTATACATTTTTTTAATCTCAGAAATTTTTGTTTTCATCTTTACTTTCCAGAAAAGGGGGACATAGATAAGTGCTTTAATTTTTATTATGAAGCTTCTGTTTTGTATTTGTTGTTTTTCCACTACATTTGAGCATATGAAATATTCTGGGGTTAGATGTCTGATATAATAGTGCTTAAAATGTTTCAAGTGATTTAATACTTATGAAAAATTTTCCTTGGTTTTTAAATTTTCCGCTTTCCAAAATGAAGTGCCTTTAATTGCTTTGCTCCCTCATTTAATAATTGGATAGAGCAGCATTTTATTACATAAATTTATAACTGATTTTTTTTAAAATTTTACTAGTATACATCTGTTTCCTCTCTGTTCAGACACACATCTAACTAAATCATATCTAAACTAAATGACGTATTTAAGGATATAAACCCTTTTGCATACTATACTGATAATACTTGCCAATTATTAGTGCCTATAATGTCCTGGGCCCTATTTGACAATTTCACAAGACACCTGCAATGTAAGATTTAGCAAACCAATATTACAGATAAGGTGATTGGACTCTGATATGTTAAGTGATTTACCTAAGGCAACATAGGAGACCAGGATTCAAAGCCTGGGTGTCTTTCTTCAAACACTGCCCCCCACCCCCAATCCTTTAGCCATTTTTTTTTTCCTTTAGCCATTTTATACATCCTCTTTCAACTGTACCACAGATAATATTTAACTTACAGATCATGAGACATGGATTAAAATTTAAGTTATAAATAAACCAATAATGACCAATGGATGACCAAATGCTGTAAATCTTCTATAATAATAAAAGCGTAATATGCTAATTAGACCGGACAGCCGAATGACCTTCCAGACGTCCTTCCGGACGAAGCCGGGGCTGCGAGGGCCGAGCCCCTTGCACAAATTTTGTGCATCGGGCCTCTAGTATTTATATAATGAGAAAAGGAAACGTTTAGCGAAATTCTTACACTGTGAACATCCTTTTTTATATTAGCATATGTTGTTCTGTTTTCCTTTGTGTCCTACCTAATTATTTCTGATGTAGGCATTTTCAGGACTTAAGCTATAAGTTACTGATTTGTGATCCTAGATTTGTATAGGCAAGACAGTAAAAAAAAAAATTAAAAAATAGAACTGTATAATAGGGGTGTTAAAGCCAGAGAGGAACAAGTGACAGAAAAGTTGACAGAGCACAACTCATTTGAAAAACCATGTTATGCCAGGAGTCATAATCTTGGTAAAATAAAAATTCAAACAATATATAATCAAATATTATGTAAATCATTGGTGGAATAAAATATTCCTTGGTATAGTATAAGAGCCACTTTTTTAAAATTCAGTGCTCTCTTCTTTTTAAAACTTAATTTTATTAAAATATTAGCTAATATAAAGTTTCTTTGTTACTTTAATTGAATTTCCCTGAAATAACTAAAATCACTCATCATCATAGTGGTAATTAACTTTTTATGTGTATAGAACTAGAGATACTTTTGTTTGTACAGACTTGCAGAAGTTCTGAGGATTCTCTCTGTAATGAGAGAAAATATACAAAATCTGTTCCATTTAAAGTTAGAAATTCTTACTAATTAATTTAGGAAGTCTTACTAATTATTAGCATATAAAGGGCCGTCAAAATTTCTTAATATTTGAAGTCTTATAATATGTGCAATTCCCAATTTTTAAATGCATTGATTTGAAGCTTTAAAGAGGACAGCATGCATTTTCTTCATATACTTTCACATAAAAATGCAATGTTTTCAGTAATGAATTAATGCAATGTTTTAAATAGTGGTTAAGTGCTCAGGTTAATTCATTAAAAAAAAATCTAGCCCTACTACAGCTTGATTACTGATAGTAAAAGTGTTTGGGGGTATGAAAGATTTTATTTTGTAATTTAAAATTAACTAATACAGGTTGTCTTCCCAAAAATGTATATACACTTTAACAGCTAATAGCTCAGTTTTGAAAATGAAATGTATTTTAATAAACACTGCCTTTATAATTATTCAAAATGTGTGTATACATTTTTTGGGGATATCCTATACTTGAAAGAATGTAATGTAGTTAAAAATACATATATTATTTAGGACATAAATAGAAAGATGTTCTACGTATGTTAAAATATGTTGGATTTCCTGCTAACTTTTTTTTTGCTAAAAATATCTTGGGCCCCAAAACTTTAAATAATATAACCTTAGTTTTCAGCTGCTGGATACCTATTCTTTTCCCATGGAATACATGGAATTACCTCTCATCTATTTTTGTGTTTTGTTTGTCACCTCACTTTAATACTATGGAGCTTTGCCTTTTCAAATTCCTTAACTATTTAGCTGATAATTTATAAATATCTACCACAGTATTTTATATATAGTAGATGTTTGATATTTATGGACTCGGGACATTAAAGTTAAAATTTACTTCTACATAACTTGTTCAATCTCATTTATTTAACTTATCAATTAAATTTTATGGTAGTAGGAGGTGAACATTTTAACATTTTCTGTATGCCTAGCAAAGTACAGTTTTAAGGAGTATGATTTTACATATAAGGCTACAATTATGTATATGGAGATAAGAACTGGAATCCAGTACCTGTACAGTCTTTACTAAATATGCATAAATGTTCCTACATAATCCTCATTTACTGTATTTCTTTTAAATTTTATTGAGAATCAAAATTGTTTAGGTTCTCTTTTAGAGTAAGATTTCTTAATTATTTTTCACGGTTATGTGTAACACTAGATTATTCAAAAGATTATGAATTTATAAAAGGGAGGAGGATAGATAGATAGACAGTATGAATGATTAGAGAACCTATTAAAGCAGCAGAACTTATTCACTGATTGCTCTGCCACAGAAATTAAAGCCTGCGTAAATATTGGCTTAAAATGGGAAGTTTCAGCTCATCACCATTTGGTTATATTTGGGGAATCAAGTGCTTAATTTTAGATATCTTTTCTATAAGTAAAAAAATGTAATGTTTCAACCTGAATATAATATTTTTGAATGGCAGTTTTTCTTCATCTCCTAATATGCATTGAAGTTAAATAAATTTTACTTCTATAACCTGAAATATTTTTGTCTTTGCCATATAAGCATAATTCCAGGAAGCCCTATTCTCTTACAAATAATTATTTTTCTTAAGCACTTAATGAAGGGAATACCAGTTTACACCAAACATTGAATAAGTTAAATAAACTCTTAATATTGATTCTTAGGAGTCTTCATAATTCATCAGCAGAATTATTTGTGTTTACTCAAATTCTATAACTAAAGATAATATACCTGAATCAGAAACTACTTATATCATTTTAATATTATCTTTTTATAATAACAAACTAAGACTTCAGTGTCAGACTACATTTTTTGTAAGAACTCAGGTGCTGGTCACTTACTTTAATAACCTAGAGATCTGATGGGACACTCTGAGCCGGACCATTTCCTTCAGCATCTAAACATAATTTTTTCTTAAACATGACACATGTGTAAGAATTGTGTTTGAGTCTAAATTACACAAACTATAAAAGGATACAACAAGAAATTTTAGAATAATTCTAATTTTAAATGGTGATTTAAATTAAAATTTAGTGGTTCAAAGATCTTATCATTAATAATTAACCCAGCACATAACTGTTACAGAAGTGTCCTAGCTATGGCTTTGTCAAGTAAAAAAGCATTAATAATGGGAAAGTTGAAGTATATGTCTGTTTTTCACTATAATTTTTTGGTAATGTATGCAGAATCAATGAATATTGCTAGATGACTTCAAATTATTTTATTAGGCTAAGGAGGGAGTAGAATTATTTCTAAGAAATTATTTTTGCTTTTTAAAACTACCATAGAAAACCTGAAACTAATATAATATGTTAACTATAATTGAAAAATAAAAAATGGTTTAATGAATAAATAAAACTACCATAGAAAATTATTAAAAAACAAACTGTTTACTCACTATGTGTTTTAATAGTCAAGGTCCACCTTTAAAGATTAAGTAAGTATTCATTCTTTAGTAGTATAGTATATCATAGTTCTTTGATTTGATGGCAGGAGCAAAGTGAAATACTTACCAAACATTATTGTCAAGAGGGCAATTGGCATCACAAATAATCCAACCAGCAAATCAGCCACTGCCAGGGACATTAGAAAATAATTGGTAGCATACTGCAGCTTTTTCTCCAGTGAAACAGCCAGAATAACAAGGATGTTTCCACCAATTGTAGGTATTATCAACATGATTATCAGAAGAGCTGCCCAGCGTGGCTTGTTTCCCTGTTCCTCACCAATCTGTTTCATTTCCTCTGGTATCGATTCTGTCTGTAATCCAGACCAGTTAGAAGAGATTAAGTGATCAAATGAGCTCTGCAAAATGAGCTCAGTAATTGTGCTTTGTTCAGATGTTCTGTAAGAGAAAGCCATTCGCTGTTTTTCTGTGATTTGATCCGATTCCAGGCAATGGTCAGCATGGTCAGTAAATAAACTGGTCATCTGCTTTTTTAAGGCATTCTTACCCATGCCAAATACTTGAAGCCAAAGTTGATTCCTTCCTTTCAGAACAATTTCAAGTTCTCTAAAATGAGAGCGCACATGCATCTGTCCATGTCTGTAGGTAAAGCCCAAGTTTAGTATTCTGTAGAGGCTCCCATTTCAGAAGGCTTAGTGAAAGAAAACAATAGCTGTAAAAAAAAGACTTTATTAGTTTCTCTTTTTTTTCCTTCTGTAGTGGTAGAGTTGTGTTAGAATTGGAATATCTGAGAGTTTTCCCTAGGTATAAAATATGTGGATTGTGTTATTTTATTTACTTTATAAAAACAGGACAAACACTTGAACTTAGTAGCCTTTCCCTTCACAGTAGGTCTCTTGTGCATTTGTGACAGTGCAGCCAGTTTCCATAAACATGTTCCTGATATTTCAGTGATTTAGTGATTTATAATAAAATACGAGTTGTTAACTTTACCTTAGAATATGTACAGAAGAATATAAACATCAAAGTACTAAATAGTTCTGAATGGAACTTTTTGGTACACACTAGCCAGCCACACACCTAGAAACACTCTCAGCCCACCTAAAGTGTAAATTTTTTACCAGCTAGAAATTTTTATTTTTCGGACAAGGCTTATCTTAATACTGATATAAATGCTGTTTTCATAAAGCATTTTAGGACTTCTTTAGTTTGAGAGAAGGGAAAAAAATACAGGTATTACTAGGATCCAAATAATTGTTTCAGTAATTTCATCTTGTAAAGAAAGCATGTCTCTGCAACAGATATTTTTTTCCAAGTGTATCACTTTTTGCCAGATTTGAACCAGTTTTTTGTTTGTTTTAAATAGTAATTTTTTTTTCTTAACTTTCTCAGTTTCCTTGGAAAGGAGGGGAAGCTAAGAGGAAGATTAAACCATTTATTCATAAAATCTACAGATCCCATATTAAAAAATTTCCATTTAACATTGGTAAATTTTTCATTTTGGTTTTTAAACTAAATAGAAATGAAAGATTATAGAAGCACAATTTTTGAAGAAAAAATATATTAACTCTATTATTTATTAAACACTTACCTCTTATTTGCTTGTTTCCGTTATCTGCTCAGTAGACCTGCTTGCTGCTGTGACTGAAGTCCTCCTCCCGTTGACTTATTCTGAGCCTCCAGCACTGGCACTTGAAAATAATGAAACTAATGTGTTGTATAGCTGTAAGCATGCCAAGGAGGTTATTTCCTCTTGGATATATTCGTTTTTAGAGAGTAGCAGCATTCATTATAATTAATAAAATCACCAGTGAAATATGTTGAACTAGTTCATGACCCTTATTCAAGTTATATTCTTAAGAGCTCTCTTTAATATTTGGGGAATTATAATAAACTCTGTTGTTTTAGCTTAAGATAGATTTGTTGTGTATTAACCCTGGGCTGTTTTTCCCATTTGAGGAAAAGTAAGACACAATCTAGAGATTGTAGAGCTTTTATTTCTGTGAAGAGAAGAGTCTGCCCTGTGAGCCTTATAGCAGTTTCTAGAATTCTAACTTGTAGCTGTGAAACAAGATTCTTACCCAGCTTTTTATGCCTTTGCTGTGGAACATAATTTGCTCTGGTTGCAGCCTTATATAGAAAAGCACAGGAAGGTCTGGATTCTACATGTATACATAAGTTTTAGCAGAAACTTTTTCATTGCTTATTTTTAAACAAATGGCCTCTGAATTTTAGAGTTGGTTCATTGACAGTTTTTGTTTTTCCACAGGTATGTTGGGGAAAGCATGTGATATGTAATGGAAATATATTTCTGCTTTATTGCAGAAAATGGATATTAAAAATCTTAGCAGCTATGTTATCTAAGTTTCTCATACTAGAACTTCAGCATTTTCAGTTTCCTTTTTTAAAAGATCATCATAGGTCACTTGTATTTTAAAATTATTTAATTACTTTGATTACTGGTAGTACTTATACCCTTTTACTGTTTCAAATTATATTTCTTAGTTTGTGTGGTAGTTACTGGAAAATACTTGGTTCATTTCAGTTCTACTGAGCACTTCAGATTTTATTAAATATTTGCTACTTTTTTAAAACTCAAAATTCAATATTTTAGAAAAAATATTTGCTAAGAATTTGAGGTAAAAACAAATAAAATAATACTCAAGAACAATCAGATGGATTTAGTGTGCCAGAATTTGTCTTTAGGAATATGGAAATATTTTTTAAATACTGTTTTATTATGAAATTACATTTTGGCCTCTGTGCTTACACGGGTAGATAGAGGTTTGCAAAACAAATGGCATCATATTGAAATAGCAGCACCAATGTATTCAATGAAAAGACTTGTATGAAGTAAACCTTCATTATTTGTGTTTATAGATCAAATTTTTATAAATATTCTGTATATTATAAAATACTAACCATTATTATTATTATTATTATACTTTGTCAATACTAACCCCTCCCACACACATTCACTCACTTTTTTAAAGGAATCTTAACTGAAAGTACTTAAAATTGGTACTTAGATTATTCTTTTTATATATATATATTTTTTTAATTGATTTCCAAGAGGAAGACAGAGAGAGAGAGAGAGAGAGAGAGAGAGAGAGAGAGAGAGAAACAGCAATGATGAGAGAGAATCACTGATTGGCCGCTTCCTGCACGCCCCCCACCGGGGACTGAGCCCACAACCCAGGCATGTGCCCCCGACCGGAATTGAACCCAGAACCCCTCAGTCCGCAGGCCGACGCTTTATCCACTGAGCCAAACCAGCTAGGGCAGTACTTAGATTATTCTTAATTTTTTTAGTTTAATGGCTAAGGAGCATAACTAATTATTACAACCACTTATTTGGCAACCCCGAATTATTAGAAGCATAGTTGAGAATCAAAGAAAGCAGAATAATAAAGAGATAAATAAAAGGGTAGGCAAATATCTCAGTTGGCAAATAACTAAATCATGCTCTAAAACCTCATTCGTATTAGATAGAAGGCAGTTTGTAAGTCCCTACTCCAGATCTTTTTTGCTGTATGCACACACAAAAACTATCTCTTCCCCTCCTTAGTGAAAATAACATTTGCACATGGTGGTAAATCTAAATATTACAAAAGAATGTTCAGTGATAAATTCACTCTTGAGACAGTTTTAATACACATGTTTCCCTGCCAAGTCCAGAGGAGAATAACAAATTAAAAATTGGACAAGCACTTTAATAATGGCAGACAGAGTCAACTGAAAAAAACAGGAATTAAAAAGTATAGGTATGTAGGTCTACTCAGAATAGAGACTTATAGCTCTCATATTACTCAGCCTTCCACAACGATATGTGATAAAATAATTGATGTCATAGTGGTAATTACCACACTTGAAAGGTTAAATCATCTTCAGCTTTTTTGTATGGCAGGAATATGTGACATACATTTTATTTATTTTTAATATATTTTTATTTGTTTCAGAGAGAGGAAGGAAGAGGGAGAGAGAGATAGAAACATCAATGATAAGAGAATTATTGATTTGGCTGCCTCATGCACGCCCCCTACTGGAGATCAAGCCCAAAACCCAGGCATGTTCTCTGACCAGGAATCAAACTGGTCTCCTCCTGATTCATGGGTCGATGCTCAACCACTGAGCACACAGTCTGGGCTGTAACATGCATTTTAAAAAATATTTCCTTTCAAAATGATATAAAGTGTTGTTCTTAAAGGTCGAATAACATTTCAAATATGTGAAAACTTCATTTGTGTGGAATTTCTCATTTACCAAGAACTCCAGATAAATTTTAATTAAAGTAGCTTAAAGGTGAGATTCAGACTCTAATTTAACAATAACTAAAAAATTTAATTGGTGCGTTTTTTCTAAAATACTGAATTTTCTGATGCTTTTTTAATTTATTGAACAAATTCTTTGACTTTATTTTTATTTTTTAAATATATTTTATTGATATTTTTACAAGAGGAAGGGAGAGGGATAGCGAGTTAGAAACATCGATTCAGCTGCCTCTTGCACGCCCCCTACTGGGGATGTGCCCGAAACCCAGGTACATGCCCTTGACTGGAATCGAACCCGGAACCCTTGAGTCCGAAGGCCGACGCTCCATCCGCTGAGCCAAACCAGCTAGGGCACTATCTTTGACTTTAAAAGATAGTCTACTATCTTTTATAGGCCTAGGAGGACAACTGATATCTGAGCCAAGGATATTTTTTTACCTCTCAAGCACCAACCATCAAGAAATTTTTAACAATGTGCACATTTTGTCCCTTACATATTCATTCATTTGTGAAGTATTCGTTTAGTTCTGTTTGCTGTGGAGATGAACAAGGTAAACATTTTCTACCCGTATGTAATTTATAAGCTTATGGTGATACAAACAAATCTATAATAATAAAAGCATAATATGCTAATTAGACCAGACAACCTTCTGGATGAAGCCAAGGCTGCAAGGGAAGCCGGGATCGCGGGTGCCTGCCGGCTGCCAGAGGAAAGCCTGGGTCCCGGGTGCCAAAGGGAAGCCAGTGCCAGCAGCCGGGAGAAGGAAGGCCTACTCTTGCACAAATTTCATGCATTGGGCCTCTAGTCTATATATAAAAGCCTAAGCGACCATTACGGCGGGAACAACCAGAACGACGGGTCGCAATGATGTGCACTGACCACCAGGGGGCAGACACTCAATGCAGGAGCTGCCCCCTGGTGGTCAGTGCGCTCCCATAGGGGGTAGTGCCTCTCAGCCAGAAGCCGGGCTCACGGCTGGCGAGTGCAGGAATAGCCGGGCTCACGGCTGGCGAGTGCAGGAATAGCCGGGCTCCCGTCTCCACGGCAGCGCTAAGGAATAGCAAGCAGGTGGGCGGTAAGGAGCAAGGGATCCCGGAGTGCTAAAGGGTGCAGGCTGGGCTGAGGAAAAACACACACACACACACACACACACACACACACACCAGTGCACGAATTTCTTGCACCGGACCCTCTGGTATATTGATAATTATAATACAGACAGGGTAGAGCTAAGATTAGCTCACTTCAACAAGGCCTCCTGCTTCCTTGCATTCGTCTGTGTTCCTAGAAGTCGCATGGCCCATGGCCATGTAGACCCCACATGCAATGGACTAATGAACTGCAGCTGGGAACACAAGTGAAGCTAGCCTGATGCTTGATTGGACTGTGCAAAAACAGAACAGAAACTTTGAGCAAACGGCAATAATCCTAGCTCTGCTAAAGACACAGCTACACTTCATCCATGGCAGGACAGAGGGAGAGGAGCCCTTGGAAACTCAGGGGTTTAATTCCACTCAAATAAATGCCACTCATTCTCCTGTGTCAGTCTCAGCAAATTCCTTTTCTCATGACACCACAAGACCACTTCCACTAGAAATCTGTGGGGACACAGAGGGTTTCCCACCAATAATAATATTATCTAAGAGATAACTGTTTATATAGAAAAGCTAAGATTTAAGGAGTGTCAGAATTATTTAAAACTAGTAGCCCTGCGCACGAAACTGTGTGCCAGTAGCTCTCTGCGGGGCCTGGCCGCTCCGCACCCACTGCCCAGAAGCTCTCCACGGCCCAGAGGTCCTCTGCAGCCAGGGTGGAACACTTGCCTCGTCACCGTGGCAACGAAGCAAGCATTCCACCAAGCTGCTCACACTGCCCACTCTCAGCAGCCGGCTCCGCCTCCCTCTCCCCCCCCACCCCCCCCGGGACTGGGGGATTCCAGCGCGGCTGAGAGGACTGGGCACCGCCATCTTTGTGATGTAGTGATGGTTAATTTGCATATTACCCTTTTATTAGGGTGACTGAAAGAGCGTCTAATGAAATTAAAGACTTGGTGTATTTTTTTTATTTTATTTTATAGGTATCTTTCCTTCTCTTGCCTTTCCTTGCCCCTCTCTCTTCCCCACTCCTTGCAGTTTGTTGAAGAAACCATGTCATCATTACTGTCATTTCCCACAGTATGGATTTTGCTGATTGCAACCTTATGTATAATATGTGTATGTTGGTCTTCTGTATTTTCTTTAAATTGATAGTTGGTTCAATTTCTCTCTCCTCTCTCTTTGGAGAGGTAGGGCTAACAATGTACAATAAGGTCTAATTGTTTCTTATTTTATGAAGTTTGTAGTCATTGATCATTGAGATCCATTAATTCATTCCAAGTTGCAAAATGATGATGACATGATTTTACCTTCTATTCATTTATTAACCATTACTTTTTTAAAGTTTCACATATACTAGTACATGCAAGTAAATGTTTGCATTCTGATCATTGCTTAGAAAGATTCTATTGTCCTTTTAGAGCTACCTGCTGAAAAATGGAAGTAAACAAAGAATATTATGGTTTGTACTTTTGAGGAGATTAAATGTCTAAGCTAATTTATTAAAGAATGTGTCCTTCCTTAACACTTTCCTGAAGAATGTTTCAGAGTTGGAACTGTTATTTGACTGAGAAATCTACAAGAATTTTTTATGTGCTTTTGAGTTTATAGCCCTCACAACCTATTTTAGTCTTTATGGTAATCAACTAGGTAAAGCTCCCAGTGTTTGTGTTCCAGGCAACATTCTTTTTCCTAAATCTCATGAAGTTGTCAATGCCCTAGTCTAAGTATAATTTTTAACAAGTGAGGATCATAAAGTACTAGTAAAATGTAGTTTTAAGATGCATTTATGATAAGCACTTTGCTGTGAATCTGTTTCCCCTGTAATATTCTGTCCTTGCTTAAAAAACAAGGGGCTAAGTGTTCTGTATGCCAAAATAAGAGTCCAAACTATAGCATACTAGTAACCAAATTCTGGTTCTGACCCAAAGACAAGTTCAGTTATATGTCTAGATTTCAGTGATTATAGTATAGTGTTATACTACTAGAGGCCCGGTGCACGAAATTCGTGCACTGGGTGGGGGCGGGGGGGGGGGGAGTCCCTCAGTCTGGCCTGCACCCTCTCACAGTCCGGGCTCCTTACTGCCCGCCTGCTCGCTGCTCCTTACTGCTCGGCTCGCTGCTCCTTAGTCCAGCCGAGGAGGCAGGAGAGGCTCCTGCCACCGCCGCTGCGCTCACCAACCATGAGCCCAGCTTCTGGCTGAGTGGCACTCCCCCTATGGGAGCACACTGACCACCAGGGGGCAACTCCTGCGTTGAGCATCTGCCCCCTGGTGGTCAGTGTGCATCATAGCGACCACTTGTTCTGGTTCTGCTGTAAAGGTCGCTTAGGCTTTTGTTCTATAGATACCACACCACCAACTCTCGCCAGCATGCATTAACTAAAGCAGATATCATTTTATGGATAAAGCAGTTAAGGTTCAGAGAGATGTAGTGATTGCCACTCTGTTAATAAATGTCTGCACTAGCATTCACATCTGGGTCTTTCTAATTCCAAGCCCATGTTCTCTCTACCACAGCTGAAGGCAAGGAGGAAAAGAGGAGGAAGGATAATTTAAGAAATCACTGTATTATTTCCAGTAAGAGATGATCTGGGCCTGAAACCTGCAATGGAAACAGAAACAAGATTTAAGGGTTTCACTTGACTTGGTAGCAGATTAGATGTGGGGAGTGAGGGATTAAAATGATTGAAGGTGTGAGTTTCTTGGGTATATAGATGAATGATCATGGTGGGAGAAGCAATTTAAGGGAGGCGTATTCCTTATTCCTTTTTCTGTATGTCAATTGAGGTGTTTGTAATGTATTTAGTTAATGATATTCAGTAGGTACTTAGAAATTTAGGGTGCTACTCAGATTATTTGGAGTCTGTTGTTGATTTTAGAGTGGGAGAGAGAAAGAACCATCTATCTGCTGCCTCCTGTCCTGACCGGGAATCAAATTGGTACCTCTCAGTGCATGGAATGATGTTCAACCAACTGAGCCACACCAACCAGGACAGGAGTGGTGAAGAGGATAATCTTAATTCCTGTACCATTGTGTTAATCATGTGGTACTTGCCTAATGAAAATTATAAATTCATAATTTTACCAAGGGACTACCAGAGATTTATGGCCACACCAAATTCCCATTGTGATGGACCCCAGGTTCTTAGAACAGTGTTTCTGCCTATATATGTATATTGCTGTACTTTTTGCTCCCCTGGAAAAGATAAATTAGAAAAAGGCACCATATTTTTTTTTAAGAGTTAGGAAGGGAGAGGGGTAAAGAGATAGAAACATCTATGAGAGAGAAACATCATTGATCAGCTGCTTCCTGCATAGCCCCTACTGGGGCTGGAGCCCGCAACCTGTGCAAGTGTCCTGACTGGGAATCAAACCGGTGACCTCTTGGTTCCTGGGGCAATGCTCAACTGTTGAGCCACACCAGCTGAGCAAAGACACCATATTCTTGATAGCATCTTGATTTATTAATATGATTTAACATTGAGGTTGCAGAAAATATTCAATTAAAAAATGGTAGTTAATAGCCAGTATGTTGAAAGAATGGAATTCATATGTGCAGTTTATGGTCGGATGATGTGGCAATGACTTGTGCATATGCCCTTGCACAATTCCTACTCTGTGGAAGGTTTGTACAAATAGTAACGTTGGCAAGATGACTATTAGCTACAAGCCAAGAAATTTTATTGAAATTACAAATCAGAACTTAGTTACCTGTTCCAGTGTGTATTGTACTTTTTAAAAGCAGCCTTCCCTAGACCTATATTTGCTCTCCCTACTGGGAACTTCAAAGCACATAAAATTCAGAGACACTCAGCCCTTATCAAGTAACACTGACAGGGACTTGTTAACTCTACCTTCTTTTATTATCTAGCTGAATTATAAATTAAGGGAGAAGAGGAACACTGAAGGGCTTGATTATTTTTCCCAGTGGTTAACCATTAAGCTTTGAAGCTAGTAGAAAATACTTGTTGGTTAAGTCTCTAAATATAAATTTAATTTGGCTCCCTTTGTCTTTTACTAAGTAATAAAATAAAAATTATTTTATTTTTAGTGCCTAGCACTGTGCTAATAATTTATGGAAATATAGAAGACACTCTCAGCTCTTGGCCCTTGAGACGTGTGCAATCTTGTTTGTCCGAGAATTTGGGTATCAAACCATGGACAGAGCTTTAAGTTCCTAACCTAATAGGAGTTAAATAAAAGTTAAATGCTGGTGCTGTCAACTACAGTTGCAGAATAACTGTCCAACAGTCTTTTTGGTGTAATATTACTTTAAATTTCATTTTTATTTCATAGGAACATTTCTCATTGAAGCCATAGAATTTTTGTTAAGTGGAGCAGACCTTATAGAACTTCTACTCCCATTCCTTTTTGCAGGGGAAAGGGACCCCAAAGTATTTGGTTAATTGAACCTTAATCTAAATTATCCCAACTATTTGTAGACAAAACAGGAACTTAAATATGGGTTTTTTACTCCATGGCTTCCTCTTATATAACTTACTATTTATCTCAATGTTCATATGCTATTACCATATTTTTAGTTATTTGCCCATTTGTTTTTTATATTATTCCTGCAGAATAGGAGAAAAAAATTATCTCTAATTACAGAAAGGAAAATGTAATTGACTTGCCTAATGTCATGTTTTAAAAAATTAACAAAGCTAGGACTAGAACCCAGATCTTGTTAGTATATTCCATATTGTTGCCGTTATTATTATTTCCAAGTTATTCATACTAGGAAACTTTGTCAAACTGAGAACATTTTTAAGAAAGGTTAATGGACTCTATTATAGGGGGAAATAATCCAACCTTCCCTTATAGCAAAATTCCACTTTTATAGACAGTTTTCATAACCTTGGCTCTGCTCCATTTGAAATTTGAATTTACTAATAGCTGGAGTTTAAGGCTAGAGAACAATTCCAGCATTGAATTATAGATTTGAATTGGTCTATAGGTGGTAACTGCTTTCATTCACAATGGGATAGTCTTTGTTTAAAATGTTATTGAAATGTAAATGTGGATAGTATTTTTTTTTTTAAATATATTTTATTGATTTTACAGAGAGGAAGGGAGAGGGATAGAGAGTTAGAAACATCGATGGGAGAGAAACATCGATCAGCTGCCTCCTGCACACCTCCCTCTGGGGATGTGCCCGCAACCAAGGCACATGCCCCTGACCAGAATCGAACCTGGGACCTTTCAGTCCAGGATAGTATTTTTTTAACAAACTTTATTGAAGTGTGATATACTTCTGAAAACGTGTTCATAATCATTGCCCTACAACTTGATGAATTTTCACAGCTGAATACACCTTTATAACTAGTACATAATTCAAGATCATTACCAGCCTGCCATAAACTCTCCTTACACTCTCTTCTTCTAGTTACTACCCCTGTCCTGCTACCCCTCAAGGGTACCACTATAACAAGAGTCGTTTAGAGGTCAGAGACTTCATTAGTCAAGGTTGTCCTGTTTCTTTTTTGCAAACATACGAAGATGACAAAAGAACAATTTCTCTACTTATCAACATAAAAGACAGAAAAATCAGAATTTTCTCATTATCAAAGATTATTTATTAGTTTAATATTCAGCCAGGATAATGCTGGGGGATTTAAATCTTTCATGCAGTTTTGGAAACATCCTAGAATCTCTATAAATGACGTCTTCTGAAACAAGACACAGAGAGTAAGCAGGAAATATAAGAATATGGGTGTAGAGCAAGAAGTGTGCGCCCCTCAGGTCCCCATGGTTAGTCCCGATTATGGAGGAGGCACCAGGAATGACTAATTCTGTGAGGCGGAATTGTGGTTGAGGAATCACTGATACATTCCTCTTTCTTTGCACATATTCTCTGAATATTGAAGATAGATTTCTAATATCAATAATTCTAATTCTGTAGATTTTTAATTCTTTAATTTCTGTGTTAAATATAGCTATTGTTTCTCATAACTTTAAAAAAATGGTTAAAATTCTCCCATCTTGATTTAAAATGTGTTATGTATAACACTGTCTTCACTTCCTCTGTTTCTTATCAGGACCCCTGAACAGTGCCCCAGCGTTGTTTCATTGTTGTCAGAGAGTTATAATCCTCATGTGCGTTATGGAGCTGCCATGGCCCTGGGCATCTGCTGTGCTGGTACAGGAAACAAGGTAAAGCCCAACAGCAATGGGATCAGTTCTTTCCTGGCGCCAGACTGTTTTCCTTCACAGAAAGGTTTATGTAACAGCTGTAAAAATACAAGAGTGGTGTGATCTGTAAGACTTGCCTCACAAAGCTTCCCAGAACTTCATTACTTTACTGTTCTGGATGGCTCAAAGCCATTTAAGAACAAACTACCACATTATACAGGTGGCTGTAGTGGGAAAAATGCTGTTGACTTTGGTTATTTTACATGTCTAATTTGCAGAATTAGTATTGTGGAAATCAAGGTTCTCGTATGAGGCCACCAATTCAGTTTTATTCCTTTGGTTTGATTTTTTGTTGTTCTTGTTGTTTTAATTTTTATTGAATTTATTGGGGTTGATTTGGTTTTAAACAAATTATTTTATTGCTATTTGCCTATTTTCTCCTCGTGAACTTAACCTGATATTTGTTAAGCCCTCCAAAGTGACAGAGTTAGGTTGGGCAAGTTGATGATTTAAAAACACAATTCATGAGATTCATAAAGAAATGCATTGTCATTGCTTAAATAACAAGTGTTGTGTTTTGTTCTTTTTTTCACAGCAATAACATATCAAATTTTATCTTTTATAACACACATGCCCATAGCTTAGTGAACTTTTCTTTTAATAGGGTTGGCAGGTGTGTGTGTGTGTGTGTGTGTGTGTGAGAGAGAGAGAGAGAGAGAGAGAGAGAGAGAGAGAGAGAGATTATACTACCAGAGTCTTTACATCAGAGGGAAGAAGTCAGTTTTTTACCATCTATTGTTCAAACTAAAATAAAACAAAGTATAGCTATTCATTTATTGATTGACTTCAGTAATTAAATTTTAATTTGCTTTACTTTTTCTCTAAGAAGGGTATTATTTTTAGATACTAAAACTTCTTCTAACCATATAAAGCATAATTGAAGCTAGGGATTAAAATAGGCATTTTTACTACATGTAGCAGGAATTGTGTAAAAATTTATGGCAACATCCCCTTCCAGTATCCTCAATTCTCTCTCCTTACCCTGCTTTATTTTTCTTCATAGCACTTATCACCACCTAACATATTTTTACACCTATTTTATTGATTGTCTGACTCCTCTCCACTGAAATGTCAAGTTCCTGGGAACAGTGTGTTCACTGCTAGAATCTAAAGTCAGACCTGGCACATAGTAGACTTTCAGTAAATATTTGTCACATGAATGATAGAGGAAAGATCATTTAAGGATTTGATGGTGAACAAGTTGGACATGGTCTCTGCCCTCACGGAGTTTAATTTTTTTTTAATGTTTTCATTTCTTTTGGGTGAGAAATTTTTATATGAGAACTAGAGGCCCGGTGCACGAATTCGTGCATGGGTGGGTGAGGGCGGCTGGGGGAGGGGCCCTGGGAGGTTGGTCAGCTGCAGTGTGCATCATAGCGACCAGTTGTTCTGGTCATTCCAGTTGCTTGGCTTTTATATATATATAGATGAATCTTCACTTTTATTAGAAATGTCGTTGGTTATATAAAGTGCAGTTTATAGAAATTGGCCTTCATATAAGTTAAATGTCTTACTAAGTATTTCCCCCCTCAGGTCTTTAATAGACATTTATGTCAAGCCTCATAAGTTAAATGTAAATTAGACTTTTGTTTTCTTTCCAGATTATTTTAAACTTAATATCTTGGAGCAAATCTTCTTTGAGACACAGCATCTGATATGTTAATTCAATTAAAAAATTTTATACAAGTCTGCTTTACTTCTAGTTTGTATGATCTTCATATCAATACATGTCTGAAATTTGGTGCTTTGGTTATTTTTGTTTCTTAAAAACCTGAAACATCTGTTTATGCTAAAATATATCTTTGATGTTATATCACACTAAAGGCCTGGTGCATGAAAACCGTGCGGGGGCGGGGGGTCCCCTCAGCCCGGCCTGCACCCTCTCACAGTCCGGGAGCTGTCGGTCAGACATCCTTAGTAGTGCCACAGACACAGAGGTGGGAGAGGCTCCCACCACTGCCTTTGTGCTCACCAGCCATGAGCCCGGCTTCTGGCTGAGTGGTGCTCCCTCTATGGGAGCGCACTGACCACCAGGGGGCAGCTCCTGCATTGAGCGTCTGCCCCCTGGTGGTCAGTGCATGTCATAGCCACCAGTCGTTCTGCCGTTTGGTTGATTTGCATATTAGCCTTTTATTATATAGGAGACCTCAAAAGCCAAGTTAGTGTCTTTAACTTGCAAGTTGGAAATTTGGTTATATTTTTATCATGACTACTTCATAAACTATATTGACAATATATGAGTTTGAAAAACTCTGCACACTGTCATTACAGTTTTTAATGAAGTGGGAGAAAGAAAACATCTGGTATGTGTAATATTGTTAATAGCTCTCCTTTTTAAATATATATATTTTTTAATTGATTTCAGAGAGAGGAAGTGAGAGGGAGATAGAAACATCAGTGATAAGAGAGAATAATTGATGGTCTTCCTCCCGCACGCCCCTTGTTGGAGATCAAACCCACAACTGGAGCATGTGACCTGACTGGGAATCAAACTGTGGCTCATGGGTTGACGCTAACTCTCATTTTTAAAAACAAATAAATATAGTCGTGCATCATATACTGATATTTGGGTCCTTAACATTAAAATGGAGCTGAAAAATTCCTATCACCTAGTGATGTCGTAACTGCCATCAGTAAGTGTGCCACACATTACTCTTGTGTTCGTGGTGACACTGGTATAAACAAATCTACTGCACTGCCAGTCATATGAAAGTACAGCACATACAATTAGAGTAGCAGGCTATACCATCTGCTCTTTAATGTAAGTGCTCTTTATGATGTTCACACAATGACGAAATCACCTAACTGCGCATTTCTCAGAATGTATCCCCAACATTAAGTGGCATATAACTTTAAATCCACATCTAAAGAAATCTAACGTCATTTTCCAAAAAAAAAAAATTCAATTTATTCTTTCTTTCCTTGACCTTGGAAGAAATAATATTTGAGAAATTGCATACGTATTAAGAAATAAATTTGATAATCTTGTAAATCCCTTTTCTCTTTTCCTCCAGGTTTATACCTAAGAACCTTATAAGGGATGTTAAAAAGTGGCACTTAACAAAGGATGTTAATGTTCTACAGGGTGTTAATAAGTTACTATATGAGGAAAAGAGTTCTTGGTAACATTACTATGGACAAATACTGGGAAAAACAAAAGTTCCAGTGGTTTCTTTAACATCCCACATCACTTTATGTGCCTGGAGCTTTTGTACATTCCTAGAACCTTTGATATGATATATACATTTGAATCTGTAACAGGAGGTAATATATAGTATGCAGGAACTCCCAGGCATATTTAAGCAAGAAATCCTTTTTTCATAGTATTGATCACATTCCGAAGGATATGATATTGAGGAAATCCTGGTAAACAGTTTGGAAAGTCCCATTCATTATATGTGGTCTTGTGAAGTATAACCATGAAATCAATTCTAGTCCTATTTTTAAATTTTTTACCATGCTACTAGCAAGTAAACTCTTTTTTGTTTTAGAAGTTTATCTTTGTTTTTTGTTTTGATTTAGTGGGGTTTTTTTTTTAGTTGATTGTGTTTTACTTTATCTTTATTGTTGCAAGTATTACAGATGTCCCCCCATTAACTTCCTCCACCTGTTCCCACCCCATCTTGTAAAATTACCTAAGACATTGCCATACCCTGGTATTTGAAGGAAGTTGGATACTTAATACAGGTTTTGGAGTCAGACTGACCTCAATTTGCTACTTATGTGACTTTGGGCAAATTACTTAACATTTCTAACTCTCAGTTTCTTTGTTTATAAAGATTATTTGGTGTTGCTATTGTTATTTTGTTTTTGTTTTATTTTTAGGTTTAAGAGGATTATCTAGGATAACATCCATAAAATACCTACCACTGTGCCTAGGAAATAATGGGTGCTTTATCAAACATTAATCATTTTCTCTTTCTTTTTGACCTCTTTTACCTCAAAACAGGAGCAGTCGTGTTCTACAAGCTTCCTTTTCACATGCCATCAGTTATATTGAAGCTTAAAGCATACTCTGTTCTGAACTGTGCATCCAGTTTGTCTTAAATTAACTTGTTATTACAATGTCAGATGAAGATAGTTAACTTAGAATGCCGTAACTAATTTGTAAACCCAGCTATATGAACTTTATTTAAGGGTTGTTGTTTTTTAATGCTTTCAGGAAGCAATTAATTTGCTAGAACCAATGACAAATGACCCTGTGAACTATGTGAGGCAAGGAGCTCTCATAGCTTCGGCTCTCATCATGATCCAGCAGACTGAAATCACTTGTCCAAAGGTGAGCAAACAAAACGAGACTCTAGAATACAGCTGGTTCAAGCTTTCCTTTAGGAACTTACCTCCTTTTGAGGACATTTTTACCTCAAATGTGGTGAACACTTAACTCATAGAAAGCCAAGAGATAGGAGAATGGGAAAACTTTAAATATATAATACTCTTTAAATGCATTTCTTGCAGATTTATGGTCACTTTGTTAATTCAACTGTATAACCATACTTGAAAAATAGAACTCATGAGTTCACGAAATCATAAAAGTCAACTTTAATTTTGTCTCCTTTACTGTCCTTTTAAAATCTATTCAGTGAGATAACTTGTTCCTCTGATACAGGATGTAGTTAAACTCAGGCAGTACATACAATTTCAGTTTAGAAATGACATTGCCCTCTTGTGTAATCTCTTGGACAGGATTTCAGATGACTTCAGGACAGCTATCTTTTCCCTCTTGACCCACATCTGTCCAAAGAAACACCCCTGCATATGTTGCTCTTCTATGTAGGTGGAAGTATAATAGCCTTTCAGTGCAGCTTTGCCTGCTCTTCCCTTTGTCTCTCTCATCCTCTTTCCCTCTCTATTTCCCTCCCACCTTCCTTCTTCCCTACCATCCCCCGCTAGTCCCTCAGTCAATAGCTAATGCCTCTCACTTTATGTGCCAGATGTCAGTGCACAGTGACTGCTGTTCATATTAAGCAGTCCATGTGGTCCCTCTGAAGCCTATTTTGTTGAGAAATAGAAAATGCATAGGTCTTATTTACATGTGCTAACAATTACCATGTTTGATATATATTAAATAGATGTGATAGCTAGTGCAATAATTTCAGATCTTTTCATTCTTAACTTAAAATTAGGGCAGTTAACAGCCTCATATTAATTCTGCTCTCATATGAGAAGCAGTCAAAAAATTGACAACAGAGAAAAACAAACAAACATTAGTATATTGTCTTTTGCCCTATCAAGCAGATGTTCAGCATCATTCTTTTTTTTCTTTTTTTTAAAATATATTTTTATTGATTTCAGAGAGGAAGGGCGAGGGAGAGATAGAAACATCATTGATGAAAGAGAAACATTGATTGGCTGCCTCCTGCACGCCCCCTACCGGGGATTGAGCCCGCAATCCCAGCATGTGCTCTTGACCAGAATCAAACCCAGGACCCTTCAGTCTACAGGCTGATGCCCTATCCACTGCGCTAAACCAGCATCATTCTTTTCAGCAAAATAGGTTAATATGAGGGATGGGGATAAAAGAGAAAAATTTCCAGAACTCCTTGATTATTCATTCTTATTTTATGGAACTTTATTTAATAGGTTTCACTTTCTGAGCAGTTACTATCATTTTTGTTTCATTTTCAGTGCTTCTCTCTTTGTCAAAATTTTAAGACATCCAAAAATTACATTATTGCAGATAGAATCAGTCTTCTCATCTGTTTTAATCATTGTCTTCTAGAGCATAAACATTTTTTCACACAGGCCACATTTCTTTCTGGTTTTTGTTTTAAATATAGCAGTTATGAATAGCTTTTGCATTTTTTATTTTTGCTTTTGACCTTCTGCTGATCTTTATCAGTTGGAGGTTATCCAATTGAGTAATATAGCACTAGAAGAAGAAAGTTTAGGCAATGGAATATACTTCCCCTAATGGTAATAAACAGATATTTATTCACTTTGACCTCACATGTCAGTTGCACATTATTTGTATTGTGAACAAGATGTTTACCATCTTCCCATTTCTACTGTAGGATGATTTTTGTTTATTTGTTTGTTTGTTTTGGTTAATCCTCACCCAAGGATATATTTTCCCATTTATTTATTTATTTTTTTAGAGAAAGTAGAAGGGATGGGGGAGAGAGAGAAAGATCAATGTGAAAGAAACACATCAATTGGTTGCCTATGGCATGTGGCATGACCAGGGCCAGGGATTGAGTCTGCAACCAAGGTACATGCCCTTGACCGGAATTGAACCCTGGACCCTTCAGTCCAAGGGCTAAAGCTCTCTCCACTGAGCCAAACTAGCCAGGGCATCTGCTGTAGGATTTCATAATCATAAGCTCTGTACCAATAATGGCAGAGTCCTTTGGAATAGGGAGTGATTGGGTAGGGGAGACTGTAGTTTGAGAAAACATTCAACTATTTATTCTAATAAATAAAACTTTTTCATTTTTAGAAAAAGTACAAAAATTCAGCAGTTTAAATAATTAGTATTTTTAAATCATTCTATAAAATATTGTTGAGCCAAGTCTTATTAGCTCATGTAAATACATGGGGTACACTTCCATCCTCAGGTTGTATCACAATCTTGGGTATTGATTAAGAATGTTGAAATACAGTAACAGCTAATTGTCCTTGCCATTAATATAAACTCAGTGGGGAAAGTCAAGTTTGTACCCCCACAGACTACAAAAACAAAACTGTGTATGCAGTATAAAAATCAAATGTTCTTTGCTCTGGCCAATGGGACTCAGTGGTTAGAGCATTAGCCCTTGCACTGAAAGGTTTGATTCCCCGTCCTGGATTGCAGGATCGATCCCTAGCCCCATGGGGGTGCATGTGGAAGGCAACCAATCTGTCTATCTCTCTTACATCAGTGTTTCTCCTCTGTCTCTCTTCCCCTGCCTCCCTCCCTTCCACTCTGAAAAGCAATGAAAAAATATCCTGGGGAGTGGAGAGATTAAAATTCTCATTGTTTTCTGCTATTAACATGTGATAAAAAGCTTTGTGGACTATAGTTTCTATCATTTCTATCTGATAATTGCTAATAAGACAACATTGACAGTTCATTTGGAGTGGTATGTAACATTTTGCTGAAAAGAAAAAGCTGTTAACAAGCTTGAATAGAAGTTTTAAAGGCTGTAAACCAGTACATGCAATAAAGTGGAAACACCTTGAAATATAAAATTAAGTGTTAATTTCATCAAAACTATAGACCCTCCTCAAAAGAATTCAGAAGGAACATATTTCAGATATTTTGTGAGATTTATAATTGACATTTCCAAGGAAATATTTTTTTGTAATCAGGATACAGGTCACATTCTTTTACAGAATGCCATCTTAACACTTAGCTCTAAATTGTAGTTCTAGTTGAAGTAACTCCAGTACATCTTTGCTTTTCCTCTGCCAGTTTTTGCTTGCTCAGTCTCACAAACATATACCCAGCAACATGCATACATCCTGGGTGATTACAAACTCAATTTAGGAAGCCCTTTGACCAGAGGCTCAGAACTATTTAACTAGAATAATGTCCTTTGGACATAAACAGGAATAGGTCCTTGGAGCTGTTTTCTCCCAGGAACCCAACTCTGCTTTTTATGACGGATCTGACTTTTGTTTTTTCTTGTGACATGGAATCTATCTTTAGCAGTTATTTGAATGTGTATATAGAATCAGATAAAAATACTAATGTATAAGAATGGATCTCATGCTCCTCCTCGCCTAATACCATCTGTCCTCTGGTCTGCTATAAAGAAACTTCACCCACCACTGAGAAGATACCCTTTCTTGAAGTAGAATTATATTTGGTCAAGCTTGATAAGCTTTTAAGGTTCTAAAATAAACCCCAGTTCGGGTAGATTAGGCTTTTGTGAGCTATCATGGTAACCTAGAAATATTTCTGTAGAGAAATGTGTGAACTTTTTTATATGATGAAATTATAATCTTATATGGTAATATTTTACAGCATAACACATTTGTAAATAGTAATCTATAGTATACTGTTGCCTTAAGATAGGGACCTGAACTCTAACAGTGTAGGTAGTAATATAAAGAAAGGGCTACAAGCAACTACCATGAGCAAAATATTAATAATAAAATTGAGAAGGAGCTGAAATTATTTGGGATATTGATAATGGGGAAATCATGAAAGCACTGACAGAAATATCTTGAAAGAAGAATAAAGAATTTTTATTTTAGGTGTGTTGAGTTTGATATGATAGTAAGTCTGCTGGATTTAAGATGAGAGCATAGCAAAAGAGTCAGAACTAAAGAAAGAGATTTGGAAACTAGCCACAGAGAAATTTTAAAAGTGCATAGCTCTTATCTACAATTCAAAAAGCTCTAAAAACTAAGAGGTTTTTTAGTTTTTAAGGACTCATTTGGCTGTAAAACCTGACCCAATCAATATGAACTCATTTGTAACCTTTATTCTGTTTAGTGTTAATATTCAAGCATTTTGCTGCTTCAGAAACATTAATTTGTTTTATTATGGGACATTGTCTCCACACTATACTCTGAGTATTGCTTAATATATAGTGCATGCACCATGTTAGCTTTCTAAATTCTGAATTCCAAAATTCATCTGGCCTCAAGTACTTCTTGGAAAGAATTAGAGACCTGTAGTTTAAGTCATAACAGCAGATGTAATAGAAAGAGAAAAGGAAATAAAGGAAAAAACTCCCAAACTGATCCCTCATGGGCAGCTACAGTTCTATATTCAGGAAAATAGAAAAAAAAATAGAAAAGACGAGATATAGCCAGGTGATGAGTACCAGCAAAAATGACTCCCAAGAAACTTCATTCCCTTCTTCCCATTCTTTATTTTTTCTCTGACATCTAAGAGTGTTTTCCCTCCAGTAGTATAAGGTTTAGAGTTTAAAACAGGGTGAATATTAAAAATTCATTAATTTGGAGAAGGTAGATTTAACTGTCTCTTTTCTGTGAGATTATAATACTAGAGGCCCGATGCACGAAATTCGTGCCAGGGGCTCAGCCCCCACTGCCTTGGCGGCTGCCGCTGCCTCAGCCCCCACCACCGCAGCTTCATCCAGAAGGTGTCCAGAAGGACGTCAAGTCTAACTAGCATATTACACTTTTATTATTATAGATAAGATGGGAAATTAATGTGATTCTTTTCCTACAAACTCTTTCTTATATGGGGGGGCATACTATTCATAATAATGAAATTGAGTCGGAAAATCCTGATTCTAGCCCTAATTGCAGTTAGTTGTTTGTGATCACAAGTAAGCCAGTAATTTCACCTATTTTACTTTAGCTTTCACATTTGTAAAATAGAGGGAGTACACCAGATGATCTTGAAGTTGACTTCCAAATTTAAGATATTATCCTAACCTACAAAAATAATAATAATTTATGAGGAATCATAATAATGAGATTAAACTACTGCTACATAAGTAGTAAAATGTGAAGAAAAAATTTTAAGTGATTAAATACTAGTTTTTTAAAGTAGTATACTTAATATTAATTAGATAGCCCATTATGTATTTGCATTGATTTTTTTTAAATCCGTCTTTCAGTTCACCAGATGTTTTCCTATTGTTTTAGGTGTAATTTTATATTTAAATTCTTCCTTATAATGTACATACTGTGCTTTGTCCAGTATTCCTTTTTATAAGTTCTTAAAATATTTTATAACATTCTTTACAACATAAAATTTCCATCCTATATAAGGTAACATAAGTGTTCATCTAAAAGAAGTTCACAGAAAAGGAAACAAAAAGAAAGAAAAATAAATGAAAGAAGTTCAGAATCAAAGGAATTTGACCTGCTGAACCAGAATAGAAGCATCAAAACTTAGACTTTTTAAAACTAGAAGGGACTTTTGTGATGATCTAATCATGCTGGGTTTTATAGTTAGAAAAAGTAAGACCCAGAGAAAGGAGTAGCTTACTAATGCTCATGTGCTTGGTAGTGGCAGTTAGTTCATTGTTTTTCCATCACATTCTGTTGCTGCCTATGAATAATAACGAGAACCATGTTTAAGGAATATAATTTTTTAGCTGTATTTAGGTTACAGAGATAATAGAAGGACTGGTAGGATTCTGCCTCTGTATGGTAAGAGCCATGCTTATTGAACTATAAAATGCCTTTTATACATCTTTTTTTTCCATATAATCCTATAACAGCCATGTAAGGTAGATGCTGTGATGTCTGTAGCGATGAGGAAAAACAGACTCGGAAAAGCTAAGTACTTACCCAAACAGCTTATTAGAGCAGAGGTATTTATAAGCCAGCATTGTCTGATTCTATATTACTCTGCACTATCACAATGTGGCCTGCCAGGCCAAGATGAATGAAGAAGGGAAGAGATCTGAAACTATTTCATGCATATAAAGTCATCACATTAGGAAGCTCAAATTCAGTATATTCTGCTTTGGGCAAATGTGGAGAGCTCCATCATCATGTTCTTCTTGAACAAGCAGAATTCTTCCTGGGTACCTATCATTTGAAAAGCACTGGTGAGAAAACAGAGAACTGTAAGATGTGGAAGAAGTCTAAAATAGTTCACTTATTGTTATCCAAATCGTTTTAAAGGAATCACAAATACATTAAGAACATAATTTTATGAGTATTATTTTCTAATTATAAAAGTCATATATTAAGTTTAGGAAACACAGAAAAGAATAAAGAAGCAAACAAAATTACCAGTAATCCCATCCTAAATGAGTCAGCACATGTTTGATTTTAGTGTGTTCCTTTTCTTTTTTTTTTTTTTTTTTTGTTCCTTTTCATAAGAGTAATTATTGTGACATGTCCTCAAAAAATTTGTGTTTATGCATAATGAACCTTTGCTGTATGTGTGAATATACTTAATCCAAAATATACCTCACACAACTTCACTGAAGGGTAATTTACTTTAGGGTAGACCGGAAGGACCATGCCTGTTAAGAAATCTGTAAGGTTGATGGTAAGCAGAATAGCTGTAATTCACAGTGCAATGAAAGCCTTACTGTTGGATTCAACATTCCTTTGAGCCTGAGTCATTGACTGTGGAATGAGGACTCAAAACAGAACTGGTGCTCCCACACCAGAAAAGTCATAACACCATAATTTCAACCATAGAACTATGTTGCCTTCAAATATGGTCCATATTCCTCTCTTTGAATGTTGTGAAATTCAGGACTCAAATTTCATTACCAATTGAGCAACCTGTTTTTTCCTGCTCTAAAATGACACAGCAAATGAATAGAATCCTATCTAATAATAGACAAAGATTGAAATTAACCGTACCTCCGATACGGCTCCCATTGGCTAATCAGCGAGATATGCAAATTAACTGCCAACAAAGATGGCGGCTAATTTGCATACTGCAGGCAGATCCCGCTGCCCCGCCCAAGGCGAGATCCTGGCCTGCCGTGTCTTGGGCGGGGTGGGCAGGGCGGGCAGGGTGAGCCGCAGGGTGATCCGTGAGAGGGCACAGGTTGGGCTGAGGGACCCCCCTTCCCTGCCATTGCACAATTTTTTGTGCACGGGCCTTCTAGTTAGTCTATAATTCTTTCTCTTATTCCTTCAGGTGAGTCAGTTTAGACAACTGTATTCCAAAGTCATCAATGATAAACATGATGATGTCATGGCCAAGTTTGGTGCTATTCTGGCCCAGGGAATATTGGATGCAGGTAAGTGTTTTTAAGTCTTCCAGATATATTTATCGGTTTACACTAAGCCGAATAAAATAACTGTGTGATGTGGTAGAAATTGAGTCTGGGGTAAATTATTCATAGAAATAATTTAGCAGAGTGCATACTATGAGGATTTGAATCCCATTGCCTTTACAGTACTAGCCATATGATCTTGAGAAGGTATTTCCCTTTCTCTATGTCTGTTTTCTTGTCTTGTAAAGTCTACCTCATAGTATGTAAGAATAAAAAATACATGTAAAGCAATTAGAACAGAGCCTGTCACTTACTAAAGTGTTCAATTAGTGTTGGTTGTCTTTTTTTTCAATTGTCTTAGTATATATTAGTTTTAAACAAGTTGAAATTGAAAAAATTTGGAGGAAAAATTATGTTTTAGACAAATTCTAGCAACCAAAAATGCCTATCTCTATAGAAAGAAAGTCTAGTTTTACCCTGAGTTCAGTTAAAATATGCCACTTTCAGTCTTAGAGACCCTAGATAGCTCACTGGCTAATTCCAGCAACTCCATATTAGATTTTATAAACTGTACTCTTAAAATAATCACCTAATGCTTCCCTATTACAGTACTTAAAAATCTTTATTATTGCCCTCCTAAATTCATGTTAATGGTTTCTCTTTCTACAGGTGGTCATAATGTCACAATCTCCTTACAGTCTAGGACTGGACACACCCATATGCCTTCTGTGGTTGGCGTCCTTGTCTTTACCCAGTTCTGGTTCTGGTTTCCTCTTTCACACTTCCTGTCATTGGCTTATACCCCTACCTGTGTCATTGGCCTTAACAAGGACTTAAAGGTATGTTTGTGAGACCTCAGTTTTATAGTGTATCTTCACATTCTGTTCACTATCTACTCACAAATATTTTCATGAAATTTTAAAGATGAGTTAGTACCCATCAGTACATATTTCGCCCTAACTGGTTTGGCTCAGTGGATAGAGCATTGGCCTGCAGACTGAAGGGTCCCAGGTTTGATTCTGGTCAAGGGCATATACCTTGGTTGCGGGCATATCCCCAGTAGGGGGTGTGCAGGAGGCAGCTGATTGATGTTTCTCTCTCATCAATGTTTCTAACTCTATCCCTTTCTCTTCCTCTCTGTAAAAAATCAATAAAATATTTTTTTTTAAATAAGATATTTCCCCCTTAAATTGAATCATCACCTGTTGAGTAGAATGTGTTGGTGGAAATTTTAAAAATTAATTCTTCTTACTAACTTTGTAACCTTAGGTAAATCAATTGAGAGGGAATGGTGAGGGAGAGGGCAAAATATAAAAACATGAAAAGGCTTTATAGATTACTCTGATGAACCTTATTAAAAATCTGGGAGCTATTGGATGATTTCATGCAGATAAATAATATGATGAGGTTTGCATTTTAGAAACATCATTCTGGTATCAATGGAAATTTGTTATAATAATCTGGGCAAGGAAGAAAAGGACCTAAACTAAATCTTAATAAGAAATGAAGGTTAATATGTTTTTATTTATTTCAGAGAGAGGAAGGGAAAGGGAGTGGGGGATAGAAACATAATGATGAGAGAGAATCATTGATATGCCTCCTGCATGCCCCCTCCCCCCGACCCCCCACTGGGGATTGAGCCCACAACTCAGGCATGTGCCCTGACTGGGAATTGAACTGTGATCTCCTGGTTCATGGGTTGATGCTCAACCACTGAACCACACTAGCTGGGCTCATCTTTTTTTTTTTTTTTTTTAATGGGGCTTGTGCTTGGGTCTTCTCAGTTCTATGGCTCTTCAATACTTTTTACTCTTCCATCCTCTCAGAGACCTGTTTGACCCTTAAATAATTTTATATCTGGTCATTACTGTTAAAATGTTGTATTAGGTTTTTAGAGTGGAAAAATTTTAGGCAAAAAGAAAAAAAAATGGCTGATAGAGATTATTTCATTGAATTGATTTTTTTTTCTATATAGCTGTTCAGAAAATTATCCTTTAAGTGGTTCAGTATTAAATTACTCAGATGTGTAAATATTGGGCAGTTTTATTTCTCAGAACAAGAATCTTGGTTTCCCAGTCCCTAACCTTTAACATGTGGTTAAATATATTGTAGAATCTTTAAGGACTTTTTCCTCTGACCCATAATTTTATGATCTCTATTTCTATTCTATATATACACTGAGTGGCCAGATTATTATGACCACCTGACGTTTGTAGGCAAATTAGCTATAATTTCGCGCTGAAGTTGCTAGAGGGCCAGATCATTATAAATGTCTGAATAGCACAACATACCTAAGTATCATCGCTGATCAGATTCATCCTATCATGTTGATGGCGTATCCCAATGAAGATGGCTTCTTCCAACAAGACAATGCTCCATGCCACGGTGCTCGTACTGTGCAGGAGTGGTTTCAAGAACATGAGGGAGACTTTACCTTGCTTAGGTGGCCCCCATAATCACCAGATCTCAATCCAATTGAGCATTTGTGGGACGAAGTTAAAAGAGCCATCAGGCAGCTGGTTCCACAACCATCAAATCTCACAGAACTGGACAGTGCTATTCATCAGGCCTGGTGTCAGATTCCTTGCATCACCTTTCAACATCTCATGGAGTCAATGCCAAGAAGATTCGCCACAGTATTGATGGCAAAAGGTGGCCCAACGAAGTACTGATGGGGTGGTCATAATAATCTGGCTGGTCATAATAATCTGGCCATTCAGTGTGTGTGTGTATATATATACACATCCACACACACTAGAGGCCAGGTACACGGATTCATGCACCTGGCCTGGAGTATGCATGAAAGATCTTTGGTTAATCTCTTCCCACCCTCCCCCCTCTCCCCTTCCTTCTGAGATTCATCAGTCCTGTTCCATGTTTCCGTGGCTGTGGTTTCTGCTCCTGCGTTGAGTGTCTGTCCCCTGGTGGTCAGTGTGTGTCATAGCTACTGGACGGTTGGACGGTCGCTTAGGCTTTTATATATACATATAGATATATATATATATTTTTTTTTCTAATTGATTTTAGAGAAGAAAGAGGGAGAGAGACAGAAACATCAATGATGAGAGAATCATTGATCAGCTGCCTCCTACATGTCCCCTACTGGGGACCAAACCTGCAACCTGGGCATATGCCCTTGACTGGAATTGAACCTGGGACCCTTCAGTCCGCAGGCCAACACTCTATCCACTGAGCCAAACCAGCTGGAGCATCTATTTCCATTCTTTACAATGAAAGTGAGATGGAAAGACAAGATTTCTTGTCCCAGTATATATGATGCTTATGATCATTCTTTATCAATGCAAACTGGGTAAACAGAAAAATTAAGACCAGAGAACTTTAAACCTGGTCAATAAGTGCTGTGAAGCTGATTTTTTCATGAGGCTCATGTTAGATTCTTATAAGGTATAATTATGTGGTGTAGAAATTGTATACAAACTGGTATAGGTTTTTAATGTGGTACCGGAAGGGATATAGAAGTTATGTATGCAGGCTGGATAATCAGATAACACTTTACAAAAGAGGTAACAATCTGATGCTCACACCATAAGTGGGATTTAACCCACTGAGCCAGGTTTATGGTCAGTAAAGATGAGATAAAGGGATGCCTGGATTGAAACTTCTGGCATCCCTTTACATTTGTATACTTGTTAAGAGCATATAATACTTAAATCTTTATTTTGATTATTTTAATGGAGGAGGGAAATTCTTTTATTTCTTCAGATGCCGAAAGTTCAGTATAAATCAAACTGTAAACCATCCACATTTGCATATCCTGCCCCACTGGAAGTACCAAAAGAAAAAGAAAAGGAAAAGGTAGGTACTTTGTTACTTCAAACAGCATTTGTACTCAATATATAGGAGCTACTTAGTGTTTTACTTGGGTTTGTTTTAAATATTTTTTAATGTTTTTATTTATTTTAGAGAGACAGAGGAAGGGGAGGGAAAGAGAGAGAGAGAGAGCAAGAAACATCGATCAGCTGCCTCGTGCACACCCCCTATTGGGGATTGAGGCCAAAAACCCAGGCATGTGCCCTGACCAGGAACCGAGCAAATCGAATGGGCGACCTCTCGGTGCATGGAATGTCGCTCAACCAACTGAGCCACACCAGCCGTGGCTAAATTAAATTAGATATTTTTAAAGTAATGCTTCTTATGGTAAAATCTAATATACAGGACTATAAAGTAAAAGCCCTTTTTCTCTCCTGATTATTCAAGTCCCATATTGCAAGAATCACAATTTGTGAATTTTTTCCAATGTTTTCTCTGTATATATCATTACTTTTCATACCACAAAATAGAATTATTCTCTACATACTGTTCTGCTTCTTGTTTTCACTTGAACAGTTTATCTTTAAAACTTTCAATCCGTCTGAATTCTATATTTTTCAAACTTCAAGCCGTCCTTTTATGTGTATATTATTATTTGTCTTACCAGTTCCTTATCTGGTAGACATTTAAGGTTATATCTAATTTATCACTGTTACAAATGAAACTATAATAACAGTCTTTATACGTATACTAGAGGCCCAGTGCACGAAATTCGTGCACAAGGTGGGGGGGGGGGGTCCCCTCAGCCCAGCCTGCACCCTCTCCAATACAGGACCCCTGAGGGGATGTCTGACTACTGGTTTAGGCCTGATCCCCAGGACATCCCTCTCACAATCTGGGACCACTGGCTCCTAACTGCTCGCCTGCCTGCCTGCCTGATCGCCCCTAGCTGCCTCCTCCTGCCTGCCTGGTCACCCCTAACTGCCCCCCCTGCGGGCCTGGTTGCCCCACGCAGCCTGCTGTTCGGTTGTTTGGTCGCCCCTCACTATAACCCCCCTGCCGGCCTGGTCGCCCTACGCAGCCTATTCGGTCGTCCGTTCGGTTGCGATGGTTGCTTAAGCTTTTATTATTATAGATATTTGTGCACATGTACAGTATATATCTATAGGTTAAGACCTTAGATGTGGAATTACTTGATCAGAAATAATGCACATTATTTATTTTTATAGGTATTAACCAAATTTCCTTTCAAAATGCATATAACCAATTTGTACTCCTACCAACAGTGTATGAGGACACGTGTTGACACATGTTAAATCAGACTTTGGTGAATTAGCTGCAATTGCTCCAGAAGTTTTCTCAGTAAAATTACCTTTTAATGATACCTTTTTTTTTTTTTTAAATATATTTTATTGATTTCTTACAGAGAGGAAGGGAGAGAGATAGTCAGAAACATCGATGAGAGAGAAACATCGATCAGCTGCCTCCTGCACACCCCCCACTGGGGATGTGCCTGCAACCAAGGTACATGCCCTTGACCGGAATCGAACCTGGTACCCTTCAGTCTGCAGGCCGACGCTCTAGCCACTGAGCCAAACCGGTCAGGGCTTTAATGATACCTTATATTTAGGATAATGGTCTTCATCTCAAGAGAATGTTTCATATTAGTCAGTTGATTATTTGAAGTCAGTTTAAATCAATATTGCCAGCCTTTCACAGTCCTGGTTTCACCTTTGATTTCAGTGAGATCTATCAAGGAGAATAATTCCAAGCTAATCACTCACCCACTGTATATTACCAATGTAGGGCATCTAGTCCAATGAGAGTATGTTTACAACCAAGTTTGGAGAAAATCTGTGTTTTCCAGTGCTTTCCCTGTGAAGTAATAAAGGGTACGTCACTCAAATCTCTATCTCAGAAGCATATGATAACGAATCCATAGCCGCCCTAACCGGTTTTGCTCAGTGGGTAGAGCATTGGCCTGAGTACTGAAGGGTCCCAGATTCGATTCAGGTCAAGGGCACATACCTCAGTTGCAGGCTCGATCCCCAGCCCCAGTTGGGCACATGTGGCAGGCAACCAATCGATGTGACTCTCTCTAAAAAAAAAAATTAATGTAAAAATATCCTCGGCTGATGATTAACAAAAAATAAACAAATAAATAAAAACAACAAATCCGTATCCAAGGTAAGTGGCAGATATTTAAAAAAAAAAAAAAGTTACATTGGACACAAACCTCCAAGAACTAAAGCTTTACTTGATGAACATAGTAGTAATTATGTGAATAAATGTCCTGCTTGCTTTTCCCATTTATTCTTCGGTTATTTTGTTCTTTATGTTACTGCCAGGGAACAAAATAGTATAATAGAACTGAGTTCTCTTTGGACTTGTACATTTGTATGTCGATAAGGAGTCACAATGGTATATCCTATTTATTTCCTCTAGGTTTCCACAGCTGTTTTATCTATTACTGCCAAGGCTAAAAAGAAAGAAAAAGAAAAAGAAAAAAAGGAGGAGGAAAAAATGGAAGTGGTAGGTATAACTTGGTGGTCACATGAGTTGATTTATCCATCTCTGTATGATCTAGATTATTCCTTAATTGAATATTATTATACCTTACCCTTGGCTTCCTTTAAATAATTGTACTATTCCAAGTATAGACACTGGTATAATTTTAATTGGAAGAGACTTAGAAAGTATATTTATTCATGGGAAGAATAGAATCTTTCATGGTACAAATCAGGAATGAATTCTTGGATGAAATGACAATTGAAATGGTCCACTTAAACCTCATTCTTTTAAACCAAGTTCAGTACCATTCTTACCCCCAAGCAGAGTTACCCTCTCCCTCCTCTGAGTTTGATATTACTTTAATTATACCTCTATTATATCTAATCCTAAGTACCTTTTGTACCTAATAGTTGCTCAGTAAACTTATCCAACGTTATTCAGTGATATGGAACAGAAGTGAACCTTTATTGGGCTATTTTTTAATATTTTCTAGGATGAGGCAGAGAAAAAGGAAGAAAAAGAGAAGAAAAAAGAACCTGAGCCAAACTTCCAGTTACTGGATAACCCAGCCCGAGTTATGCCTGCTCAGCTGAAGGTTCTGACGATGCCAGAGACTTGTAGATACCAGCCTTTCAAACCAGTAAGTTACTTACGGCCCTTAGCTATATACCCAAGGGATATTAACCCATAGGACAATATAATATTTATAGAAAATGATAAATCTCCAAAGCACTGGGGAAAGCTCTTAGCCTAATAAATCTCTTAGCAAAAGAGAGAACATTTTCTTCCATTCCATATAGATATGGGGGAACTTTCCTTTGTATAATCCTGTGAAATACCTTCATCTACCAGAGACTTACACCAAAGAAGTTCCTAATGCAAGGTAGTGATTAGGAGCATAGACTGGAGCCAGAAATCCCGAGTTTGAATCCTGATTCTACCACTGACAGCCTATGTGACCTTAGATCAGGCACTAATAAGCCTCTCTCTGCCTTAATTTCCTCTACTATAAAGTAAAAATTATCATCCCTGCCTCATAGGAATGTGGCAGAGATTAAACAAGGTAATACAGTTAATTCATGAGACTGAAAGAATTGAATTTTACAATTAGAAAAGAGGGTTGTCATGCCGTTTAATTTATTCTAAGACAGAATGTTTCATGTTAGCCCCGCATTGTAATAAGTTGGTTATTGTTATAATTATTTTTATTATTTATGGTAAATACATAAACCTATCTATTTAATCAAGAAAAGGGGGGAGAGAATCAAATTACTAAAATCAGTAAACAAAGAGGGGACATTACTGCCAACCTTATAGAAATAAAAAGGATTATTACAAGCAATTACTATGAATTACTATATGCCAACAAGTTGAGTAATCTAGATGAAATGGACAAATTCCTAGGACACAAACTACTATAACTGACACAAGAAGAATTAGAACATCTGAATAGACCTATAACAAGTAGAGATTGAAGTAAGAATCAAAACTACAAAGAAAAACTCAGGACCAGATGGTTTCACTGGTTAATTCTTTAAAACATTTAAAGAAAAATTAACACCAGTCTTTTACAAACTTTTCTAAAAAATTGAAAAGGAGGAAACACTGTCCAGTTCATTCTGTGAGGCCAGTATTACCCTGATAGTAAAACCAGACAAGGACCTCACAAGAAAAGAAAACTACATAAGTAATCAATGTTCATGCCTGGCCGTGTGGCTCAGTGGTTGAGCATTGACCCATGAACCAGGAGGTCACAGTTTGATTCCTGGTCAAGGCTCATGCCCCAGTTGCAGGCTCAATCCCTAGTAGAGGACATGGAAGAAGCAGCTAATTGATGACTCTCTGTCAACATTGATGTTTCTATTTCTCTCTCTCCCCTTCTCTCTAAAATCTCCCTTCTTCTCTAAAATCAATAAGAACCTATTTTTAAAAAATAATCAGTGTTCATGGATTGGAAGATTTAGTATTATTAAGATGACAGTACTCCCCAATTTGATAACAGATTCAACACAGTCTTTATCAAAATCCCTACTGACTGTAAAACTTAGCAGGCTGATCCTCAAATTCATATGGAAATTCAGGGGACCCAGAATAGACCAAACAATGTAAGAAGAACAAAGTTGGAAGAATTATACTTCCCAATTTCAAAGATACTGCCAGAGAACAAAATAGTATTATAGGACTGAGTTCTGTTTGGACTTGTAATAAAGACTATGTGATACCTGGCTGGCGAGCTGGCTCAGTAGTTGAGTGTTGACCTATGAACCAGGAGGAAGTCTCAGTTTGATTCCCAATCAGGGCACATGGCCAGGTTGTGGGCTTGATCTCCCCCCCCGCCCCCCAGGTCAGGGACATGCAGGAGGCAGCCAATCGATGATTCTCTCATCATTGATGTTTCTATCTCTCTCACCCTCTCCCTTCCTCTCTGAAAATCAATAATATTTTTAAAATATTTTTTTTAAAAAAGATGTCTTAAAGAGAGTGTAGAGCTCTTGACAACCGGACCTGTTCCGTTGTGTGTATCTTCAGTTGTCACTAGTCTTCTCAGAATACAGAATGTCATATATCTAATTTTCTGTTTAGAAAGTTTGAACTTTCTTACTAACATATAACACATTAGTAAGCCTAAACCCTGTATCTATAAAAAGTTCTTTCCATATGTTGATTATATTGCAAGATTTGAGTTGATTATTTCATTTCACTAAACATGAAATAAGTAGTTGTAAGCTGAAGCCAAATGTTTCCAAACTGTAGGAAGTCCTTTTGTGAACATGGGTATTTTCTTCCGTTTAGTAAAACATGTATTTCTAGTATTTGGTCGTTTAGAACAGCGGTCTCCAACCTTTCAGACCTTGGTCCGTGGACCACCGGTTGGCGACCGCTGCTTTAGAAGGTTTGAGTAAACTTTTAGGCCATAAACCATGTACTCCGATTGTTCTTGGGTGAATATTGGTAGTAAAAGTAGGGTCTATTCATAAAATGGCTCCTCTTAAGAAAAGCAAACTTTTTAAGAGCAAAAAATCTAGATTAAAGTGTATGGATATGTGTTGTTAAGAGAAGGAAAATAGCTTAGAAATTTATGAAGACACACCAGTTCTCTAGTATGGCAGGGCAGAGTTCTGATGAGTAAAAAATCAGATTAGGTTGAACTGCAGAGATGCTTATACATTTGTGAATCATTTAGCTAATGTTCTTGTGCTTCTTTTCCTTCCCAGTAATGTGCTTTGGTAGAAAATATGTTTTTTCCAGATGTGCCCTGCCACTGTGCGCTGATTTAATTACAGAGAGCAGCTTTCCATTTCCTTTCACACAGGCAAGCAAATAGAATAAGATTAGCACACCAGAGTTTGGTGTTTGAATTTACCTTCTGCTAATAAGTTTGGGAGAGGCCTTAATAGAATTGTTATGTCTTCATTGCCTTACATCACACGAATTTGTAGATCAAAGTGAAAAACACTCAGGTATTTGTTGTATTTATGTTCTCTCTGTCATTCTGAAATTGCTGAAGAAAATTTGACTTTTCCTTTGTAGATTGTCTTTTGAGTCTAAAATTATGGTTTTTTCACAAATAATAAAGTGTCTGCTATTAGACTAGGGTGCTTCTCAAACATTAATGTGTGTATAAATCACCTGGAGATCTTGTTAAAATGCAGATTCTGTAGATCTAGGGTAGGAACAAGTTTTATGTATTGCTAGCAAACTCCCAGGTGATAAGGATGCTACTGGTCCTGGACCACAATTTGAGTAGAAAGGCATGGTACTAGAATATAGTATTAGAATATCATATTTGGATAGTAAACATTCTCCTTGCAGTCAGGCTAAAGCTAGTACTGTGAGATACTATTCTTTGTTGTTGTTGTTGTTGTTAATCCTCACCTGAGGATATTTTTTCTATTGATTTTTAGAGAGTGGAAGGGAGGGGAGAGACAGAGAGAGAGAAACATCAATGTGAGAGAGACACATCGATCGGTTTGCCTCCCACACTTGCCCTGACCAGGGCTGGGGATTGAGCCTGCAACCGAAGTATGTGCCCTTGACCGGAATCAAACCGGGGACACTTCAGTCCTCCGGCTGACGCTATATCCAAATCAGCTAGGGCTGGTAAATACTATTCTTAAATTGGTATGCATTATCCAAATAGAGCAGTACCACTTGTTCTGCCTTCCAGAGCCACTGGGTTAAGTTTGCAAATACTCCTTATCCGTTATAATGGGCATTGACATTGCTTTCTTCATTAGGCCTCACTAACCCAAAAGAATAGGTCAGGAAGATTAGCATAACACAGGCACTAATGCCAGGTTTCCTGACTCACCTAGTAAAGTGTAGTTCTAGCCCAGTTCTTGTTTCCAAATTATTCAGGCAATCTTAAAATATCATTAACAAATATGCACTCTAGATTCTGGAGCAACCTGGACTATGAGTAGAGCTTGTGCCTCTTTATTCCCTGCATTGTGTTGACAGCTCTCCATTGGAGGTGTCATCATTCTGAAGGATACCAGTGAAGACATTGAAGAGCTGGTGGAACCTGTGGCAGCCCATGGCCCAAAAATCGAGGAGGAGGAACAAGAGCCAGAACCCCCAGAACCATTTGAGTATATTGATGATTAAGAACCAGAGGTGTGTGGAACAAAATTGTATATTAAGAGAAATCTCTTTGTCAGTTCTTCAGAAAAGTTTTTTTATGTGGGACATTGTCTTACTTTTTCCCTTTCTTTTGTGCTTAATCCCTATTTACCTAAACAGTATTAAATAATTGCCCCCTCCCCTTTTTTATCTCTGCTTACAATCATAACCACCAATTCCTTTTTCTTTCTTCTTTGAATCTACCCTATAGTGTACTACCAATGCTGTTCAAAGTAGCTGGTCTGCAAACTTTTTATAGGTCTGTGAGGAGGTAGAGAGCTTGCTTTAGGATGTTAATCTGCTCAGTGCTTCTTTGCTTCCCCCTCAACCCAAAAGAAGTCAGCTAAACAAACAGTTTGCTAAATGATGGAGCTGATTTACATTGTGATGTAAGCTCCTTGTTGTAGATCAGTTACAGTTTGTGGACCAGCCATGGTTCATAGATTACACTTTGAGTAGCACAGGCCTGGACTTCTCACTGATTCTTCTCTCCCTTTCCTTTGGCAATACTTTCAGCACTAAAAGCCTTAACATTTATTTATATAGTGAAATTATTGAACATCTAGTATGTATAAAACACAGTGCATATAGGTACTTTGGGGTCATTTAGACTGTAACACAAAGCTTTGTCCAGTTGAAAAAGATTATTATTATGCCAGCATTCTAACAATGTTGGGGGACGGGAGGGTTTAGAGGCAAAAGTTTGGAATAATCTAATTTCACAAAATTGTCATTCATATTTCTCCCATTTTTTTGAATGGTCATCACATATTTGAAGATATATGATCAAGCTTCCTTAATTTTACCCTAGTTCAAATACATTGTCAGACAGATATTAATTTATTCAACTCTTTAAATAAAGTAAGAACAGTATCATTGCCCGGCCGGTATGGCTCAGAGGTTGAGCATTGACCTATGAACCAAGATGTCACGGTTCAATTCCCGGTCAGGGCATATGCCTTGGTTACAGGCTTGATCCCCCCAGTGTGGGGCGTGCAGGAGGCAGCCAATCAATGATTCTCTCTCATCACTGATGTTTCTCTCTCTCTCTCTCCCTCTCACTGCCTCTCTGAAATCAATAAAAATATATATTTTTTAAAAAGAACAGTATCACTTAATTACAAAATAAAAATATATTTAAATTTAAATGTCAGATTACAGATCTAACACCATGAGTGTTATATACTGACTAGCAATTAATGAAAGCTTTTACAGAAATGTCAGCTATATATTAAAGCATAAACTCTGTCATTAGTAGGAAAATATATTCAAGCCTCTGAGAGACAGTTTGGACCTTAGAGAGAAGGTGATTTATACTAACGTCCTTTCTATCTGGACTTGCTCTTGAAAATTTTCTTTCAGAGAATTTCTCTTTTCAGGAAATCTTGATGTTTCCTCAGCTTTCCCAGCCAGCACATGACAGTATTACTACCATGAGCACCCAGTCTCTGTATAACCGACTCACGTTAGCCCTTTCTTCCTTTCACAGCACCTCACTGAAGACCCCTGATTAGGTCATTCAAGGCAGTTAGTACAAGATGGTTTAGAAATTTTTTAGTTGGAAGTTAAATTCTTAATAGTTTTCAAAAGGATAAAATACTCAATCCAATAGAAATGTGAAAATAGAGTCTATTGTAGCACAAACTGGCATATGAGGACTGTATAGGCATGGTTAGGGGCTAGTTTTAGACTTCAACAGCTAGTTGTTTAAAAGAAAAAAAAACCGTTTTTGAAATAAAGAATGACCCTAGCTTTACTTCCCTTCTTCCCTCCCCCAGGATCTCATTGCTCACCTGAAGAAGGTTGTCCAGGCTCATATTGGAAATGTCTATGAGGAAATTCATGTTGAGACCTGCTATTCACTGCATGTATCATTGCCTCTGCGCTGACCTGAAGAACCTTGTCTTGCAAGTCTTGGGTTGAAGAGAAGATATATGACTATTTAGTATGTGCTTTCACAGAACTTGGTTTTCAAATAAATATATTAAAATCTCCAGATGGACAAGGACTGTTTGTTTGATTTTCAGCCTGGGTTTTAAATAAATGGGCTTAATGCCTTTCATCACCACCACCACCACCTTCATGAAATGCCTAAACCGAAAGAGCTAAAACCTTGATTGCTAGGATGAATATGTATGACTTTTATATGTATACACTAGGGACCCAGTGCACGAATTCGTGCACCTTGAACTGTGGGCTGCAGTGGGCACAGGGGCAGGTCTTGGCCCACCCTCTGTGCCCCTGCCCAGCCCCTCCCGCCATGGGCCCTGTTCCCTTGTCTGCTGGCAGCCCCGCTCCCACCGCCACCACTCCCACATGCTGACGGCACCAGCCCCGCTCACACCCACTGACTGTGCAGAGCAATTGTGGCTAGTGCCAGCAGCGGGTGCAAACAGGGCCAGTGCCAGCAGCAGGTGTGAGCGCCAGGCGGGACCACGGTTGCGTGGCAGCAAAGAATTTTCAGTAACCACCAAAGGCTCAACCCGATGACAGTGACCAGTGCCCCGCCTCGGTCTGGCACCCCCACTCACCTCCACCATCCCACTGTGGCTAATGCCCGCCATGTTCCACGCATGCCCCCTGGTGATCAGCACACATAATAGTGACCAGTTGTTATGCTGTTTGGTCCATTTGCATATTAGGGTTATATATATAGATAGATATATTTTTTTTAAAGAATACTTTATTGGTTTTCAGAGAAAGAGAAACATTGATGTGAGGGTACAGCATCGATCAGCTCCCTCCTATAGCACACCGGAGATTGAGCCGGGGCATGTGCCCTGACCAGGAATCAAATCCGCAATCTTTTGGTGCATGGGACAATGCCCAACCAACTGAGCTATACCAGCCAGGGCACATGATTTTCAAATTTATGACAGTTAAACTATTTCATAGATTATTTGAAAAATAAGAGGGGGAAAAAAATCAACCCTGGTTCAGAGAGAGTGGAAGGGAAGGGGCAAGGCAGAGAGAGAAACACCAATGTGAAGAGATACATCACTTGGTTGCCTCCTGCACATGCCCCAACCAGGGCCAGGGATCGAGCCTGCAACCGAGGATCCTTCAGTCTAAAGACCCATGCTCTATCCACTAAGCCAAATCAGCTAGGATTTCTTTTTTTCTTTTTTTTTAAAGTATTGAAGGTGTGAATGCCATCATTTATTGAAGTCCCTTTAATGATCCAAGAGAAATGTAGTCTGTTTATGCAATTCAGATGCATTTTTTAAAAAATAATCATTGCTTAATTGTTTCCTGCTATTGACCTTGTTAAGAACAACAGATATAAATTATTCCGTTTCATTTAGCTACAGAATCTGATAATGTACCTTTTTTCTTTCTCCATTTTTTGTTTTTATTAATTGAAATATAATTTAAATGTAATTAAAATGGACACATTTGAAGTGTATGCAATTTGATGAGTTTTGACAAGTACATGTTTGGTTTCTATATTACCAGACCTTTCTTGAAAGGTGAACTTTTGAAATAAGCAAGCATGGTCATTATTCTGACAACTCGTTTTCTTGGCATGTGAAATGGATCTCTGATTTACTGGGATATGGCAATAAGAGCTAGATTTGAGGAGCAGGGGTTGGTTGTGGGGTTTTTCTAACATTTATACATGAATCATTCTTTGCTCCAACCTTGATCCTTTCACTTTTTAGAGGAAACAAACTCTTGGGTAGGTTGATCAGCCCTAATACATCCGTCTACTACAGCTTTGTTAGGTCCAGGTCTAAAGGTTACTGATCCCAAAGGATGGCTCACTCATTGGTTAATTTCATTGTGTCCCCTTCTTTGTAAAGTCCTTGCTTCCTCAATATCAGATGATTCTATAAAAGAGATTATCTCATTTCCTAGACACTTAATTAGTTATGTCCTTCCTGTTCAACCTTCCTATTCAAGCTTCTAGCATTTCAGACAGAGTGATCTCTGACATTTCCCTTAATATATGAAATGTTTAAAAAACAGAAGTCTCAATGATGTTATTGTCCAAAATTGAGTAGTCTGGAAGAGGTGGTACATTCACTGGCCTCGGGCCAAAGTTATTAAATTCAGTCCAAAATAATAGACTGAACTTCAGGAGCAGGCAACATTAGTTCCTAGTATGCAGTGCAATTTAGAATTTATATTTTGGTCTTAAATGATGAGGCTCTAGCTTTAAAAAACAAGCTAAAGCCGTAACTGGTTTGGCTCAGTGGATAGAGTGTTGGCCTGCGGACTGAGGGGTCCCGGGTTCGGTTCCGGTCAAGGGCATGTGCCTTGGTTGCGGGCGCATCCCCAGTGGTGGGGGTGCAGGAGGCAGCTGATCGGTGTTTCTCTCATCAATGTTTCTAACTATTCATTTCCCTTCCTCTCTGTAAAAAACCAATAAAATATATTTTTTTTTTTAAAAAAACAAGCTAAAAAGAAAAATGGCTACTTGGATCAGATTATGATGAGACTCATGGGATTTTTTTCCCCCTAGATTTCCTAGGAATGCATAGCACTGAAGGAGAGCTAACCAAGGAGTAAAGAAGTCCAAAGTGAAATAAGTCATGTCTGAAGACAGGATTGGAGCTAGAATTGACACATTCTATAGAACAGCGGTTCTCAACCTGTGGGTCATGACCATCGAAAAACACATATAGCATAACAGATATTTACATTATGATTCATAACAGTAGCAAAATTGCAGTTATGAAGTAGCAACAAAAATAATTTTATATTTGGGGGTCACCACATGAGGAACTGTATTAAAGGGTTTCGGCATTAGGAAGAACAAGAAAGGAGAATGCAATTATTCCCAATGATGTCATTGTGGCACACTGTCAGAATTGAAGCCTTGTGGGATGCACAGATGGAAGGAAATGGTTTGATTTCTTGGATTGGACTTAATCCTGGAATCGTCTTTCTACTACCCATCTGCAGATAAGTGACTGCTGGCTCTGCCTTTTAAATACTCTTTCTTGGCATTCATGACAATTTTTTTCCTCCTGTCCCTGACCCCCTTTGTTTAACAGATTGAGTAAATATTTAGCTTTATTTGAGCACTAGAGGCCTAGTGCATAACATTCATGCACTGGGGGTAAGAAGCAGGGGGCATCCCTCAGCCAGGCCTGTGTCCTCTTAAAGTCCAGGACCCCTCAGGGGATGTCCACCTGTCGGCTTAGGACAGCCGTGGGCAAACTACGGCCCTCGGGCCGAATCCGGCCCGTTTGAAATGAATAAAACTAAAAAAAAAAAAAAGACCATACCCTTTTATGTAATGATGTTTACTTTGAATTTATATTAGTTCACACAAACACTCCATCCATGCTTTTGTTCCGGCCCTCCGGTTCAGTTTAAGAACCCATTGTGGCCCTCAAGTCAAAAAGTTTGCCCACCCCTGGCTTAGGACATCCCCAGAGAGGTCCTTAGCACTTCCTCGGAGGTGGGAGAGGCTCCTGCCACCGCCGCTGCGCTTGCCAGTTGTGAGCCCGGCTTCTGGCTGAGCGGCACTCCCCCTGTGGGAGTGCACTGACCACCAGGGGACAGCTCCTGCATTGAGCATCTACCCCCTGATGGTCAATGCGTGTCATAGCAACCAATCGTTCAGGCGGTCGGTAGATTTACATCAGTGATTCCCAAAGTGGGCGCTACCGCCCCCCGGTGGGCGCTGCAGCGATCCAGGGGGGCCGTGATGGCCACAGGTGCATTTGGGGGCAATGAGTAACTGCTATTAAAATTTCAAAAAAATTAATTTCCAGGGGCTGAGTAATATTTTTTCTGGAAAGGGGGCGGTAGGCCAAATAAGTTTGGGAACCCCTGATTTACATATTAGCCTTTTATTATATAGGATTTCTTTGTGCAGGGATTCTTGGGCTCTTTGGCAGGTCCCACTCCCTATGACTGCTTTTTAACTCTAGCCTTCTCAGAATTTGGTCTTGGGTTTTCTCATTCTGCCCAATCTCCAAGCAATTTTGTCCGTCCCACACCTTCGTTCACTGTCTTTTTTATTATTATTATTTATTCACTGTCTTTGTGTTCATGACTCCCAATCCACATCCCTCCCATATCTTCATCTGAGCTGGCTGCACATCCAACCACTGGGCATTCCTATTTGGGCTGCCTCTAGGGCAGTTATAACAGTGTATCCAAAGCACATCCAGCCTCCTATTTCTCCTCCTTGGGGCTAATGACAGCCCCTCCATCTGGTAGTCCACATGAGAAACAGGATTCACCCTTGACTCCTCTCAAATATCCCCAGTTCATCCACCCTCCCCCACTGTTTGTGCCCCTAGTTCAAGCACTTAACTATCTCCCTTTAACTTGACCCACTTTAATCCATTCTCCAAAATTGAGCTTTTTAAAATGCAAATCATATGAGTCTCCTGCTTAAACTCTCCCAGTGGTTCTTTGTTGAATAATGCCCACATATGTTGCTGTGTGTGCAAAGTTATTCAAGGCTTTAGCTGTTGCTCACCTCTCCAGCCTCCCATTTCTTCACTCTCCTCCCACCTCCTGCTCAGAACCACTTCCACTTCCTCCAAAAATTCATTGCCATCTCCTAGCCTTTGCACATATCATCCCCTCTGCCTGAATTACCCTCCTCTCTTCACTCCCACCTCTCCCTCTAGGTCAGTGGTTCTCAACCTTCTGGCCCTTTAAATACAGTTCCTCATGTTGTGACCCAACCATAAAATTATTTTCGTTGCTACTTCATAACTGTAATGTTGCTACTGTTATGAATCGTAATGTAAATATCTGATATGCAGGATGGTCTTAGGCGACCCCTGTGAAAGGGTCATCCGACCGCCAAAGGGGTCGCGACCCACAGGTTGAGAACCGCTGCTCTAGGTCTTTAGGTCTCCATTTATAGAGACTTTCTCCAAGAAATCCTCCCCAGACTCCCCCACCAGAGCTGGACTAGGTTTTTCTGCCTTCCCAGCACCCAGTATTACTCCCGATTGTTCCCATCACCATATTATCATCTCTTGCCTAGTTGACTTGCCTATCTTCCTCCACATTAATCTTGCTCACCGATATAAGCCTAGCACAAAATGTATGATCACATATTCATTGACTACCTGTATTGTCCAGAACAGTGAAAGCCACAAGTGAGCACTAGGAATAATTGGAACAGCCCATGAGTGCGTAAGAGGTGATTCATTCATCTGTCTTCAAACCTCTTCCCCAGGGGTCTAAATGTCTCTTCCTATTCCTCTCCCGCAGTGACTAACACTTCTCCTGAGGACTGTTTTTCAATTGGTTTTACTCTTTGGAAACCCTGGCTTTTCTTTGTGTGTGTAGACAAGATCGTGTCTCTGAAAGCTAACTGACATAAGATGAGAAGAAATGAGCTTGGGCAAAGAAGGTTTTATGGCTTTGTCCCAGACCCCTCTCCAAACCCCCTTATCTTCTTCATAAATGAGACAACACTTCCACTTTCTACAGGAAATCCCTTAGAGCAGCGGTTCTCAACCTGTGGGTCGAGACCCCTTTGGCAGTCAAACGACCCTTTCACAGGGGTCCCCTAAGACCATCCTGCATATCAGATATTTACATTACGATTCATAACAGTAGCAACATTACAGTTATGAAGTAGCAACGAAAATAATTTTATGGTTGGGTCACAACATGAGGAACTGTATTTAAAGGGCCAGAAGGTTGAGAACCACTGCCTTAGAGGGTGCTTAGCTTGATTGTTCCTAGAGCTCAAGTTCCTTTATACCCTCTCATTTTTTACAGTTAAAAGCTTAAGGGCCCTTCTAAGCCAAGCTGCATAATGGAAAGATAGTGAACTTTGGTTCACTTGTTCCTTAGTGGTTTCCTCATTTGTACAGAGGAAATGATGTCCACCTCAAAGTTGTTGCGGGGATCGAATGATAATAGCTAATTATTACCTGCCTACTATGTGCTGGACACTGCTAGGAATCACACATGTTGATGTCCTCATTCCTCACAACTACCCTAAGAAGAGAGTGCTATTGTTTGAAATAATCTATGTTTAAGAACCTAACACTTAGTTGGCATTCACTAAGTTTTATTTGAATCAGAATGGTATGCCCTAACCCAGCCGTGGGCACACTACGGCCCGCGGGCCGGATCCGGCCCGTTTGAAATGAATAAAACTAAAAAAAAAAAAAAAGACCGTACCCTTTTTATGTAATGATGTTTACTTTGAATTTATATTAGTTCACAACAAAACACTCCATCCATGCTTTTGTTCCGGGCCCTCCGGTCCAGTTAAAGAACCCAATTGTGTCGCCGACACCGGTTTGGCTCAGTGGATAGAGCGTCGGCTCTGCGGACTGGGGGCTCCTGGGTTCGATCCCGGTCAAGGGCATGTACCTGGTTTGCGGGCACATCCCCAGTGGGGAGTGTGCAGGAGGCAGCTGATCGATGTTTCTCTCTCATCGATGTTTCTGACTCTCTATCTCTCTCCCTTTCCTCTCTGTAAAAATCAATAAAATATATTAAAAAAAAAAAAAGACCCATTGTGGCCACGAGTCAAAAGTTGCCCACCCCTGCCCTAACCCCTCATTTCACACATGGGGACACTCAAGAGTGACCTCTTCAATATTGAAGGCCATTTTTTACATTTGTGTTTTCAGTTCATCTTTGCATTAAGCTGGTCTCTGGCCTCTTTTCTGGCCTTGTTTGATCCAAATTGACAACAAACAAATGGCAAATAGCCATTTCTTTGCCTATCCTATACCCACACTCTGCTCTAAATTAGTGTCTTCCTCCATACTCCTAAACCATATCAGAGAGGGATTGTCAACAGAAGCAGTATTTCCAAACACCCACAGCCTCTACAATAGCCGCTGTTAGTGGCATCTACCATCTGTTTGCTGGGATCTGTGCAGTTCGTTTGGTGCGTGCACTGTTTTCCAAATCAAAGTTATTTATGTGTAATAAAAGTGTATCCGGGAGGTAATTGCCTTCAAGACCTTGGGCATTACACAGAGCCGGGATTTGGCAAAGAGTGGGACAGAGATAAAGAATTTCCCATTAAGTAGTATTCCCATGACCTGGATCGAGCAGCCTCTGACTTGTGCCAGGATCTTTCAGAAGCCCTGATTCATGTTTGAAAGATTTAAGGGGTTTACAGGCATCCAAGGCTTTCTGCTTATGCTGGGTATGAACTAGTCTCTCCAAAATAAGGGTGGGCAACAGGTCCCTAAGCAAGTTCCTTCCTTTGTTCCTGGATAAGAAACCAGGTGGGGCCCTGACCAGTTTGGCTCAGGGGACAGAATGCCGGCCTTCGGATTAAAAGGTTCCAGGTTCTATTCTGGTCAAGGGCATGTACCTAGGGGACATGCAGGAGGCAGCAGATCCATGTTTCTCTCTCATTAATATTTCTAACTCTCTATTCCTCTCCCTTCCTCTCTGTAAAATCAACAACAACAAATATATATATATATATATATATATATATATATATATATATATATATGTATATATATTGGCCCTAGCCGGTTTGGCTCACTGGATAGAGTGTCGGCCTGGGGACTGAGGGGTCCCAGGTTCGATTCCGGTCAAGGGCATGTACCTTGGTTGCGGGCACATCCCCAGTAGGGGGTGTGCAGGAGGCAGCTGGTCGATGCTTCTCTCTCATCGATGTTTCTAACTCTCTATCCCTCTCCCTTTCTCTCTGTAAAAAATCAATAAAATATATATATTTTTAAAAAAAACCCAGGTGGGGGTACTCACTGACACCTCACTGCCAGCACCCAGTCTCCTCCGAGCAGCTTGCAAGCATGTATGGCACATGATTGGCACAGCAATTTGTTGTTTTCCAATGGTTTCCTATGTGTGTAGGATTTTCCTTTTTCAGCCAGTCTATGAATATAAGCTCCTTAACAGCAAGCCCCAAAGTATCCCCCAAAGAGCCTGCCAGAATGTTTGATAACGCCTGCTGGTTTCAAATTAAATAATTGCTTTAGCTTGGGGAGTCTGGTGATGCCCTTGATCCTGACTTACTCTTCTCCATGGCACTTATATGTTTGTTTATTGTCTGTCGCCCCCTATTAGCATGTGAACTACATGGGGACAAGGGGTTTATTTTTAATGACTGCTGTATTCCTAGTGCCTAGAGCAGCAGTTCCTGGCTCATTGTAGGCATTCAGTAAGTGTTAGATAAATGATGGAAGGATGGACAGATGGGTGGATGGACAGAGGATAGTGGCAAACAATCCTTTAGCTCCTGTGTGCTAGGCACTCTGTTCACCGCTTTATTCACATTGCCATTCTTAATCCTCACAATTCTATTGCGAGGTAAATATTATCTTCATTTTACAGAAAGGGCTTAGGAAGGATCAGTGCACATAGTTACCCAGGTCATGCTGACTACAAAATCTGTTTCTTTTTGGTTTTTCTTATGTTTATATTTTAGCTACTATGGAAGTGATTCAGCAGATCTGGAGACCAACTCAGAAATCCATCAAGTTTCGCCAGCATTCAGATGATGCTGATACAGATGGTCCAGAGACCACACTGAGAAACACTGTCCTATGCAAAGCTGCCTCTAGAAGACGAGTCCCCTGGCTGTTCAGATGGGGTGTGTATACAGAGATAGGGAAGTCCCCAGAACCCCCAAAGCATAGCCATCAGCAAAAGCCCTCCTTAGAGGAAGGATGTCTCACTACCAATAGAGTTTGAATATACCTGGAGACAGAATGTATTTCCAAGGAGAGGTCACCAGAAATGAAAAGGATGTCAGAAAGTGGAACTGCTGTCCGGCTGTGGCCCCTAGGACAGGTCTCTGTAGTACATGTGATATATGGCACCAGGCCTCCTGGCTTTCCTACCTTCAGGCTTTCCTGCACTCCCCATGTCAATTGCAATTCACCATCAAAAAGGACTTGTGGCCCCGGCTGGTGTGGTTGTTAGTTGAGTGTTGTCCCATGCACTGAAAGGTCGCAGGTTTGATTCCCACTCAGGGCACATACTGAGGTAAGATTCCCAGTGGGGGTAGGTGCAGGAAGCAGCTGATCGATGTTTCTCTCTCCATCTCCCTTCTCTCTCTAAAAATAATTTTTTAAAATATATTTTTATTAATTTCAGAGAGGAAGGGAGAGGAGAGAGAAAGATAGAAACATCAATGATGAGAATCATTGATCGGCTGCCTCATGCACATCCCCTACTGGGGATTGAGCCCACAACCCACACATGTGCCCTTGACCGGAATCAAACCTGGGACCCTTCAGTGCACAGGCCGACACTCTATCCAATAATTTTTTTAAAGGACTTGGGGGCTGTCTAACTCTGGCAGCAGCCTATTTTATGAGCTGCTTCTTACTCTCTTTCCCAGAACCCTGGGGTTGGCCTACTGAAGAGCACGCAGGGGCAGCCAGGATGCAACAATTACTCTGAGAAGTACCCCACTCTGGCCCCCAACCTGAGACTGTGGCTTGCAGTGGCTCAGGGTGAGTGATACCATCACATTACCCGAACACACAATGCCTGTGAGTGGATGCCATGCAGTCAGGCCGGCCCCACCACAGCCTGAACGTGGGTGCCTCAGCCTCTCCAAAGCGCTGTAAGGGGAACTGCATTCACTTCCCCCAGTAACACCTCAGCCATCAGCAAGCAGAAGCGAGAAGACCATGGCTCTCGGGTCAAGCGAGGACAGCCGGGCCAGAATTCCCATCAGCAGACAAAGCACCTGCTGGAGCCAACATAGCAGAGGCCCAGGAAAAAATAATTTCATTTTTCTTAAAATAATTTGATCAACATATATTTGTAATTTTAATGATCTTTATGGGGAAAATAGGCTTACTTACATGTATTTTGTGGTTTAGAAATGTATTTCTTTTTAATGTGGGCAAGGAGTCAATAACAGTCCGAATCCAGCCACTAACAGAGCTGCTTAGTCAGTGCTCAGTCCCTCAGCATTCTCTAATCACAAGTTCAAGACAAAGCCATGCTCTGGCAGTGGACTGATGCTAATGAAAAATATGGACAAGCATTGCATCTCAGGAGAAAGCCAATGGGACCAGAGCAAACTGGGAAATCAAATCTATAGATGACTAGATTTAGCTCATACATCTATACCACATTAGAGAAGATCTAAGAAAAGCTCATCCATCCATTTATTCACCCATTCTCTAGAGAACTTCTATAATGTTTTAGCCCCGCCACCATTTGCATTCCTTCTGGTAAATGATGTCTGTACTTTCATTTCTCCCTGAGGGAACTGATGACCTCCTAGCTCAGCCCAGAATGGAGTTTCTACACTCCGTCCCAAGGCCACCGTGATTGGTTCTAGGAAGAGCACCCGGCCCAAGTCAGGCCAATCCGAGGCAATGGGAACCAATTCTGGGTCATTGGTTCTAGCTACTGAGAACCACTCTCTCTTCCACTTCTGACGTGGCCTCAAGCTGAGCCTCCCCCACGTGAAGCCTGAATGTTGCTCCAACCCATAAGAACCCGAACTATAGGCAGATCCAAATGGCATCCTGTGAGCCCCAGGTCCAGCTGTGCCTCTGCCTCCAGACTGTGAAGTTCCAGGAGCAATAAGTTCTCTTCTTTGCTTAATTAAAACGCAAGCTGCCTAGAGTTGAATTTGATACCAAAAGAGGAGCCGTTGCAGAGGGGTGTCATGGGCTGAACTGTGTCCCCTCAAAATTAACATGTTGAAGTCCTAACCTCCAGTACCTCAGAATATGACTGATGTGGGAAAGGACCTTGCAAGAGGTAGTTAAGTTAAAATGAAATCATATGGGTGGGCCCTAACCTGAAATGACTGGTGTCCTTACAAGAAGAGGAGATTAAACCACAAGGCCTGTGGTATTTTGTTATGGCAGCCCTAGCAGACACACATACGGGGTTCACCAGGGGGAAAGATGAGGTGATTGAATAGGGGGGCGTGAAAGAGGGGAGTCAGGGTGAGGAAATCATTGCAATCATCTACCAGGGAAACGAGGCTTGAGCTAAGGAGGAGGAGGAAGCAATGAAGAGAAGAAGATGAACATGGATTTGAGAGAAATTTCAGGCCTATTTGACCCAACCTGGTTATGACAATGTCTAATTGAAGGAAGGGATATCAAGCTTCCGGCTGGATGCTGATGGTGCCGTGCCCATCCATGTCCACTAGGGAAGGGAGCAAAGTCAGAGGCAGCGAGTGGTGGTTGTGGACTGTACCTGTTTGTCCTTTCTGCGTCCTGTGCCTCTTCCCACACCGGTTATTAGCTCCTGGGGCTGGACCTGGTCAACTCACATTGTGTCTGCTCCACTCCCATAGCCTGGAGCACAGGTTCTCAGGTGGGGCAGCTATCCCTGGGAGCCAGGCATTTCACACACTGGTGGGGTATTTTGGGTTTCCACAATGATTGGGGAACTCAACTGGCATTCCTGGTGGGAGCCTGCCACACTGGACATCCTGGAGTGTGGCTGGGGAGCTGCTCATCATTTTGAGCTACTCAGTCGCCACCACAGCACACCTGCACCAGGCTCAGCAACGGCCTAAGGCCACGTGCGCCAGACTTCTTTTTGTCTCCTGGGTAGTTAGCCAACCACTTATATGGAAATATATATTATTTTATAACAAGTTGCTTTCCTTTCATTTCTATTACAGTTAGGGCATTATATGATTCTTTTCTAAATTATGTGGGTGAGTAAGCTATGTTATCTGGGAACTTCATTTTATGATAGAAGAGAAGATATTACAAAACATGTTATTAAAGGGGGAGTCTGGGAAGATAGAGACTCAGCATCCAGGGTGGCCAGGCAGCCTCACTGGAGAGCCCCTCTGAGGCCTCCCTGCCGGTTCCCCCAGCGGGCCTGGCCTTGGCTGTTGGCTGCCTCTACCCTATAAGGCCATGTGAGGGCTGAGCAGGCAGAGAAAATGAATGGGCTCCCCTCGCTGGCGCCTGCAGCTCTCATGGTTGCCCTGAGGGCAGTGGGTGGGGCTTTGGAGGCTGGGAGCCAAGCAGCCACCCAAGAGAGGGCCCCTCCCACACTTGGGCTTGACTGTGCCCCATGCCCCTGAGGGGTCCCTGATCAGATCAAGAGCAGGTCAGACTTTCAAGTGCAAGAAAGGAACATTGCCTGTCCACACCCATTACTGCCCTCTAGACACATGTACACACATTTCCATAGTTCAGAGGTTCTATTGAGTCAGGACACACCAGAGCTCCGAAGGCTCCTGACACCAGGATGAAGGGCAGGGACGGAAAACTGTCCCTTGTTTTGGCCTTTTCCCCAGATCTATGTTCTGGGTTTGGCGCTTCCGGTGGAGATGGCCAAAGGCCTGGCCGGGTGGTTGTGTGGCCACAGTTGGCCTGGTCTGAGACCTGGCCTTCCAGACCCAGACAGCTGAGACACAAGGCCTTGGTGTCCAGACAAAGACCTGGACACTTTGGGGGCAGGGTCACCATAGTGCACCACTATCCAGGGGCACCCCGGTTGTAGCAGTGGGTCACTCAGCACCCCCACCTTCCTGGAGGGCCAGGTCCAGCCTCCTCATGCTCCCAGGACCCTGCCCTAGGCTCTGCCTCGTGGACACATCACTGGATGCTCAGTCCTCTCAAACCAGAGTGCTCAGCACAGGAAGTGCTGCTCAGCAGACATGTGGCTCATCCAGACAAATGTCAGCTGCTCCTCCCCCTCAGGCTCCAGCAACCAGGTCCTCTCTCTTGTTTTTCACCCTGTGCCCATCTATAAAGAGAACTCAGCTCCCCCTTCAAGGGCCCCCACCCAAGAATCCTCGCACAGAAAAATGTGCAGACGGCATGAGCGGTTCTGAGGGGCCATATTAGTGTGAATTAGATTTGATCACAGGTCTCTGAACAACCAAGGTGATAGCAGCTTAAATAAGACAGATGCTTGTTTCCCTCTGCTCAGCAAAGCGCTGGGTAGTTAGTGCAGGGCTGGCCTGGTGCCCCGTGACAGGACTCATGCTCTTCTATCTTCTTGTTTTCCTAGACTCATTTTTCCTGGACCTTCTCAAAGTAGGGCTGCAAATACTCAGGGGAAGGGGTGACAACTTTATCTACCAGAAACATCTGAGCCAGGACAAGAGTTGCTACAGGGAACGCTGTTCCAACATCTCTGCCGGCTTCAGCACCTCCCCCGGGTCTTGGCAGGCCCTCCTGCGACCTGGTCCAGGCATGGAGTCACAGGAGAAGGAGGCCACTCCCCTGACTCCAAGCGGGAGGTAGGAGGGGGTCGCAGAGCTGGAGGCTGGGGCACATGTCCGTGTCCCTCTGCCTCTCCTCCTCTCTGGAATGGAACCTGCTCTGCCCGCAAGAAGCCTGTGGAGTCCAGACTCCTGATGACTTGGTCAAGCAAGCAACCAGCTTGAACACACTCAGCGAAGGAGACTTTACCCCCTACACGCAGAGGTGTTTTAAAAAGCCAAGGGCAGGGTGCAGCCTCCTCCGGAAGCACTGGAATCAGACAGGGGATCCCCAGTCTCCAGGGAGAACCCCCCAGGGGCCTAGCTCTGTGCAGGCCGCCCCCCGCTCTGGGCTCACAGGGTACAGGCCAAGCCGCAGTGAGAACTGATTTTCAGGCTCAGTCCCACGCAGAGTCCAGAGAAGAGAGGCGGAGGCGCTGAGAGCCGAGGCCCATTGCTGGGGCCCCCCTCCAGCTCCGTCTGACTCGGCGGCTCCACCTCTGACTTCCCTGTGATGTGCACCGACAAAGCCCCTTGAGTTCAGCTGTGTGGAGCCGGGTTTCTGTCCCGGCTGCGGAGGAGTCTCGGCCTGACTCTGTAGGAGTTGAGGCGGGAGGGAAGGAAAGGGCAGGGGCCCCACGAAAGGGCAGGCGGAGGGCAGGCTGGGCGGCTGTCCCCGAGGCAGCTGCGTACTTTTCCGCTTTCATCCTTCAGGGTCTGAGCTGGGGCGCGGAGGCGGGGTGTGTGGGGTGTGTGTGTGTGGGGGGTGTTGCCTGGGGTCCAGTGATGGGAAGAAAACAGAGATGCCCAGGCCGCCGGGTGGGGACGGCTCCGCTCCAGAGCGCGTGTGATTTCTGGGAACCTGTCCGCGCTCTGACCGTAGGGCTGGCACCTCCAAAGTCCGGGTTCCTGGAAGTGACCGCGAGGGGGGAGGGGGGCGGGGGGGGGCGGGGGCCGGCCGCCCTGGGGCCAAGCCGAAGCCAAATTTTCTCGCCGGGCGGGGGGATGGCTGATGCCGTAAGACCGTACCCGAGACCCCGCTGATCCCGTTGTTCCCAGGATGGAAGAACCGCTGTGAAGCCCGCGCCCAAGACTCCAGGTCACCTGAGTGAAAGCTCGCGGCCCCGCATTCGCTCCCTCCTTGAGGAGCGCAGCGCGGCTGCACCCGGCCCCGAGCCAGCTGGCGCGTCTGGACAGCTTCCTCGCGCGGCAGGACCCGCTGCTCGGCTGAGAGAGTTACCCCCGCGGGGCGCCCGCCTGGGGCCCGATCTGTCCCGGTGGCGGGCCGCGGGCCCAGAGGCGCCTGGCGCTCTCCCCAGACCTTCCGTCCAGCGGGTCCCACACTTGGAGCGCCCACCCCGACCGCCCAGGAGGCTGCCCGCACCTCCAGACTTAATGCTTGCGCAGGTCCGAGAACGGGCAGGTCTAAGGCCCCAGGTGACTCTGCGGCCGCTTGGGACACACGAGGAAAGGCTCAGCGACCTGCCCAATCCTCTCCTCACCGCCCATAGTTTCACTTTTGGTTTCGTGTGTCCTGCAGTGAAAGGCTTCACCCAGGGGTGAAAGGAGCTCTGCATCTTAGCTTTGGTCCCAGGTGCAGCGGAGCCCCTGGGGAGAAGGGTAAAGAGGGAGCTTTAATGGAACGATGTGCACTTTGTATCAGCATGAAGTACTCGTTTTATTGTTAAGATTAATCCGATATTTATTTGGTAACCCAGTTATCACTTTGTCTCACACCCTCTCTCACATCATAGGCTTCACCATGAACCCAATAAATGATGATGACGTTGGTCTGGGGCAAGTAGGTAGGACTGGCTCTTCGGCCGGGACAAGGAGGCCAGGGTGTGCATCGTTAGTGGCTCCAGAAATCTCACCTGAAACATTCCGTGCAAAGGACAGGGACAGCCACATAACTCCGGATGTTCTGTGTGTACCATGTTAGCTGGTCCTCCAGGTGCGAGGACCTCTCAGGAAACCACCCAAATTCAGTCACTTTAGCATCTGCTCTTCCAGTTCAGGCCAACGTGCCATCCTCTTTGCTCACCTCGCGTGCCCCACACTGTGTGTTTTAACTTGTTTGGAAACTAGTGATATTCCTCAAAAAATCTGAAGTGTCTGTGTCTGGGAACACCCCTGATGAGAGCCCAGCAGAAGTGTACTTTCTTTGAGATGATCTTGGATCCAGATTGCTCCTTGGGAAGTGCATTTTAAGGCCTGGGTCTTTTTTGTCAACCTCCTCCAGACCCCAGAACTACTGGGGGCTGTGATGTGACTCACATCTCTGGGACAAGGCAAAGGACAGCACTCATGGCCCAGGTGGAAATCTGGCCTCCCCCACTTTCAGGTCTCCCTGTGTTCCTGCTCCCTGACAGCTCCCTTGAGGGTTGTCTTCCCAGCAGGGTGTGCTCTCCTTCCAAGAAATCAAGCAGCCTGTGAGACACACCAACACCCACTTCCTCCACCTCTATTGTAGACTCTGGGCCAGGAAGAAAGGTGGATCTGCAGCCCTCACACATCATGAGTTTGGGGCAAAACACAACTTTCCTGGAAGGAATGTTTTTTTTCCTAAGCAGTGTCTTGCAGTAGCTCATCTTTCAGCTTGGTGCCTTATATTTCAGTAGGCTGCTTGTTCAACCTGCTGATTAAATCCAGATCCTGCACTTGCTCCGAGACATGTTCTTGGTCTGGGCGCCCCCTGCAGGAGCTCCAAGACAAGTTCAGTCCAGCTGGCTGCCAGGTTTGTTGGAGCAGGTCAGCCTCAAAGGGCTTCACCCCCTCATCCAACTCAGGGGTTACTGTTTACCAGCTCCCCCCCTCATTGGGGATTTGTACCATCTTCATCTGCTTGTGTCTCAGCTGCCAGGCATTTAGTTGCCTACTACAGCTGCAAAGATGACTTCATTCAAGAGCTGTGTAACATGCTACAGGGATGCATGGCTTCCAACCCCTAAGCAGTTCAAGGGCAGGGGCCCACCGCGGGCTGTCGGCTGCAGAAGACTCAGCTGTATCCTTTCTTGAATGCAGAGCTCAGTCCGTTGCTTTGATGTCCAGTGCAAGGCTGGTTAGTTCCCCTGGAGTGTTCTGCATATTCCAAGAATTGAATTTGGTATCAAGTTTTCCCCAGCAGCAATATCTTGATAATTCTAGAATTTGAGAGATGGATTTATGTGGATTCATTAAATGATTCTACCTTTGCCTGTGTTCGAAATTTTCATAATTAAACTAAATAGAAAGTCATCTTGGCATCTTGGGCCCTCTGCAGCTTGGGAAAACTGGAGTGTCAAACAAGACACCATTAGGTCAACGGGATGCTTGGCAAGTCTTAAGAACTGGGAAGTTTAGGCAGCGGGTTCAGTGTACTGCTCGGAACTCATGGAACATACAGAGCAGAGCCACCCTGGGTAGTGCCAGGTGAAGCTTCAGTCCTAAGCTGTTTTGCCTTTGTGACAAAAGTATTCTTTGTACTCACACCAGGTTAAATAGGTTAAGTCTTACACTCCATGGGCAGTGAGCCTCATCCAAGTCACATAAGGAAAGGTAGTTCTTTTTGGTAAACCGCTTCCCAGAACAAAAAGAGGTAGAGGGAGTTTTTTTTAACCATTATGGTTTATCACGAGCACAGGGCTCTGGTAAAGTACAACGCCTAATCTGTGAAACTGTGAAAACATTATCCACATTATATATGGATGTGGTGTGAGAATTAAAATAATCTGTCCTGGCCGGGTAGCTCAGTTGGTTAGGTTAGAGCATCATTTGGATACACCAAAGTTGCAAGTTGATCCCTGGGTCAGGGCATAATCAACCAATGAATGCATAAGTGGAACAATAAATGGATGTGTGTTGTTGTTTTTTCTCTCTCTCTCTCAAATCAATTTAAAAAATTTATCTGTGTAATTCACTTATCATAATGCTTGGCACACACACAGTCACCATATTTCGCTAATATAATGTCCTGTATAGGCAATAATAATAATAAGGTCATATTTGGGATATATTTATACTAAAAACGTATTTGAAATTAAAATTTAACTGGGTGTCCTGTATTTTTTCTGACAATCCCAGCCACACAGTGAGTTGACAATCAATTTAATTTTTGTTACTATGAACAGAAAAATTATTTTCAATACACATTACCTGGAGAGGATGTCATTTCCTGCTAAATACAGTTTTTCTTTGAAGACAATCTCAAAAGAGCACAGGGAAGTGGGGGCTGGGGGGACTGGTGGCTGGGCAGATGGTGGCCACAGACTATCTCAGGGCTTCTCCAAAGGCAGGCTCCCCTACCTTCACATGCCCTCTTCCCTGCCTCACCCTCTTGGATGCATGGAGATGGGAAGACAGAGGCTCCCGCCACACAGCCTCAATGTCGGGAAGAGGATTTCTCCATCTCTAGCCACCTCCCAGCCTCCAGCCAGGGTTGTGCAACTTCAGTTCAAGAACACCATTACAAGGATTTGCATTCCAGTTATATATATATAATCAGAGGATATGTTTATTGATTTTAGAGGGGGAGGGGGAGAAAGAAACACCGATGTTAGAAAGAAACATGGATTGGTTGCGTCTCTTACACGACTATCGAAGCTGCAACCTTCTGGTGTACAGGACAATACTCCAACCAACTGAGCCACCCGGCCAGGGCTCCAGTTTTATTTCTAAAAAACAAATTTCGTGTGGGGGTGGGGTGGGAAGGTTTCTCCAAAAATCCCTGGAACCTGCTGAAGTGGAGTGGACCCCTTGTGCCTGGAGCGTTAAGCAGATCTCGGGCGACATGTCCTAAGGCGGTCCCGGGTCACTCCAGTAAAATGAAAATCACGAAGCCCATCTTTTTCCGCGAACACTGACAGCGGATCTTCTCTTGCGGGTTCCGTTTTCCCGGTGACACAACCAGCTCCTGAGGGTAGAGCCTGAGCCTGAGCCTGTTCGGGCTCATCCCCGGAGCTGGGAACAGAGCCCGGGCCCCGCGTGGGGAGATGAACGAACGGCCGTGGTGGAGGGTCGGACCCGAGACACCGACACGCAGCCCGCGACCCCCAGCGGCAACTTCGCTTCTCTTCCGCCCCAGGAAAGTCGCCTCCTGCATTCCCAAAGCTCCCGCCTTTCCTCCCAGTGTGCGCCGCGCCCGCCGTGCCCGTGATTGGCTGCGCCTCCCCACGTGACGCTGAGCAGGCGGCGGCGGTTGCCGGGGCGACGGCTGGAGAGTTGGCGGCCGGGCGGGGTGGGCGCGGGTCCCCGCGGCAGAGCCCCAGGTAAGCACGTCCCCGATGGGGCCGGGCCACCCCCGAGCCCGCCGCCCGGGAGGGAGGAGCAGCGGTGGGACCCGAGGGCCGCGGTTGTGCTGAGCCCTCGCCCCAGAGAGAAGTCCCGACGTGCCAGCTCGGCAGCCGCTGTAGCTGCCTCCGCTCCTCTGCGGCCCGGGGCTCTCCCCGCGGCGTGGGCCGAGGACAGGCCCAGCTGCTTCCCGCCAGTAGTCCCTGATCTTGGCTTCGGTGGGGCCGCCCTTGGCGGGGGTCCCTTCAGATCGTAGTGGCGGTGCGAGCGGGTGGCCTGGGACTTCTAGATTCACCCCCTCCGTTATCTCCATCAGCTAACCACCCTTCCCAAGCACCCCATGAAGTCCAGATTTCCTTCACTCTAAGCAAAAACAGGATGCTTGCTGTGCAAATTCTTCTTCCAGACACATCCCACAGTCTTACCCTTAGTCACAAACCCTGTTTATTATATAGGAATTCAGAAGCTGCCACTGCAGCCCTCAAAAGTGAAGAAGTTTTCTCTAGTTTCTGCATGAAGCAGAGCAGTGGTTCTCAAGCTTGCATGTGCATAAAGATCATCCGGAGAGCTTGTTTAAACAGTTGGGGGCGTCGTGCCTGCCGTGATGTTCAGTGAGATCAGGGTGGTGCTAGGAACCTCCGTTTGCACAAGCATCCCAGGTGATTTGGATTCAAGTGGTGCAAACTTTGGATAATACTGTGCAGTGGTTAATGTTGGTCTGGATTTAAATTCCCACTTTCCCACTTGCTAGCTGAGTTACCGGGAGCACCACAACCTCCCTGAGTTTCTGTTGCCTCACCTGCAAAAGGAGAATGTACGTCATATTGCCCTGTCAGGTGTATTGTGAAAATTAAATGTAACGCTTTTTGCACATTGTCTGGCATACATTAAATCCTCAATAAATGAACCTATTGTGATATAAAGGTTTAGAGGAAAATTCTGTAATTTGTAAGGATGTCAGAATAATAGAATACCCAATAGTGAGTGGCTCACCTTCACTGATAGAAAATCACAACAGAATCCTATTTGAATGATGATCACAAATTGCTTATTAAGTATTTATTAAGTAGAGGGGTTTGCCAGGTGAAGCAGGAGATGGGGCAAGTGTTAGCAGGCAAGGAGAACAATATGTGCAAAGGCCCTGAGGGAGGAAGGAACTTGAATTCTCAAAAAATAACAAAGTTTTCTTGTTCTGGGAACTTCAAAAATGCTGTTCCCTCTGCTTGGGCTTCATTTATTCGTCAAACATCTTGGGTGCCTATCATGCCTATGAGGCACTCTGCTAGGTTCTGCAGATACAAAAATTAAATACAGCTTCCTGCCTTGGTAAACAGGGTGATGAGTATAACAGTAGAAATAGATGTAGGGTACAGAGGCACCCCGGAGGAGAGAGCCTTGATGGGGAAGGAAGGGGAGGGGCTCATGGAAGACTTCCTAAAGGAGGTCAAGTCTGGATGAAGTTAGTGTGATGAGTTGAGTTTGCCTATGAGGTGGGGCGAGTTCATCAATCAGAGGGCTTAGAAAGAGCATGCTGTATGGGACAGTGACTGGGAGTTCACTATTGGCCGGGCCTGACATGGGCCAGTGGTAGAAGGGAGTTGGGAAAAGGACGGGCCCAGAGAAAGGCTGTAGGGAAGCGGTGAGTGGTCCTCAAACAGGAGCTGTCTTTCTCCTCCCACCTTATGAATCTGGCAGGCCTGCAGGCGGCAGGGGGGGCCCAGGTTCTCTCTGCTCTCAACGCTACTCCAGATCA